>NW_023276807.1:271309996-271614952 GCF_003668045.3 Cricetulus griseus | reverse complement strand
AGACGTGTGTGTACATGTAGGTGTCTGCTTGTATGCACTCAGATGTGTGTCTCACAGAGGTCACCCTCTGGGATATTTGGTTGCTTTTCACCTCATATTTTGAGATGGAATCTCTCGCTGAATCTGGAGGTCATCCATTCTCCTACTGGTTAGCAAATTAGCTCCCAAATCCTGCTGTCCCCCCCACCCCCACCCAGCAGCTGGCTTGCACCGCCACCCGGGCTTTCACATGGGTGCTGAAGATCCAAACTGTTGTCCTCATGCTTCCTTGAACTGACATTCCATTTTGGTCCTGAAATGTAGCCCAGGCTAGCTTTGACCTCACAGCCTGAGGGAGCTCAGACTGCAGAGGCACAGCCCCCATCCCCCCAGACACTAGAAGATTTATTTTTAGCTGCTGGAGATCTTTGTAATGTATTGCAACAGTGCAGTTGGTGGAACTGTCCTGAATTTAAGACTGAAGTCTCCTTTTTTAGCATGGGAATAACAACAGGAGTTTCCACTAAGTGACCATCCATGCCAGCACACAAAGATGGTTTTCTGCTGCGATAAAACTCGATAGGGTCACACACAAACATTGACATTATCGGTAGTTGCTGGCTGACATCTTTTTTAGCACTTTGAGCATAGTTGGAATAAATCAGTGTAGCACAGTGTCACGGTGGAGTGTGCACACGGACGGGTCCTCACCCTTGTTTGCCATGTGGCCTCTGCGTCAGTTTGCTTGTGTAAGAATGTGGAGTTGTGAATAGCAGGTAAGAAGGTGGAGCAGAAGCAGGCTGGGACGCAGGAAATATCTTGAGTAACATTTTGATACCTTCACATCACTACCAAATACTACTGTGGTTTGGCTCAACGCATTTGGACTCGTGCCTCCTTAGAGTGCAGAAATTCTGGTTGGTTATGGCGGTGGAAGTCTGAGAAAGAATTGGTCTATTCTGTGAACTGCTTAGAAAAGGTTTTGAGCTGTTGCTCATGTCAGTATCTGTTTCAAGCTGTGATGATACCTTTATAGTTTCTCGTGTCTAGGACACTTGTAAATTTTGATTTGGTGGTTCTTTAAGTTTTACAGGATTATAACTGAACACCCCCCCCCCCGTGCTTTTATAAATTCTCTTGTAACCTAACAATAAGTTTTCAAATTCATGGGTCATATTATTTTGGAATGTAGCTTTGATTAGAAAACCTGAATTTTGAAAGATAACTTATAACATACTCAATTTCTAAGTCTTGGATAGTTTATCCCCCTCCCTCCCTCCCTCCCTCCCTCCCTCTCCTCTCTCTCCTCCCTCCCTCCCTTCCCTTCTTTTTTTTTTAATTTTGGGACAGGTGGGTCTTGAACTTCATATGTGTTTTAGGAAGGGAATGGCCTTGAAGTTGTGATTCTTCAGCCTCTACCCCCATAGTGTTGTGATTACAGGCGTGTACCCCTACTAGTGGTTAGTGTGGTATTGAGGATTGACACCAGGGCTTTGTGCATGCTAGGCAAACACTCTACCATCTGAGTTATGTTTCCTACTCTTTAAAAAAATGAATTTATTATAAAAACTAGTTTTTTTTTTTTTTCTCGAGACAGCTTTGTGTAGCTTTGGAACCTGTCCTGATACTCGATCTGGAGACCAGGCTGGCCTCGAACTCACAGAGATCCGCCTGCCTATGCCTCCCCAGTGCTGGGATTATAGGCATGTGCCACCAACGCCCGGCAAAACTAGTTTTTCTTTTCCTTTATTTTTTTCATTTTTTTTTTTTTTTTTTTTAATTCTAGGCTAGGCTTGAAGTGGTTGTCCTCCTATCTCAGGTTCCCGAGTTGTGGAATTATGGGTGTGAGCAGCCCAGCAAATTAATTAAGTTTGAAATGAACTTGGTTATTTATTTATTGAACAATTAATGCTCATACTCAAAAGGATTTCTGGTGTTTAAATGACTGTGACAGGTGCTCCGGGGAAGGAGTGGGGCGGGGATGGACGCTGGGTGCCACTCAGTTCCCACTTGAGTTCTGCTGCACTCTGCCAGCCTTGGTCACCATGCCTGGAGGGTGGAGGTGGGGATTGTACCTGTGTTTCTTCTGGTTTCTATTTCCCGAGTATCCAGTGCTTTGAGCCTGTGGATGCTCTGGGATTAGGTTCACTGTTTACTGACTGTTACTAAATCTGTATCAGTTACTAAATGCTTCCTGACTTTAAAGCAATAAACAGAGGCACTAAATGGGAGCTGGTCCACTGGAAACGATGCCTGGAAGTTGATGACTGTTTAATCCCACGGTCAGTGCATGCTTCCCTGGCACCGTTTTAGCAAATCCCTCTGATTCTTCTAGTTTACTTTTTGCTGCATGATTTTTTCTTTTTAAAGTCACTCCACCATGAATATGAGGAAATAATGAAGATAGCAGGCTTCTGGAAGAACACGGGTGAGGGGCGGCAAGTACTTCCCCGGGCTTTCCAGCGCGTCTGTCTTCGTAGGACAACACCTTTGTCTTAACTTCCCATCTGCTTCCTGTTCTTCTTGACGGAAGAGTCTTTCTGTTTTACGTGCCTGCTCTGATTGTCTCCATTCTTTAGCATGGTTGCACACCTCCTGGAACACACATGTGTTAGTGTGTACAAAAAAAATGTTGGCAGTCAATGCTTTTGCTACAGGGAATATTAATATTCAGTGTACTATAATCTCCCTGGTATAAAACAGCAGGAGGTTTTGCCTGCTGCTGTCTGTCCTTCAGGGAGTAGTGGTTTCTTGCCCTGCACCTCCTAGGAACTCCCCTGCTTGCTTGTTTGGTCCTGTTTGGCCACATACTTGGTGTTTAGCTGTACCACAAACGAACGCATTCTGAAACTGCAACTTTAGGCTGGGAGCTTCAGAGTGGAAGCGATTACTAAGGAGTCTCACTGAGATCTGACAGGCTTTTTCCCCCCTGCCCTGTGCTATTTGGACTCAAATTGATTTGGCCCACGCCACGCCACATGGAACAGACACAATGGGGCTGGTCTTTCAGCACCGAGGGAGTACACTGTGTATTGTTCTGTTTGGGGTTTGTTTTCCTTTGGCCCGAGAGCAGGAGCCTCCCATTTTCCAAGCTGTAGTAACACCCCTGGAGGCTGGCCTTCTCGGTCATGCCTTCCCACCCCTCAGGCTCTGCACATCCAGCCAGTAAGGCTGACCCTCCGTGCCTGGGAATCCAGCTTCCTTTCCTTCCTCTGGCCAGTGGTGTGCCCGAGCATCAAGCAGTAGGGGACTCTCAGCTGTCCCTGCTGCAGGCTTTCTGGCCACTGTTGTGGGTGGAGAATGCAGGCTGAGAAGTACAGGACTAGCGGTAGAAATGACAAGAAGGAGCTGGTCATCGAATCCCCTCTGCAGTACAAGGATTCCGCGCCGGGAGACACGGAGGCGGAGAGCTCTGTGCTGGTAAGAATCCCGCACTCGGGGCTGTGACTGTGCGTGGATGAGTCTGCTGACTCTCGCCCCTCTGACTTTCTGACTGCTCCATCTGTCTCTGGCTAGCCCTTCCCTCTCTTCCTTTCCTTGTAGGCTGACCTAAAGTCTACTTCCATTCTTGTTGGTGAGGAAAGAAATGTTCATGGGCGAACAGGTTTCTAGGAGGCAACTCTGTGTGAAACAATTTGGTATGGTTTAAGATTTTGCCACACCTGGCTGCAAAGTTTTTCAGAAATAAACCCAGCCAGGGTTGTTTTGATAACAACCTGGGAGCTGGGAAGAAAGGACCTTGCGGAATTAAACACGTTTGTGCGTTACCTGTTTATGTCAGCCAGAGAACCAGGCAGGTGCTGAGGAGGGCTTTAAGAGTGGAGTAGTTCTCTGCCCCTCGCTTGTTTTCATGGGGGTGGGGGGTTTGCTCTGAGCAAAGTCAAAGAATCTTAACTGTGAGGCAACAGACACAAAAGCTGATGTTTTAACACTAGCTAAATTCATAGCAGTTTGGACAAAGTCAAGTGCCCTGGTAGGCTCTGGGAGGGGGAATGTGAAAAGTGACTGTGTTGTTAGCCATCTACGAGTAGGCTGTGCTTCTCTTAGGAATTTCTTTAGTACAATACAGGCACATAACTTTTTAAGCAAGCTGCACAAACCACCAGCCTGCTCTGCAGAGGGGACAATCGAGCCTTTCACGTGATCTGTCAAAGGGATTGTCAAGCGGGTGCCTAGTGTGCCTATGTAGCTTTCTTTTCTTTTCTTTCCTTTTTTTTTTTTTTTTTTCTAGACATGGAAATTCGGTTGTGATTTAACTGCCTCGGCAATTAATTAGCTGTAAGGATGGGAGCTTAAAGTTTTCCAAGAACAAATTTGACATGAACAGCATCCCTTCCCTTGGTGATGAGGGAGGTTGCCTGATACCGCACTGCCTTCGACATTGCTTTGCTTATCCTAGACTGGGTCAGTCGAGTAAGCTGATCCCCACACCACACACACACACAGCTCATTTTCATCTTAGACATTTAACACCCCCCCCCCACCTTCTGGCATATAATGTTTAGAAACAGTTGTCTGTTTGTTATCGTAGATTCCTCTTCTAGCCTGATGGCTTGAGCCACCTGCATGCCTGCCAGAGTGAGCAGTGTATGGAAGTTGTGTGGTTTGGGCTCCCTGGCGAGTGTCGTCAAATGTGCTCTTTTATGGTTCTCCTGGTACAGAGGGCCCAATGGCTTGTGATGTTGTGATTTTTTTTTTCATGAAAGTGACTTTTAAAACACTGACTTCTCTTTCTAGTGTTCAACCTCTCCCCCCACCCCCAGCTTATGCTGTAGTTATTTTTTTAACTTAAATCTCACTCCAGACAGTTCCACAGGGAATAGCAAATGACAAGGCTGGGCTGGCTACAGGCTACAGTTGTACATGGGGAAATATTTGCTCCTTGGGGCATGGAAACTTCTGGTCCAGTGGAACGGTGGTCCAGTTCCGTGCACCTGCAGAGAGGTGTGTGCAGAGGGAAGGAAACTGATCACGACACCCTTCTTATCTGCAGGGCTTTCCCTTCCAAAGCAAGATAAGAACGAACATCAGAAGCCAGGATATTGGGGGGTGGCTCACTCCGGCAGAGCTCTTTGCCTGTGAAGACAGCAGAGAAGAACTCAGCACGGTTGAGTTCTGCTGGGAGCACAGCTTGTTTCTCAGGGGAGCACAGTAAAGTGTGCAGACACAGATCAGCCTCCGGGTGCTGACCATTAGTAGAGTGCCAGGAGCCCCTGCGTTTGTGTGAGGATCCCTAAGCCTATGTAATTTGAGTGAACTCTATGGAGACATGTTTAGCTACAGGGAACAAAGTTCATTTAGGGAAGTAACATTATCTAGTTATTATGTATAAAGAGTCTCTAGGAGCAAATAATAAACAGTTTAGAAGGGAGAACTCATAGTTAATAAGGATTGTAACTAGTACACCCCCAGCCCTGGGGCAAGATCCCATTCAGAGCCTCATGTGTGCAAGGCCCCAAATGCTGTGCTCCTGAGCCACGCCGAAGCCCTGGAGTTAGTTGGGAGGCAAGCTGCATGTCCATTCCTCGAAGCTCGCCACTGTTAATCATTTCCCTAAGAACTTCCTGGCTTGTCTCATGCATGTCAGAACACAACTCTATATGTCTGTCTGCATGGATCAAAGGATTTTTAGTTCTTTTCCAGAACACATCAAGAGCCATGCGTGGATTTGTGTGTGTGTACACATATGTGTGAGTGCCTGTGTGTGTGCACGCCCATGTGCGTGCCCACGCGATTGTGAGTGCATGTGTACCTATCAGAGATCACGGTCGTGTCTCATCCCTCAGGTATAAGGAGCTTAAGTTCCTGTCTCCATCTCATCAGCACTAAGGCTGTGAGAACATGCAAACATAGCTGCCTTGATAACATGAGTCTGGGGATCAAATTAAGGTTCCCCAGGGTTGCATGGCAAAGCGCTTGACTGACAGCTGTCTCCCAGCACACATACACCTTATTTTTAATGGTTATATACCAGAATCATGGTCTCCAGAAGGGGTAGATGGGGGAAAGCTTCCATTGAGGAAACATTCCCCTTTGAATCTCTGCTTTAATTGGGTAGCTACTCAGTTTATGAATGTACTGGGGTGTGTGTGTGTGTGTGTGTGTGTGTGTGTGTGTGTGTGTGTGTGTACCTTAAAGTGCTTTCTGCAAACCTGCTTGTCCTGTGAGCCATTGTCCTCGGCACTGGTGTCTCCTCTTCCTCTGGCCTGACATGTTTAAGGTTTCCCTGAGCAGTGACTTGGGGCGGGGGGAGGGGGGGGGTAGGAAAGCCATTGGTGATGGTGGTGCTTTTGTGTCCAGATAGGGTCTTGACTTCCAGAGTGTTCTGCCTCCTTTCCTATGAATGTTAGGATTAACAGTGTAGGCCTGGAAAGTTGTTTTGTTTTTTGTTTTGTTTTGTTTGTTTGTTTGGTGTTTTCTTTGCTGTTGTTTTTTTCGAGGCATGGTTTCTCTGTGTAACAGCTCTGGAATTCACTCTATAGACCAGGCTGGCCTCAAACTCACAGAGATCCTCCTGCCTCTGCCTCCTGAGTGTGGGATTAAAGGCGTGCGCCACTCACTGCTGCCCAAGAACAGCATGTGTCTGGGTAGCATAAAGCCTCAGAAGCCAGAGGACTCAGCTGGCAAGTTGTAGCAGAAGGCAGAGGAGACCGGTGTCCCTGCCCAAACCCTTGACATCGACTTTGTGTCTATACATGGGAAGCACTGGCTATTCTTCAGTCTGACGCTCTCTCAACTGAGCTATTTCAGCAGCTGCACTGGTTATTCTTGATGTGTTGTCTGTTAGCAGCGAGCACCGCTCTGCCCTCCTAACTGTAAGGCGGTTGGTTCTCTGGAAGACCTTATTCTAATTGTTACTTTCCAGCCCTCTAGAGGAAAAGGGTGTGGCTATCCCAGAGTTCTAGATCAGTGAAGCCTCTGTGATACGGGTATTTTTTGAGGCAGGTAGGGCCTGTTACACTGGTCTTGGTTTGAGAGTTTTCGAAGTTGGAAGACACCAAGATAGGGAAGAGATTAACTCCTGCATTCAAAGGGACTCAAGTTTTCACACACATTGTTTGGTTTTTTTTTTTTTTTTTTCATATTTTTGTGGGACTTACAAGCGTTAAAAAGATGAATTTGAGTTGTGAATTGAATATTTGTAGTCACTCATGTTCACTAAGCATCGAGGTGAACGCCCTTGCGTGCCTTATATATAGAGAGAAAGCCTCAGAGGACTCAGCTTCCAGTGGCCCACCAGTGCCTGAGCCCCACGGACAGAGGGAGGAGCTGAGGACTTGTTTTACTGTAGACACAGCAGACTGAGTGAAGGACTTCACGCAGACCCTAAAGTGAAGTCCGTGGTCACGAATTTAATGGCTTGCAAGACATAGTAGTCACACTGAGAAAGGGGCTACGTCTGCACCTCAGAAGGAAGGGCAACTCTGGTATTATCCAGTGAGTCATTTCTTTGTCCTTTGTGTTCCAGTAGCGTGAGGTTTAGGGATGTTTCTGTCACCTTTGTGTGGTGACACATTGTCAGGTGATCAAATCAGGACATTTTCTTCCCGAGAGTCACAGACACTTCATTACTGTGTCCTGCTTTTCTGCTTCATTTGTTTGTCTATTCTTTCCTTCAGCCACACGTGTAAGACCTGAGATCCACCAGGGTTGCCGAGTAGTCCCGGGGGACACAGAGGCCTGTCCTTCCCGCAGTATGGAGACCTGAGTGACGAAGGGCCTCTCTTAGACATGCTTTCCTATACCACATGTGTGTTGGCTTCACCCGTGCTTTGCAAACACTTAGACAACATGTAACATGCCCAGCTGGAGGAAGGCCGAGCTCTGGGAGCTATGGGCTGCCCGGTAGGCACAGGGCTTCCCAGTGTTCCCCAGAAGTGTTTGCACACTTGTCTTATTAAGGGATTAGGACGGAGACTTTATGAAGTGCATTCCTAGAAAGAACGGAGTGACTGTCCTAACGGTGTCCCTCGGGGCTTCCATGCCCCTCTTCCTGCCTCACGCTCACGCCAGTGGCTTTGGGCGCCTTGCTTTGTAGAAAGGGACATCTACCTCTCTGGTGAATTTCACTTCTCCTGCTGTGGAGTACATGCAGATCGACTGCGTGCTGTTTTATACAGCAAAGTGGTGCCCCCGACTTTCATTTGGTGGAATAATCATAGTTAGAAGCCAGCCCCCTGTTGCACGCCAGGCACTGGTATGTACCTGTTACATACATGATTCCGTGGTGAGGGAGCAGGCTCACGGGCTTGGTAGCTGGATCTGCATCACAGCTAGGCGCAGAGCCAGGATGGCGGAGTCTCACACGCACACGCACACGTGCAAACACACGCATACGCGCACACACACACACATACACTCACACACACATACACTCACACACACATGCACTCACACACACATGCACTCACACACACATGTACTCACACACACACACACACACACACACGAGAATACACACACATACACTCACACACACATACACTCACATACATATGCACTCACACACACACACATACACACACACACACACACACACGAATACACACACATACACTCACACACACATACACTCACATACACATGCACACACACACACACACACACGAATATGCACACATACACTCACACACACATACTCACATAATTACATACACATGCGCACACACACATACACTCACACACACATATACTTACACATACGCACACACATACATACACACACGCACACACGCACGCACACACTTACTGACAAAGATAAAGGTATTCACTTAAATCTGCCATTGTGAAGGGAACGATAGATAAGAAAGGTTAAAAAAAAAGAAAAAAAAAAAACCTTTACTAAAAATTTGAAAATTGGAGGTGGAGACAGGGTTCTCAGCTGAATGCTTGGTGATCTTACAGGGCACTGAGCTCAGTTCCAGGACCTATGTCGCGTGGCTCACAACTTCCTGTAACTCTAGCTCTAGGGAATCTTATACTGTCTTCCTCACTGGTTCCCTGCACATCTGAATTCAGAATGGTGTTGTGTGTGTGTGTGTGTGTGTGTGTGTGTGTGTGTGTGTGTGTGTGTGTGTGTGAATGTGTGAGTGTGTGTGTGTGAGAGAGTGCGGTTGTGTGTGTGTGTGTGAGTGTGTGTGTGTGTATATGTGTGAGAGTACGGTTGTGTGTGTGTGTATATGTGTGAGATAGTGTGTGTTTGTGTGTGTGTGAATGTGTGCGTGTATATGTGTGAGAGAGTGTGGTTGTGTGTGTGTGAATGTGTGCGTGTATATGTGTGAGAGAGTGCGTGCGTGTGTGTGTGTGTGTGTGTGTGTGTGTGTGTGTGTGAATGTGTGAGTGTATATGTGTGAGAGAGTGCGGGGGGTGTATGTGTGAGAGAGTGTGTGTGTGTATATGTGTGAGAGAGAGAGTGTGTGTGTATGTGTGTGTGTACACGCGCGCACGCGCACGTTTGTTGGTTCACTGGTGTACAGTGAGCGTATATGCAGGCTAGGGCTCAGCCTTGGGTGCCCATCCTGCCTTGTCTCTTGGTGGACTCTCATTGGTCTGGACCTTACCAGCAGGCTAGCCTGGCTGGCTGGCTGGCTGGTTGGCTGGCTGGCAAAGCCCCAACTGTCTCCATTCGTGGCAGTACTGGGAGTATAGATGCTGCCACCATGTTTGTTTCATGGATTCTGGGGATTGAACTCCGGTCCTCATGTTTGCAAGACAAGCTCTTTATTGATGGAGGCATCGCTGCAGCCCCAGAACAGCCACACTTTAAGTGCTCAATATGCACATGTAGCTAGTGGCTGCCTCACTGAGTACCACCAAGTATTACTTGTCCATAAATTTACACATTTAGCCCCAAAATAGGGATTTGTCACAGAGGGTGGTGAGTCACTGGATGAGGTAACATATTTGTGAACCTTTAGGAAGGAAACAAAGGATGTTAGCATAAGCCTGGGTGTCCTTGCCAAGTTTACTCCTGTAGTGCTTGCTTGTCCGGTGGCATCTGTGTGCATCAGTGCATCCAAGCGTGTATTCCAGGGTAAAATTATTAATGTTCTCCAACGGGGACATGGCGTGTTGTTGAAGCAAGCACTCTGCTTTTTCTCTGCGAAGTGAGATTGTCAGGCCTCCACGGCCATGGCACAGTTAGCTCAGCCATGCCAGAGCTGACCAGAAAGACCTTGTACTCATCTCATCTCTGGACATGTGGAGGACGGCACAGCGTAGGGCAGAACAGAGGAACAAGGCATTGGGTGTATGTTTCCTTCATGCTTGCTGTTCATGTGATAGGGATAGCCCTGGGCTTGGGGCTGGGAGACCCTGGGTTTCCATCTGCATGACCGTCCTTAAGTCCTCTAACTCCTCTGAGCTGGTTTCTCATTGTCTTTGAGATATGACGTGCAGTCTGGCAAAAGATATGCCATCCCAGGGGCAGAATTTTACTGAAGCTTAACGTACATGGCTGCACACAGCCCTGGTAACCCATGTGGTGGGCCACTGCTCTGTAGCAGGTCTTGTGTATTGAAACCCTTCAATAACCCCATGACCGCCTCTTCGCAGATATGGATATTTATGTGTTTTCTAAAGTTTGTACTAATTGAATTTAGGATGTGTGTGTGTGTTTGTGTGTGTTTGTATGGTGTGTGCGCGCACATGAGAGCATATGTGTACATGCACACAGGTGTACTTTAGCTGCTGAGTCATGTCTCTGTTCCCAGAGAAGGGTACTTAAAGGTTAAGTACGCCATTTGCCTGAAGACCACATTGTCAGTAAGCGGTAGAGCTAGGAATTTTTGAAAAATAATCTCTAACATGAAATTCCCCAAAGCAGATGGCCTGGTAGAGCGCTTGCCCTGTTGAGTGGCACCGGAATCATTGGGAGTGTTGGCTGAAACCGTGCTGGGTCACCCCAGAGCTGCTGAGTCAGGGGGTCTGGGGTAAGCTTGCATTTCTGTTAGGTTCAAGATGCTGGTGCTGGCTGGATGCCTGGGGCTGGGCTTTGAGAGTCTCTAGACTGTTATAATGACCCCCCCCCCCCAACACACACACACCTCAGTGTTTGAGGGACTAGAACTTAAATTCTGGCTTCCACCTGTACCTGCTCTACTGCAGCTGTCTCTGCTGCCCTTTCCCTATAAGCCTGCAGGAACTTGTTTGTGCAGCCCAGTATCCTGCAGACATATTTACCCTTCAGCACCGATAGCTTAAGGTAAGTTGTAATGAAATCAGACTAAAACCGGCTTTCAGAGCTTTTTGTGTAATTGCTTGACCTCTTTGCTTCCGAGTTTCAAAAATAGCTGTCATTATCTCAGTAGAATTTGTAATTTTTAGGCTATGATGTTAAAGAAGGGAAAATACAGGTTGTCTGAAAGAGCCTACAGTATATGTTTATTATAAAATTATTTATCAATCACTCCTTATTGATAGAAAAATAGCAGGCAGAGTAGAGAGGGTGCTGGGGGTCCCACAGGGCTTCCCATGGCCTCTGTGTGGCCTGCATAAGAGAAAGGGGACGCTCTGCTCATGTGACCCATGGGCACAGGGCAGGGAGGAGGTTCCCTAAATTCCTGCCTTGTCTTCCTCTCTTCACTGGTATTCTCAGCAGCATCCCTGCTGAGCACAGCTGTCTAAATGGGAGCAGTTGCCTGGGTTTTAGGTAATTGATATTAATATTGCTATGGCATCGGCGTATAGCCCAGCATGTCTCTTACCCATTTTCCAGATGCTTCAGATTTTACGGTGTACTACAGTCTTTAGTTCTGTTCACTTGAGAAGTAGGTTAATAATTTCGGAATGCTGTGGCCCCTCATAGAAATGACACCTTAAAGCCCCACTCTTCACTGGCTATCACACGGTTTTAAAGCGGACGGTTTCCCTCATGTGGCTGTGCTCGACCAACAAAACCACCATTTGGTGGCCAGTTCAGTGCTTTTCGAAGTACCACCCTCCACCCCCCAGCCCCAGAGTGGGGATTGGACGACTTCTTGGTTCTACCGCAGAAAACGGGACTCGGGAATGCCACTGTTGGAGTTAGTCTGCTAAGCAAGTAGGCCTCACTGCAGTGAGAAGTCCGTGTAGACAGACGGCTGAGCGTCTGGCGATCCTCATGCTGGGCTACCGTCTTCCAATCCTCACTGTTGTGCTTTATTGCTGGGGCTCAAGTGTTCTTTACATTTGGGGAAGCTTCCATTAGCCTCCCATGTTTATCTCTAATGGTGCCTGCGCTGTTAGGTGGGGGCGGAGGGGAGAACCTGAGCTACGACTGCAGACTCTCCTCTTAGGGAGTCAGATGGTCCATTCCTGCAACAGGAGGCCTAAATGGATGATCCTCAAGTTCAGATGTTTGTACAAGCTCATAATGCCCTGTATCGGTTACTTTTCCACTGTTGCCATGAAACACTACAACTGAGGCAACTTACAGAAGAGACTTTGTTTGGACTTAGTTTCAGCCAGATAAGAGTCCATGAAGGCAGAGTGGGGGCGTGGCAGTGGGAGCTGGGGCAGCATGTCTTTATCTATAAGCAGGCACACTGGGAATGGCACATGGCTGTGTCAGCTCACAGCCGGCCCCCAGTGACATGCTTCCTCTGGTAAGGCCACACCTCCTAAACTTATTCAAACAATGCCACCAAACAGGAACCAAGAATGCAAACTCTGGATCCGTAGGGGACATTCTCATTCAAACCACCACAAGTACATGGCGTGAAAGTTTCCTAACCATCTTTACAAAAATGTACAGGGGGATGGGGTACAAGGTGGGGTACAAGGCTGTGACTCAGAGCAAGTCCTGCTCATGCAGAGTTTGATCCCCAGCCCCATTCCATGTGGCTCACAATCACCTGAGATCCAGCTCCAGGGCATCTGGACTCTGCACACCGATTCACGGACACACACACACAATTCACGGACACACACATGTACACACACATATACACACAGGTGCATACACACAGGCACACACACATGTACACACATGTACACACACGTGCATACACACAGATGCACACACACATGCACACACACAGGCACATGCACATACCCCTCAAGTTTTCTTAGTGTGCTTGCCAACAACTTCTAGACCTTTCTTCTTACACATGCTACGTGTCATGTTTATTGTGGTCTCTGAGGTTTGTTGGTTTTGTTTTTGAGACAAGGACTCACTGTTAGTCCAGGCTAGCCTGGAACCCCAGCCTTGGCCTGGGAAGAATTAAAGGTGTGTTAGCACGCTGGCAGGCAGTCTCCTGGTCTTAATGTCACAACATCTCTTACTCGGTGATGGAAGGTCATTTCCCCTGCTGGAAGTGTGTGTGTGTGTGTGTGTGTGTGTGTGTGTGTGTGTGTGTGTGTGTCTCAGTTCCCATGCTTCTCCCGTGTCCTCAGAGCTCTCCCTCTACAGTCCACTTGCTCAACTGGCCTCACTTTGCCCCACGTGCTGTAGACTGGAGGTGATCACCCAGGTTTGAACTAGTCCTCGGCCACCCCCTCAACTGAGTATCTGCTTGCATTTTAGGGACGAGACTGAGGACTGTTTAAATAGACTGGAGCAAGGGCCCCTCTCTAGGAGCCACTCCTGTGGACTCCAGTGCCACCCACCCATTCGGAGGAAGCTGGGTGAGACTGTTAGTCATCTCTTGTTAGTTCCTTAAGCCCTGGTCCATGGTTTCACTGTTCATATCAGGCAGCAGCCACCTAGAATACAGTAGCTTTTGTTTTCTCTCTCACATTGGATTTCCAGTAAATCTGAGGTGTCCTGAGCATGGGTGCTCCTCCTCGTGCCTGCTGCACACCCCTCCACCCTACACAAGCCCACTGTTGTGAGCAACTTGTTGCTTCACGCACTCTTTATGCCCAGGGAGAACCTATTGTAAAGTTGATGGAGCTGTCTTTAGCTTCCTTCTGGGGTCTTGGCAGTTTGGGTTGGGGCACCAGCAACTTGAATTCGCCAGCCTATATTTTTTTAAACCCCTTCAACTTGGCTGTTAAATAGTTTTCATCCCCTTGAAGAGAAACCAAGGGAAGTCCTAAATTCTTCATGAGCAGGAATGATGAGTTTCTTGTTTCTCAAAATAGAGCCTACCAAGAGTTGCCACTTCTTCTGTTTGCTATTTTAGGAAGTGTGACATTCAGGATCTCATGTGTTAACACTCAGTAACTGAGACAGAAGAAATGTCTAGAAAGTTCACAGGAAGCCCTTGTGGCTGGAGAATGAACAATGGGTTACTCTTTTAGTTTTTGAGACTTGCTCTTCCCATGGTGTGCAGACCTTGTGTTGGGCCACAGCTGACCTGTGCTGTAGATGAACATTCTCTAGGTCGGCTGGCTTCCAGAGGCATCCCATTTTCCCAGGACTGGGAAGATTTCCTGGTTTGATCCCCTTTCCGTCTGGAATTCTGGTGTGCATGAACACGGACCGTCTCATCCAAGGAGGCATGTGCTGTGGGGAATGAGGGCTCGTAAGGCCTGGCGGAGTGGTTAGTGGCAGGGCACCCGTGAGCACAGTAGGGATGCTTCTGCTCTGTTGGCCACTGTGTTCAGTACCCGAGAAATGCTAACCTTCCTTCATGCAGTCCTTGAGATGAGTACTTTCCCAAGGCCATTCTGATCCCGTGGCCCTTGCATCAAGCCATTCCTGTGGGACTCCGTGTATGGGGTGGTTCTGTGTGTCAACTTGACACAAGCTGGAGCCGACAGAGGAAGGAGCCTCAGCTGAGGAGAGGCCTCCACAAGATCCAGCTGTAACGCATTGTCTTGTTTAGTGATCAATGGGGAAGGGCCCAGCCCATGGTGGGTGGTGTCATCCCTGGGCTGCTGGTCCTGGGTTCTCTTAAAATAAAGTGGATTGAGCAGCTGGGCCTGTGCTCTGTAAGAAGGTGGGCTGAGCAATCCATGGTCAGCCAGCGAGTAAGCAGCTCCCTCCATGGCCTCTGCATCAGCTCCTGCCTCCAGGCTGCTGCCCTGTCTGAGTTCCTGTCCTGACTTCCTTCAGTGATGAACAGTGATACATAATATAAACCAAACAAACCCTTCCCGCCCCAACTTGCTCTTTGGTCATGGTTTGTCACAGCAATAGAAACTGTAAGACGAGGCCGGGAGTTGGTGGTGCACGCCTTTAATCCCAGCACTCGGGAGGCAGAGGCAGGTGGATCTCTGTGAGTTCGAGGCCAGCCTGGTCTACAGAGCTAGTTCCAGGATAGGCTCCAAAGCCACAGAGAAACCCTGTCTCGAAAAAAACAAAAAACAAAACAAAACAAAAAAACCCAAAAAACAAACAAAAAAACTGTAAGGCGAACTCCTTGGACACTGTGTTTTTACCCCTGGTGAGGAGTAGTGTAGGTAGTAGTGGGGCTGCCCGACCCCAGCCTTCTTGCCCTGATAAACGCCATGTAACAAGCACCTTACTGGCTCTCTTCTCCTGAAGGCTACACCCTGCCACCTTGGTGGATTTACCCTACTAGGAGTGGCTCTCTGAGCACCTCAGTCCCCACTCACGCCCCTCCCAGACATGAACTGTATCCTCACTCAGCCTGGAAGATAATTCGAGCTTTATGTCAGCCTTTCGCCCAGCTCCCCGAATATCGGTGTCATCCCTATTATAGCTTTCTCTCTGTTAGGCCTTTGTCTTTCTGCCATTGTGCATGTCCCTGCCATCGTGGACTGTCTTATTTCATATGTTCATGAGCAGTGGAGGGAGCGATCTATGAACGGATCTGTGTAGTTGGGTATATATGAAGCATTCGTTAAAAGGAAAAAAGAGATGTCATGCGACCTGTAAATGAAGTGTATTTGCTACTCCTCCTCCTAAGGTAAGGTACATGTGGTGTGTGCCCAGGTCTGCCAGGCGCTGCCTTTTATGTGCGTTAACTCAGCCGCCCAACTCCAGTTCCTGCTGCTCATGTCCTCCCCCACTCTTCCGCATGGACTTCAGTGTGGTCACCCGAGTGGTGGGTGTGGCCCTGTACAGCAGCAGAGAGGGCCAGGCTCTGTAGGAGACCAAGCTTCTGAGACCATCTGAAAATATTCATAGTCCAAAAATCAAATAAGGCACATGTATTTGTGCCTTCATTGCTGAAAATTGCCCTGCAAAAGGGAACTTAAAGAAGGGTTGGTTTATCATGACCCACAGTTTGTGGGTACGGTCCATCGTGACAAGGACAGCATGGCGGCAGGGGCATGAGGCATCTGGTCGTGTTGAGCCTGACGTTGGAAACACTGGGAGATGAACTGCTCAGACTCCTTCATCCCTTTCCTAAAGTCTGCGGTTCCAGCCGATAGGATGATCCCATTTTCACTAACGTGGGTCTTCCCACCTCAGTTAACCTAACCTAGAGCAGCTCTCATAGATATACCCAGAGGTTTGCCTCTGAGGTGGTTCTAGATCCCGCCAGAGGATGACAGTGTAAACTGACAGGGCGTGAAGTGAAGTGAAGTGAATTCTTAGATTTGGAAAATGAATCCCAGTGAATTATCCTTATGGCCAAACCTCCCTGAGCTGGGGAGTGGTAGCACAAGCCTTTAATCCCAGCACTCTGGAGACAGGTGATCTCGGAGTTGAGGCCAGCCCGGTCTATGGAGCAAGTTCTAGAATAGCTAAGGTTACACCAAGAAACCCTGTCTCAAAGGGGAAAAAAAAAAAGTTTGGTTGGATATGGGAGAAGAAACAGTTCTGACTGACAGAGGGCCAAGTCATAATCCCGTCTTGCTGGATAATCCAGGGCATTAACTTGTAGTCCGCCTCGTTGTTGGGTCATGTGAGTGAACCCCCTTGAATGTTGCACTTTGGCACATAAAGGCAAGCCACTACTTACATCCTCAAAGATGACTTCTAGGAGACTGAGTTTCTGATGGATGAGAACAACATTCAGTGTCCCAAGTAGGTAAGATGACCCAGGACATTAGGAAACAAACCTTTTAAGCAGCTCAGATTTACCAAATGGTTGAGAAATAATTACCAAGTGCCTTTAATAGTTGTAAATGTACTGTCTGTGTTGGTCCCCAGATAGGAGACACATAAATATGTGAACATGGAGAACTAATACATGGAATTATTATAATTATTATTATTGTTGTTGTTATTTACCTGGCAGTGTGGTAACAATAATTCTAAAGTTTAGGTTTGTCAACCATATGCTAAATCTGGCTATTGCCCATTTCTCATGAAATTTTAAATCCATTCTGTGCCTGTTTGTCCCTAGTTACTTTTGAAATCCAACAGCAGAGTTTATGAGTTTGACAAAGCCCAAACGGCTGGCAAAACCTAGCTGTTTATTTTCGGTCTCTTTACAAAGTTTGCTGATTTCTGTTCACAGAATACCAGCTGTTGGAGGTTCTGGGAGCAGTGTTCCCAAGGAAGGAAGAAACTTGGGAGATCCTGCGCACTCCCTGGGGCTAAGATTCAGGTCTACTTGGAGAGACTGTGGTCATGCATAAGGGATGAAGGATTAAGTGTTGAGGTGACCCAGAGCAGCTAAGTGGCACTGCTGGTGAGCTGGAGCAGGATTTCCGTGGCTCTGTGTGTAGCGCCAGAGCAGCTGCCTGGAGGGTGTACACCTTTACTAGGAAGCCCCTGTGGCTGCTGTATTGTAAGAGCAACTTAAAACAAAATGTAACCCCAGATAAAACACACAAAGGGATATTACACTGTTGGGAGACAACCCTTCCTCAGCAGTACCCTTCTAGCAACTTCTGCTCGGGCCTCCATCCTGTCATTGTCTTGACAGAGTCGGCAGGAGCCTCAGCCCTTCTTCTGTGGGGACTGGTGGAGCTGACGGCCACTTTGTTAAGGGACAGAAGGCGGAGGAGCCTTGAGCCTAGACAGGAGGTCCACGGCTGTTTGAGCCTGGACAGGAGGTCCACGGCTGTTTGTAAGCTGGGGACAGGGTGGAGTTGATGCCATCTTGGGTAGTTGTCACCTTCCCCCCCCCCCCCCCCCCCCCCCCCCGGGTAATGGAATTTTAGAAAACTGTGCTCCTGTTTGGGTTTTGTTAGGCTCATGGGAATGGCTTCTAAGAGAAATGTTATTAATTACGACGTCGTTCATTTCACCAGCCAGTGTTTATTGACTGGCTGCTATGTGCACTGCAAGGACAGAAACAGAAGAATGCATTTTTAAAAGTTGATTTAAAAATCATTTGGAGAATTTTTTCCCCTTGTGGCAGTTCTTATTTTTTTTTTTTTAAATGCTTTATGTGAATCGTTTTAACGTTTACATTTTGTAGACATTGCCTGTACTTCTACCATTCCAGACTTAAGACTGTCTAGATTTTTGTGACATGTACCTCCAGGGTTTTTAATTTTGCACATTTTCTAGCCTCTGTCCCTAAAACATATTTTGCATCATGATGGTAAATTATATACTTCTTTGGGTTCTGAACTTTTTCTTAGAATGTAGAAATATCTTTGTTAAGTCTGCCTGGGTTGAATAATGGAAGTGAAATATGAGCTTTTACTCACATGTTAGGCTGGGTTCTCTGGCTGCACCTTGGACAACTCCAGGGTCTGAGGGGCTAAACATGATTCAGTTCTCAAGGGTGTTTCAGTGACCCATGGCCTTCTGTGGGGTGACTCAGAATCCAGATCCCTCCATCACAGAGCTCCAGTCTCCAGGCCACAGCTGGATCTTTTGCAGGTGGCCCTGGAGGGACATGGAGCTTTCCCAAGGAGCATCTCTCAGGGTCAAGGTGGCAGAGGTCACATCTCTTCTGCTTACAAATCATTGGCCAGAAGGAAGTCATGTAGCCACACCTAACCAAAGGGAACCTGGGAAATGTAGTCTCTATGCATTGAGAAGGCAAGGACAAAGTTCAGGGAACTCAGAGCAGCCTCAGCTACAATTCCCACTTAGATGCCACGAGATATATATATATATATATATATATATATATATATATATATATATATAGTGTTTGTTGAGATCATGTGTTTTTGGATCTTGTATTAATAGCTTAAAAATAATTCTGCAGCAATTTGATAATGATGGACTTAATTACTTTGTAAAATTTTTCGTTTATTCATTTTGCCTATATGTGTGCGTGTGTATGTGTATGCACACATGTGGTTGCTTATTTGTGCTACAGCACATGTGTGCAGGGCAGGCAACTTGCAAGAGCTGCTTCTTTCCTTTTACCATGTGGGCGCTGGGGATTCAACTCAGGTTATGAGGCTTTCTGAGCCGTATGCTCGCCCTGGGTTCAGTTACTTCCTATAACACACACACACTTTTAGCTGCTTTCTGTAGTGTTGTGTACTCCCCCCCACTTAAAATGTGTATGCTTATGTCTATTTTAGCATTTGACACACTGTAGTATATAGTCACTTGAGTGTGTATTTCTGCCTACAGCATAGACCTGCCCCACAAATGTACAGGCAGTGGCGCTGTTGGAAACCAGAGTTTTACTGAAAGGCTGGGAGAGAGAGGCTCAGTGTCTTTCATTTCCCAGGGGCTCCTTACCTTTCTCATTCAGAGTGTGCTAGGATCAACGTCTCTGTTCCCTGGAGTTCACTCCCAGCAGGTGTGAGTAGTTTCTCTTGCTCTCGCTGCGTTCAGTCCAGCTCATGTTTTTGTAGGTTTGGGTGATAACATGTTTTGTGAATCTATAGTATTTCACAGGAATGGGTGGTGACTCAGAAGGGATCCAAAGAGAACTGTATTGAATTGGTCCTGTGGGGACATTTAAGGCCTAGGGAGTCAGGAAGAGCCCACAGTGGCAGGCTATGGCTGGTTCCCTAAAGAGGGCAGTTGTAATGGAGCTGAAGCAGAGGTGGCCTCGGAAATGTCTTAAATAACAAAACAAGCATCACTGTGACTGGACCAGTGCTCTGAGAGGTGTCTCTTTTCCCTCTGAAAACAAATTTCTCCTCATTCTGTTTCTTTTCAATAGTGACATCCAAGTGGCTATTGTAGAAATATTATGGTCTAGATGTAAAGAGTCCTTTCACGTAAGAAAACTCTTTTCTCAAGTAAGCTGCCCAGGGCCTAGGGTCGTGGGCCACAGGCTGAGTGTAGGCCAGCCTGGAGTTACATGTGAGACTGTCAAAAAAATGAGAAGGCATATCTATCCAAGAGTATCTCACTGACGGGAATTCCCTTTGGCCTTCCAGGCAAAGCCGAAGCTGATTGAGCCACTTGACTACGAGAATGTCCTCGTGCAGAAGAAGACCCAGATCCTCAATGACTGTCTGCGGGAGGTGCTCCTCTTCCCTTTTGATGACTTCCAGGTGGGAACCGTGCCGCCACCAGACACTGTGCCACTGTAGAGAAGCTGGGGAGCATTATGGTGTGATCTGATTGTACACACTTCCTGATACCGAGTTACGGTTGGATTGGGGAGCTCATGGTTTTTAAAGAGAGGTTTTTAAAGAGAGTCTTGCTGGCAGAGGCCTCTATATTCCTAGTTAGCTGGGGGACAGGGTAGGACGATCCCAGGTTCAAGGACCCACTGAGCCACAGAATGAGTTCAAAGCCGGCCTGGACAATGTAATGAGCTAGGTAGGGCCCATCCCCAGCATGTGTGAAACTTTTCACTCAGTCCTAGCTGTGTAAGAGGGAAGGGGTTGTTCAATAAAAGAGAAAATGTATAGGACTGTGGACCTTATTATGACTTCATTTTTAGTGGGATTAATTTTTTGTGTTAGAAATAAATACATATATACAAACAGGCTTATATGTATATGTGTGTATATTCATACTCTGGGTTGACTTACAACTGATTCTTACATCTTTGAAGATCACTTTAGATTTTGATCACACGTAGGACCTGGTCTGCCACTGAAGTAAACCCCCAAGCCTCATATGCTGTTTTTTTTTTTCTGTCTTTTAAAAAAATTAATAAAAACATTCTTATTTTACATATCAATCCCAGTTCCCATTCCCTCCCATCCTTCCATGGCCCCCCACCCCATCCACTCCTCAGACAGGGTAAGGCCTCCCATGGGAGATCATCAAAGTCTGTCGAATTACTGGGGGCAGAGCCTAGGCCCTCCTCCGTGTGTCTAGGCTGAGAGAGAATCCCTCCATAGTAAATGGGCTCCCAAAGTCCATTCATGCACTAGGGATAAACACTGGTTCCACTGCCAGAGGCCTCATAGACTGCCCTGGCCTCACAACGGACACCCACGTTCAGGGGGCTAAGATCAAGTGTAGTGTCTGTTCTTATCATTTGTTATTTTTAAAACCAGGTATTCTAGAATTTCCTGGGGAGCAGCAAATGTTTGTTACATCCTGTAGGATGACACTTTGGACCCTGCTGTAAGATGCCCTGAACCATGGGCTCCCAAAGAAAAGGTCTGTGAGGCAGTGTTGTGAAGCCTGTCTCTGTAAGCAGGGTGTAGGGTGTAGGGAAGTCCCTGCCTCCACTACTGTCTGGGTGGATGCTTAATGCCTTTTAGCCCCCAGCTAGGTGACAGACAGGAAGCCTTGAGGTTAGTGAGGAGCACAGGTTAGTAACCCTTCCCTGGTGCCCAGGGGCCACTGTAGTCTGCTCAGAGGTTCTCATTCCTATTTTATCCTCCTGGATGTTTCCCAACAGTTTCCTGTCCTCTCCCTCAGTTTCCTTAACCTGGACACTCCTGTGCGATGCTGTGACTACCCAGCCTGCTCTTTCGTGACCTGAGCTGGGGCTGGTGAGGTGACTCATGGCTAAGAGTGCTCACCACTCTTCATTGAGGTGGTGTTGTCTGGTTTGTTTTTTTTTCCAGAAGGAGTTTCTCTGTGTAGTCCTGGCTGTTCTGGACCACTCATCTCTGTAGACCCGGCTCAGGTTGAGTTGCTTCTGCCTCCGTAGTGCTGGCATTCAGCATACCTAGGTTAGCTTGGTGCTGTTGTGGAGGATTTCAACTCAAACCCTACCCAGCACCTGCATTTGATGTCTCTCAGCTGTTTGTAACTCCAGCCTCTGGGGAACCTAACCCCTACCCCCCCCCCCCCCCCGTCTCCACAGGCGCCTGTTCATGTACAGACACATAAGAAAAAGAACATCTTTTAAAAAAAAGTCTCTACTTTTCCCTGATCTCTCTTTCCAGAATTATTCTGTAAAGGTCTATGCACCCTGTTTTGGGGGTTTTGTTGTTGTTTTTAGAAACTCTCATGTTAATAACAGTTGTTCAATTAGAACCCTGGACAATGCTCCCAACACCAAAATTAAAAGACTTTAATTTATGCCAGCAATGAGAATGTTCATGAATGTCTTTTTAACTTGCTAGAGATTCATACATCAGCTGGTCATGACTATCTTTCCTGTGGAGGGTGCTCTGAGGGGGACAGGAGGGTGCAGCAGGAATGGAGCTGACTGTTTATAAAGTGTTACAGCCCCACATACGCCCCACTGCTGACCAGCATGATCCTCTCGTGGCCCTAAACACCATGCTTTGAGAACAGGCTTTCGTGAATGAACCCCTAAGCTAAAGGGCACACAGGAGGGCACTCTAGAATTCTGCCTTCTGCCTGGGATTTGGCACCAAATGAAAAAGTCAGTTGTTGACAGATTAGACTCTTCATTGGCAGATTTTCCTGTACCATTCTCAGGGAAGCCACAGATTAACTGAGGCTAACATTTTTCTTGGTAGTAAGGAATAATGTTGTTGTTTAGTCTTACAACCAAGAATGAAAAGTTCTATTTGTAGACACGAAATAAAATTGCTGAAGAAACAAAACAAAATACCCAGCAGACACAATTCCTTTTAGTATCTTAGTATTTTTCCTCTCCCAGGGACAAAGGACCCAGATAATCAAATAGTTGCAGAGTTAAATGATTAAGACTTAGAGGAAATCCTCCCATCTCTCACCCGAAACCATTGCTGTGATATTCTGAGGGACAGAGAGCCTCAACATCCCTGTTCTGGCCAAGAATGAAAAACAAGTGTTGGTTTCTGTTTTAGGAAAATCTTTCCAAAGTTGAAGGAGTTTGAATGCCGGCTTTGGCTCACATCCTAGCAGTAGTGACAGGTTACAGCTGACTTTGGGCACTATTTGTTCTCCTACAGACTGCCATTTTATCACCGGAGAGACTGTTTACACCATCCATTCTTGCTAATCTGTCTCGGTGGTGCTATTAACTGTCTAATTGCAGTGTCAGTTAATGACTTAGAAATGCCACAAAGTCCTCAATACCATATTTCTAGAGGCGTTGCAAACATTTGATGAGGGAAAGGCATCTTTTTCATGGATGATGAGGTTAGGAAATGCACAGTACATAAGGGTGCAACAATATCCTTCAATGAGCAATTAATTGTTAAAATAATAGGACTTGTGTAGATATCAGCCAAGCATGTTCAAACGGTATGTTTCCAAGTGGGCATGCTGACATTGTGCCCCTGTTCCGACATCCATGTGGCCTCTGGAAAATGAATTGTATGGAGAAAAAAGGCTATCAGGTAGATGTACATACCCGAAGATGAGGATGTTAAAACAAAAGGCTGAGAAATATAAAATGTATGTTAAAAAATTAAGAGAAATTCTTTAAAAAAATTAAGAGCAATTCTTCATGTCAGATAGTTACAAAGCAAATGAAATCATCTTCCATCGCAAGGGACAGGAGTGTCACAGGGCAGATCTGTTAACACTCCCATCCTGGTGCTTTGGGGTTGGTGCTCTGTCTGTCTGTCTGTCTGTCTGTCTGTCTGTCTGGTGGTTCTCCTGGACAGCAGTTTCTTGGGAACCTTTAGAACCCAACTGAAATCTCATGTCCTCTGAAACTACCTAAGTCCACTGTGGCCTTTCCCTGATTCTTCTTACTATGTATATAAGTACTTGGTATGTTGTGTAGCCTCTCATTGGCTGCTGCTTTTTCTGTCCTGCTGTCACCTCCCTGTGACACTCCTGTCCTGTATCTCCTGAGGAGAGCTCAGTCAAGTGCCCCTTCCCTGTGTTTCTGCACTATCTGCTCTTCCCTTTGTCTGCATAGACTTCTAATCCCTGATGTATTGAACACTGATTGGGATTCGATATATGTTGAAAATGCCTATCAGATCAGTGATTAAATTTGGTGAATGTCAGGTAATTTCTTAATTAAAAAAAATGCAAGTAAGTTGGGCCTGGTGGCTCTCATCTTTAATCCTAGGATTTGAGAGGTAGAGATGCAAGTGTCTGTGAGTTCAAGGTCTGTCTGGTCTACATGGCCAGCTGGGGCTACTGAATGAGACCCTGTCATTAATTTAAAAAAGAAAAAAAAAAGACAGTTTAAATAAGGTCTTAGGAGGAGTATATTTTCTGGTGGTTAATGGGTGGTTAATTTTTGTTCTTAAAATTTCGTAGTGTTCTCAAAGCTAATAGTGGAATAACTTTAAACTTTCCAACGAGCAAAGTCAGAGGAAAAATTCTACCAGGTTGTGAAGGATAACCTTGTTTCATGGGAATGTTTTGGATCAAAAAATGTAAGCTGATTCAAGGCTCAAAGAAGAATGGATGGCAAGGATTTGCATAGGTGAAAGTACTGCTTCTGTCAGAGAATTGACCCTGTGGAGACGGCTGACAGGACACTGTTTCCAGTCACCCAGGGGTGGTGTTGGAGGTGACACACTTAGTTAGCCATCTTGATCAGTTCAAGTTCTTATCTCCTGCCTTGTTACCTAGGTTACCGATGTTTGTATGATTTATGTTGTCATGGAACCTAAAGGCCAGTAGATACTGAAAAGGGAAGTTTTGGAGACAATGTGTGGGTGTCATTTATATTTCATAAAAGTTAGACTTAGGTGTCTAGAATAAGTCAGGGATGATGTTTGTGTGGGGAAGTGAAGAGAGTGTTTCCTCTACTTCCGGGTTCGTATCTGAAGACCTGAGCAGACATGCGAAGACCACCGGTACAAGATGTTCCATGGCTGTGTGAGCTGCAGGAAGAGGAAGTCTGTCCATGGATGAATGGGAAAAAGCAACAAGACACCGCAGTGTTTACTTGGGATGCTGTGGGTCCACACCACCCTCCCAGGCACACCACATTCTTTGAAAACAGTGTTTGGCTATAGGATGTCGATGGGTATAGGTCTCCGGTTGTCGATCTTAGAGCTGCATGTGAAGTCAGAGTGAGGTGAGATACCTTAGGACAACGCTCTCCTGAGACCCACGGTGCATCATCCATGCCTGACCGGAGAATTTAAGATGCAACTGAAGATGATGACAGATTGCCAGTTTTAGCAAGTGTTTAGATTCAGGATGGCCCTTGAGTTGCCTCAGCCTTGTATTGGGAAATGTGGTAACTCCATTTCCCTGTCAGAGACATCCTGACTTTTATTTTCCCCCTGGTTCTTTTCCTCTTTCACTTACATGCAGCTGATAATTATCTACAAACCAGTGGCCTGAAGAGGAAGCCAAGCGCCAGGACTTACAAAGGCCTGGAAATCCTGATCTCATTTCCCATATACCCTTTGGAAAAGAAAACATTTTTCAGCGCTGTTTTTTCCTTGGTGTATATTCTTTCCCAATAAGGTAGTCCCAGGACTTGGCTTTTTACTTTTTACTAAAAATATTCTTTTTGTAAATTTGAAAATTTGTCAGCTGGAGTTCAGTGTGGTTTCATGTGAACATTGTGGGTTAGTAGTTCATGTCTAGGGCTGCACCGTCTGGAAAAGTTAGATGTCTGATGTTTCTGAATTGACTTTACCTGAGTATTTAAGAGGTGAGATTTTCATTCTGCTCAAGTATAAGAAAGTGGGTAATAGATTCAAGAATAGTTGGCTCCTGAGGAAGTTGGCCTCTGAGCTGGGGTGAAGAACGTATGTGCTTAATGGATGCCCTGTGAGGAACTCAGAGTTTTGTCTGGTGCTTAGGGCTGTACACGTGGAACCGAATCCCCAATTCACACTACACGTAGAACAGAATCCCTGATTCACACTACACGTGGAACCGAATCCCCGATTCACACTACATGTAGAACAGAATCCCCGATTCACACTACATGTGGAACCGAATCCCCAGTTCACACTACACATGGAACAAAACCCCGATTCACACCATACACAGAACAGAGTCCCCGATTCTGTGATGAACTGCTGAACACCCAGGAGAGGAGACGAAAGGAGTATGGTGGACACTTTCAAGAAGGCAGAATCTAAGCAGGTTTGCTGTCGTCACATAAGTCACGTCCCGTGAGATCTGTTATGTGAATTTTAGAGTCCATTGCTGGCAGTCTGGAAACTTGCAAGTCCACCCTGAGCAGAAAGACCTCACCACCAATCCAGGAGGCAGGCGCTGGGTGGTCACCAGGAAGGAGGAGGAGGAACAGACACAGAAGGACAGATAGGCACCAGGAACCCAGGCTGTGGGCATGGCATAGGCGGAGAGCTGCTGACCTAGCATTTGAGAGGCCCAGGAGTTGATTCCAGAACCATCAAACAAGAACAAATCAGTAGGGGAAGCCTGATTTAGGAACCGTCATCACCTCACTGCTGAGGGGACAGGGAGACTCAAGGGTGGAAACTTGGGGGTCACAGAGTAGCTAGGGAGAGATAATTCCCCAGGGTGTCATTGTTAGTTGTTGTTTAGAGGATTTTATTGTTTGGGAGTTTTCAGTGTTTATTTAGAATTATTTTTAAATTCTTGAGAAAGTGTGTTTGTGAGTGCAGGTGCCAGCGGAGACTGGATTCCCCTTGGAGATAGAGTTAGAGGTGGTTGCGAGCCACAAGACATGAGCGCTGGTAACTGAACCTCAACCTTCCAGCCCCTGGGTTGGGGAGTGTTGTTTTGCTTTGTTTTAACATGATTTTATTATTTGTGTATATTAATTGTGTATGTGAGTGGGGTTTGTGCATGTGTGTGCCATTGTCTGAGGAGGGCAGAGAACACTGGATTCCCTGCAGCAACAGTTATAGTCCCTTGTAACCCAGCCAGGGGGTGCTAGGACTCGCTCTCTCCCCCTCTGCACAGAGCAGTGTGAGTGGTTAACCACTATCTTCCCAGCCCCTCTTTGGGAGTTTAATTTAAATAATTCTTCCTCCAGGCCCTTTACAGGTGAGGTAAATGTTGAGACTGGGGGCTGGGCGGGGCGGGGGGGAGGGGAGGGGGGCGATTCTCTGCACATGGCATGGGCAGGGCAGGGCAGGAACTTTGAGGTGTGCAGTGTGGCAACGCCCTGCATGAATTTGAGTTTCCAGTCTAGCTTGGTGCTGGAACCATTCATGATGTTCTTTGAAACAAATGCCTCTGCTGATCCTTGGAAAGCCGCCATCCTTTCTGTGCGCAGCCAGCCAGCTGCAGCACGGTTCCCAGAGTCCTCTATTCCTTCAGTTTCAATGCTGCACTGCATCCAAAAACCGTCTAATGCACAGACCAACCCAGCCACGTGGCATTTCCAGCAGGCATCAAAGCGACAGAGTTCTACAGACACACAAGACACTGTGCACTTGGTCTCAGGCCGAGAGAGGCAGGGAGGGGGAGAGTAGGGAGCCCTCCTGATCATAAGCAGTAGTTTGAAACTGGAGATAACTTTAAAACATTGATGTGGATACCGCATTCCTTTGGGCTGGCTGGACGTATTAATAATTTAAAAAAAATTCAAGCTAGGAGTTGCCATGTTATGATGGCAGTGGACCAGGCCAGGGGACATCAATCTCAAAAGCCCAGTGTCTTCTGAGTCGCCTGGCAGTGTTTTGTGGCTGTGTTATTTCTCGGACAAATGCATAAAATTTGCAGAGGTTTGAAGGGATAATCCTAAAAATCAATAAAGCCGAAGTAATGACAGATGTGGAGTGCTCTACAGCAGATGGTGTTAAGGTGGAAGCTTTGTGCCAGCCCCTGGCATCCATGTACCCAAAGAGTCTGGGATGTTATGGTGGAAATTCCACCCAAGCTGCCTCCCCGGTCTCCCTCCAAACCCTGCTGCATCTCAGAAAGCCCACCAAGTGATGGCCCCTCCCCCAGAGAGGCTCAAGACCACTCCCACAGGTGTTTAAACTGCCCCCCACCCCCGGAGAACAGACTCATGGTTTTTCCAATCTCCCCTTCCTGTCTCCTCTCTGGGGGGCCTGGAAGGCCATCAGGGAGTGCTGCATCCATTAAACGTGGGCTTTTCTAATTCGGTTTGATTTGGTCTGATTTGGATTGGTGCATCGGCAGAGAGAGTTATCCAGGTGTAGAAACTTTTCAGTGAGGAGTCACATTGGTCACATTGTGGGGCATGGTGGTACATTCCTATACTCCCTGCACTTGGGAGGTAGAGACTGAAGAAGCTTCAGGGGCAGCCTTGGCTACCTAGTGAGTCTGAGGCTAGCCTGGGTTACTTGAGACCCGTGGTGAAGAGCCTGCGGTTCTCTGACCCAGAGTCTCAGCCGTGGCTGAGCCAGGGCTACCTCACCCAGGGTTTTCTGCCTAGCACCCCACCTCCCTTCTACTGGGAAAGCAGCCACAGTGAAGCCACTCCCAGCTCTCTGCCCCTGCTTGGTCACCATCCCCGCAGCTGGCTTGGGTTACAGCCCACCCTCTTCTCTGGGATTTCTTCTTTAGTTCATTGTTCTCAGGGTCCCTGGGGGAAGGGTGGGCCTTTTGTTTCGCTTCTAATTAAAATTATATAAGATAGATGTCTTATATGCTCCTGGGTTGTGCATGCTCCCCCACCCCAGGAATTAGGAGTATTTTTGAATAACTTAATACCATTGTAAAGTAATTAATAAAATAACCAGCAGTGTGCGAGTGGAGAGATGTAGGAAAATGAAGATGTAACACCACTGTATACCTTTGGCAATTCGTATTTATTTATTTCAATCCCTATAGTGAATCTTCTTTTTGTTTCCTTACAAAAAGTAACTTGGGCAGTGTAAGTCACAGCAAATGTGGTGTTCATCTTTGCTCTTTTTACTGGAGTTTTTTGTTTGTTTGTTTCTTCTTTCTTCTTTTGGTTCCTCACAGAATGCTTGCTAGCACTCAGCATAGCTGTTGGGAAGGGGTGGGACTTAGAATTCCATGTTCACAGAACCGTGGGTTTCTGAGCCACAAAGGAAACTTAGAAGACCTAGATGTCCAGTTTTATGGCTTCCAGGGGTCTTACAAGGCTTTCCCCAGGATTATGTAGTTGAGGAAAGGCAAAGCCTCCTCTCAAGAGTACTTGGGTTTCCTGGCTTTCTATTCAAAACCCTTCCCAGTGTCACGCCTCAGATTCTGTCATAGGCAGTTTAATGAAGTGACAGGCTTCATGTTTCTCCTCCATGGAAACTTGAGGTTCTTGTGGGTGTGGAAGGGTGGGAGAGGGGGTGGGAGGGTGAGCGTGGGAAGAGGGTGGAAGGGTGGGGCAGTTGGGGGTTCATGGTCACATGTGTCCCCTTGGGGTATGGATTTGAGTAAGTTTAAAAATGGGGAGCCGAGTTTAATCCCAGAAGAAAGGACTGCAGCAGAGCCAGGACTGGGAGTTGCCAGGTTATAGGATCTCCTGCCTCTCTGTGTCCCTCCAGGTGGCCCACAGGGCCCAGAAGTTTCCTGCTCTGAACTCGTAGCCCGAGACCGTCAACGTGTTTGTGGGGAATCATTTCAATTAAGAGAAAAGTTCCTAATGTCAAAATAATCTATTTGCATTTTTAAATTTCAAACCAGACTTGGAGATGGTAGTGTGTTTTACTGTCCTGGGTCTGGGGACAATGCTGTAGGGTTCCACTCCATTCCATAAAATGAAGTTTGGCTTGGGGATCTCGAGAGTCCACACATCCTTTAAAGTGCCTTGGGGGGGGGGGGGCGGAAGGCACTGCTACTCTCTTCAGTTTCAGCTACTCTAAGGTTTCCTTGGTATTCCTCGTGTGAAGCTAGTCTGTCCCTG
Source organism: Cricetulus griseus (assembly GCF_003668045.3). Taxonomy (NCBI): domain Eukaryota; kingdom Metazoa; phylum Chordata; class Mammalia; order Rodentia; family Cricetidae; genus Cricetulus; species Cricetulus griseus. The sequence continues at coordinate 271,585,253 of NW_023276807.1, read as the reverse complement.
CATAAGCCAACTAAGGACTTCTGTGTGTCAAAGGCTTCTGATACTTAACCATACAGAAGTTACGTGTTAGAGTAGCAGGAAAGCCTTTATTTCTAAGTTGCGTTTTGCACTTGGAGGTTTCCATCTCAATGGTTTTTTGGGATGCTAGCTATACTTTGCTTTAGTCTTGAGATGTCAAACACATTTCATGTGAAAAGCCCCCCCCCATATTAAACACTTTCTTAGTAGGACTGAAATATAATTGGGTCTCCATTTCCCCAGATTCCCTGTCTGTGGATCCAAACAACATTGGGCTGAAAAATATTTGGAGAAAAGGAGTGTGTGTGAGCTTGTGTATTTGTTCCCTAAACAGTGCAGCACAGTAGCTGTTTAGATAGCCTTGCGTTGTAGTTGGTATTAGAAGTAAGAGAGAGAAATTGAAAATTATGCAGGGTAATAAGCATGGGCTCTATGTAAAAATTCACTTAGGATAAGGGGCTTGGGAATCTTTGGGTTTTATAAAGGAGGGGGTCCTGGACCCAGTCATCCAAGGTCACCAAGGGCTGACTGTAAGTTATTTCTAAACATTCAAAGAGTGGGGCCAGCCATTTGTATTAGTATACCTTACAAACTCTCTTAAATTGGTATAGACTTTGAAGTTACATTGAGTTTACCTCCTTTTAACCTCTACTGATTCCCCAGAGAAAGAGCAGTGCTTGTCCCCATGGTTGTGGATGAGGAAAATAAGGTATGGCAAATTAGGTAATTTACATGTTTTAAGCAAGCAGAAGACAAACAGGGGGATTGCTATTTGCCATTTTTGATGCTGATTTTTGGAAACAGGATAAAGACCCATCCTTTAGCAAAAATAATTATAAGGGGATAGGAGTGAGGCTACAAGCTCTGCACGGTTGCATGCATTTTTACTCTCAGCAGCATTCAGGCTGCAACAGGAAGGCCATGGGCCACCTGCAGCATGCTATGAATTCCAGGCCAGCTGAACTACAAGGTAAAAGCCTGTCTTCACACAAACCCCAGAAAGAGCTGCTGTGCTAGAAAGAAAGAAACTTAGCTTTGCTCATGGTTTACGAGGGCTTGGGAACTCACGGAGTGTAACTCTTAGGAGATTGACTTGGACTTTTTGTAAGCCTGATAAATGAGACTATAGAAATTTAATGTTAATTGGTTTGGCATAGAGAACTACGGTCTGGATTCGGCTTTTAATACACAAAATCTATAGAGAGGTTAAAATAGAACATTTGCCCGTGCTATAGACATCCCTTGCCAATTTCTGTAATGGATCAGAGAGCTTTTGTCTTACTTTGAAAAACCTTGTATGCAAGTAATGGATGGTGATTGGTGGTTTCCGTTTTCTAGCCCCATCGACTTCGTCCATTCATTCCTGAAACATTTATCAAGTTTTTGTCTCAGAGATACAAGTAAGAGGGAGATGTCTCCTGGCCTTAAAGGAACTCAGTATCTAACAGAGGAAAAGGCATGTGCCTGCAGGAGAGCTCTGGATCATGGGACCAGCTGTTAAAACAGGTTTCAGGGACCTGTTTTAAGGTTACCAAAAATTATAGGATCAAATATCAGCTTTTCAGGTCCATAGACCAGATATTTGGTCAATATGACCAAAGTCGGTCAGACTAAAGGGAACTAACATGCATTTGGCTGGCTCCGCAAGAGAATCAAAATACTATTTTATTAAAGCACATTAGAATTTCAGTGAAATAGTTGAGCCTAGCAGTGGTGGTGCACGCCTTTAATCACAGCACTCTGGGAGGCAGAGGCAGGTGGATCTCAGTGAGTTTGAGGCCAGCCTGGAATACAGAGTGAGTTTTAGGACAGCTAAGACTATTACACAGAGAAACCCTGTCTTGGAAAAAAAAAAAAAAAGCTAAAACAAATAAAACAAAAGTCTACCTAAAGAAAGTTGAAATGGGAAGCATATTATAAGCAAGTGGGTTGCTGAGACTGGACTTAGAATGAAGGCAATGAAGACGGTAGCTGCTGCTGGCATTGATGGCTGCTGCTCCATTATGACAGGTCTTCTAGACTCCCCAGGGGATCCAACCTGATGGATTCCAACCTTGGTTTTTAAGTAGTGATAGGAAAACTGCTCCTACCGTATGGGTCCTATTCTTTCTGTGACCTGATTTTACCCCCTGACTGATTAAAGTGGTAGGGTTTTAGTGTTATGGAAATATAACAGGATGGTAATAAGAATAAGAGTGATATTTTATTGAGTACCAAACGGGCGTGGTCAGCACTACAGGTACATGGGATTACTTCCTACATTTTAGTGTTTAATTGAAAGTCAGTTCAGAGGCAGTTTTTGACATAGCAAAGAGGCTGCATTCCAGGCCTTATTTATTTATTTGTTTGTTTATTTGAGTCATGATCTCATGTGTCCCATGCTGGTCTGGAACTTGTTATGCTTCTGAGGATGACACTAAACCTTTGATTTCCCCCACCTCCACCTTCCAAGTGCTGGGGTTATCGGCATGTGCCACCAGCCTTAATTTATTCACTGCTGGAGCAAACCCCGGGCTTTGTATGTGCGAGGCTAGCACTCTACCACCCGAGCTCCATTCCCAGCCCAGCCCTATGTTTTTAGACATAGCTGATCTCATTTATGGGATCTTGGTTTTATCTTTAGGTGTCTCTCTCAACCTTTCTGAATACAGCTTGAACTCTTCGTTTACAATTTCAGTGTAAAGGCCGACACATCTGTGTTTGATATTCTACCCCATTGGACTTGAACTCTCTCTGCTCTTTCATGTCATCCTGGAATTCAGTGCTCTTCTCTGAATGTCCTTCTAGATGGAGTACTAGCAATGCTATAAAAACTTATTTCCTTCCCCTGCATCAGGCTGTCGTTAGCCATTAGATTCATCTGGAGGAAGTCAGGGACCCAGACAAGGTTTGGAAAGATAGGTCAATATTAATGCTGAGCCCTTAAGTGATTGGTAGAACATCTTTCATGAAGGAAGGACACTACAGGACACTACAGGACACCACTACAGGACACTACAGGACACCACTACAGGACACTACAGGACACTACAGGACACCACTACAGGACACCACTACAGGACACTACAGGACACTACAGGACACTACAGGACACCACTACAGGACACTACAGGACACCACTACAGGACACTACAGGACACCACTACAGGACACTACAGGACACCACTACAGGACACCACTACAGGACACTACAGGACACCACTACAGGACACTACAGTTTGCACTTGGGATTCAGCTGATACTCACTTTTTATCTATTTTACGTGGGTGACCTCTTTAGTGTACCAACGGAACAGAAGGTGATGGTGGAAACCAGGGTGCAGGACAGTGTCTCTGTGGAGTGCTTCATTCTTCAGCACTGTGCCCTCAGCTGCCCCTGCTCTCTCACAACCATGTTTCATTTGTCTGTTCAGTAACAAACCACCCGAAGCCTAGCAACTGAACAGTATTGATCATGTCTCACAGTTCTGAATTCTGGTCAAGGCCCGGCTGACTGGCTCTGCTTTGGTTCTTATCGAGGTAGGCTGTCTCTAAAATGGCTCTTCACTCCTGTGATGTATCCGTCTTGGGGTAGGGGGACATTTTTCTCTGTATAATATGGCCCTTCTCGATGGCCACTTTAATATTGTTTCAGTTGTCTCAAAACAGTAGAATTTTTAGGAATATATTTTCACCAACTCTTTGAGCCATTCGTAATGAATGCAATGTATTTTGATCATATTCATCCCTAGCCCTCACCCCAAGTCTTCCCACCTTTAACCCCCACCCCATCCCAACTCCATACCCATATAACCCAGAGTTCAGTTTGAGTCCGCTCTGTGCTTTCTGTACCTTCTGGACATGGGACCTACATGATCCACCTTTCAGGACCTACGCCCCCAAAGAAAACTGATTAGCTCACTGCCTCCAGCAGCAATCAACTGTCAGCGCTCTTCAGCTGTGCAGCTGGGAGCCCGTGCTAGAATGCTAACTGGCAGGTCTTATACAGACTTAGGGTTCAGTCAGTCCTGCCCAACCTCTGCTTGTTACAGTCTTTTCCCCTCCTCCATTTTGGTCCTTGAATCTTTTTTGGCAGGGAAGGTGTGTAATGCAGATCTCTCATTTGTGGGCGAGCACCTCACAGTTTCTTTGCACTTTGACCAGTTGTGAATTTCTGCATTAACCAATGTCCACGGCAGAAGATGAGGTTTGGCAGCTGCTTTATATGGTGCTTAGCTTAGCTTGGAAAGAGGAAGGAAGTGCGATTGGCCTTTCCTCGAGGTTACCTCTGGAATGCGCACGGTGCCTTTTCTACTTTGTTTTGCTAGTCCAAGCTAGCCTGTATCCAGAGGGAGAGGAAGTAGTTTTGCTAGTCCAAGCTAGCCTGTATCCAGAGGGAGAGGAAGTAGTTTTGTTAGTCCAAGCTAGCCTGTATCCAGAGGGAGAGGAAGTAGTTTTGTTAGTCCAAGCTAGCCTGTATCCCTATAGAGAGGAAGCGTGAAGGACCCAGCCACCTGGAGCCTTCATTACAGAGCATCTGAAATGCATCAGGCAGGATGTGCTTCAAGAAATACCAGACGTGGCACTTAAGCCAGATGAGTGCTAAAGAAGCAGGTCTAGTGCCTAACATAGTTTTTTTTGTGTTTTTGAATGAAGTCTCTAGTGGGTGAAAACGGACTCCATCTGGGCAGAAAGTGATTGGTCAGAATCAGATTGGAATTGATCACAAGTGACTGGTGTGAACCCAAATTTGAACCAAGTCCCAGTCCTGTCTGTCTGTCTGTCTGTCTGTCTGTCTGTCTGTCCATCTCTCTCTGTCCCTCTCTCTGTCCCCCCTTCCCCTCCCTCCCTCTTTGTCTCTCCTCTCTGCCCCCCCCACATGTCTCTGTCTCTACCCTCCCACCAGGCAGTTCTGGTATATGTCTAGCCTTGAGCACATAGCAATCAATCCTCCTGCCTTAGCCTTCCAGATGCTGGAATTATAGATGAGAATGATCACGACTGGCTTTAAGTGTCTCTCTGTTGATTTAAAGGTGTTTTCCTTTTCAAATGATGAGTACCTAACAGCCTTAAAAATCTGAAAGAGCTATTGACAGTTATTTTTCTCACCAAAGTCAGGTGCTAGGGGAAATGGTCACATAACAGTAGGTTCTTGGTTTCCTAATTGTACTAGGAAATTTTTGCCACAAATTTTCTTTCTTTCTGGTGCTACAATGAGAAGTGGGCTTGGTGACCCTGGTTCTTTTAAGTGTGGAAAAGCCAAGAAAATCAAGGTAAGGACACAGAATGTGCCCTCTGTGAGATGTGCAGACGTTGGCAGTCAGTTCCCTCCGTGGTCGGCATGACTGGCCGGTAAGGTCTTTGGCAGTCTGGTGAGACATGGTCTTGTGTTCACACTTTTTGAGCAGTTTGCACCTCTTCCCATGTTTATGATCATGTAACTCTCCAGCATTCCTTGGAAACAGTTTGGAAATAATTGTCACCATTTGTTTGATATTCACCAAGGAAGCCAGCGTCTTAAGATCTCCCCAAGGGCAGAGTAGATAAATAATTCACCCACACAGGACTTGGGTGGAGGACAAGAGATATATCTATCCCTCTACATAGTAAGGAAGCTGCCATCTAAACTCTGATTGGCGTGGCTCGAGGCAGTGTAAGTGAAGCAGGAACAACTAGAGAAGGCAGCCAGGGAAGACCTGGAAAACTGAAACTGACTGTGACTGTCCAGCAAGTACAGCAGTTGACAGATGGGATGGCAAGAAGCCGCACAGCAAAGGAAACAGTTAACAGAGCGCTGCGCCACCCCACAATACGGAGCAAGTCTTTGGCCGTTACTCATTTGTCTTTCAAGATTAATATCCATATTAAGGAACTGAAATAAAAGTGAACACATAAAATAATCCAGTTTACGAGTAGACAGATGAATTCAGGAGTTCTCAAATGAAGAATTACAGACGGCCAATAAATACATGAAAAAATGCTTAAGGTATTTATTGGGCAAATACAAACAGAAATTATGTTGAGATTCTGTCTTATTCCCAGCAGGAGTGTCTGCCATTAAGAAAACAAAACAATGGGGACTGGAGAGATGGCTCAGAGGTTAAGAGCACTGGCTGGTCTTGCATAGGACCCAGGTTCAGTTCCCAGCATCCAGGTGGTGGCTCACAACCACCTGTAACTTGAGCTTCAGGGGAACTGATGTCCTCTTCTGACCACTGACGGCATCAGGCTTGTGTGTGGTGCACATACATGCATATAGGCAAAACACTCATGCATGTAGAGTTAACTAAATCTAAAATGATAGCAACAGATGGTGTTGAGGGTTTGGGAGAGAAATGGACTCATATACAATGTTGGTGGGACTGTGAATTAGAACAGCCATTATGGAAGTCAGAGAGGGGAGGTTCCTCAGAAATCTAAAAATGGAACTACCCACGGGGTCTAGCTGTTACAGTCCTGCGGTTCATACCTAGAGTAACTGAAGTTGGAATACTGTAGAGATGCTGTCAATCAATTGGCTGCAGCACTGATCACATTAGCAGCCAGCCTTCAGGTTAGCCTGGGTATTATAAGGAAAGGTGGTAAAACAGACAAAAGTGTGCTGTTTTCACAGACACGGAGCTGCTGTCGGCAAGAGAAGTAAGGCAAACCCAGGAAGCAAGTGCCACACATTTTTTATCATCTGTAGAATCCAGAGGTGTGTTGTTTGCTTGCTTGCTTCTTAAAGAGTCTGGAAGAAAACGGGGCTAGCTGGAGGAAAGATAAGAGAAGGGAAACGGTGTGTCTGAACACGGTCACAGTATGTGGTCTACACATATGGAGATGACATAATGAAATTCATTATTTTTAGTCAATGTGTAACTAGGTGCTAATAAAATAATTCTTACAAAATGTAGGACAGAAATCTCCTGAAGCAAGAATAGCACTAATCCTCACAGGCAAGGTGTGGCTCTCTTAGTCTCTACGTTCATTTAATAATTGGTGATCAATTAGCCTGCACTGCTACCCTGTCTGGGAGTTAGAATTTCAAAATGTCAACTGGATCTGTTCTAAGTGACCTCAGGAGGCAGCAGCTGTCCTGGAGATACTTCATAGGCTTTGGTCCTGAGAGCCTGGCCCTCAGTTCTCACAGACAGGACCCTCAGCTGCAGTGAGAGCCTGGCCCTCAGTTCTCACAGACAGGACCCTCAGCTGCAGTGAGAGCCTGGCCCTCAGTTCTCACAGGCAGGACCCTCAGCTGCAGTGAGAGCCTGGCTCTCAGTATTCACCACATCTCCTGTGTTCTGTTCACAGACGGCCATCCTGAGGCGGCAGGGGCGGTACATGCGCTCCACGGTCCCTGTGAATGCTGAGGAAGAGGCGCAGAGCTTATTTGTCACGGAGGTAGGTTTTCATTTGCTCTGCACCTGGTGCAATGTAAAGACATTCCCCCACCACTCCAGAAAAGGGGGAAAAAGACATTTCCCATTGTAAAGACTTTTCCCTCCACCCCCTACCTTTCCATTGAATCTTGTTATTTTTCTGAATGCTGTCAAAGAGATGATGACATTTTTAAGATTAAAAAAGAAAGTTTTGGGTGTGTAGAGCTGATGGAAATGTCTGCAGAGCTCATTGGTAATTGCCAACAGCTACCTGTACAGACACACTAGCGGGTAACCTGTAAGTGGGACTCAGTCATTAGTACACTTGGTAATGGTTGACTCAGCAATGCATTGTGGGCTCTTTTGCTTCGATGGTATGTTTATATTTGCAGGTTAGGTTCAGGACCAGAACCAGGTGATGATAGCCACAGCTGACTATCCCTGACCTGTGTGATATAATCATACTCTTTCTTGTTGGAACACACAAATAACAACTTGAACAAAGAGACATCATCACCCCCTACATGGCATGGTTTCGGTTCCCGTGTGTCTGTTTATTCCTCCAGCTATTTTTAGGGAGAAGCAATTAATTAGTTTTTGTAATTTTGTTTCTTGAAATGTTTCTTCCTTTAGAAATGAGTTTGGGGGCCAGCAAGATGGCTCAGTAGGTAAAGATGACTGGCAACACTAGTTTGATACCCAGGGCCCACGTGTAGGAGAAAGCCAACTCTACAGGTTGTCCTCTGACCTTCACACATGTGCTGTGAGACACACACACACACACACACACACACACACACACACACACACACAGTATGTTTATACAGGCTTACACACACTAGGTATGTTTATTCAGGCTTACACACACATAAGGTATGTTTATTCAGGCTCATACACACTAGGTATATTTATTCAGGCTTACACACACACACTAGGTATGTTTATTCAAGCTTACACACACACACACACACACACACACACACACACACACACGGTATGTTTATGCAGGCTTATACACATACACAATAGGTATGTTTTCACAGACTTCCATTACATACTAGGTATGTTTATACAGGCTTACACCCCCACATACTAGGTATGTTTATACAGGCTTACACACACACTAGGTATGTTTTTATTCAGGCACACACACACACACACACACACACACACACACACACACACACACTGTGTTTATACAGATATAAACATTTCTTTAAAGGCAGGCTTTGGCAAAATGTGACTTCAGGCAAAATCTGGCCTGCAGCCTATTTTTGTGACTAAGGTTTTATTAGTACACAGCCGTGCCCATCTGTTCACATATTCATAATATAACCGACTTACATAGAGATAGTGTGACCCTGAAGGCTCATGGTGTTATGACTGTCTGGACTCCTGCAGAATGTTTGCTGACTTCTGCCTCAGATCATGTGGCAAAAGTATCTCTCAGTTCTGCCCACTCGTTAAAAAGGATTGTTTTTGTTTGCTTTATTTTAAGGGTAAGGAGAACCCTCAGTTACATTTTTAAAAGATTTGTTTGTTCTTTTAAGCTTGTTTCTTTAGATTTCTTTGTTTTAGGTGTGTGTGTGTTTTTCTTGCATGTATGCATGTGTACCACGTCCATGCTGGTTCCTTTGGGGGTCTGAGGCGGGTGTTGCAGTCCCTGGAACTGGAGTTGTAGATGACTGTAAATCATCATAACATAGGTGCTGGGAACTGAACCCAAATCCTCTGCAAGAGCAACAAGTGTTCTTAACTCCTGAGCCATGGCTCCAACCCAAGTTATTTTATGTGTATGAGTGTTTGCATATGTGGCATGTGTGTGCAGTGCCAACAGTGACCAGAAGAGGGCATCAGGCCCCCTGGAACTGGAGTTACAGATGGTTGTGAGCCACCATGTAGGTTCTGGGAATTGAACCCCGGTCCTCTTAACCGCTGGGCCTTCTCACCTGCCCCTCAGTTAGGTGTTTTAGTCACTGTAGGTTAAGCAATCCCTGCTTCATCCTGAGCTGCTGGAGCCTATGTGACTAAATTGTGTTAGGCCTCTTCCCTTTGGCCTCCACCCTCTAGTCTGGAGTACAGTAAACTTGCAAAAACAACAACAACAACAAAACCCTTCATATGCTTGTCACTGTAACTTCAAATTCTTGGTGAGGTGCCCAAGTTTGAAAGGTGAATTAAGTACTGGCTCACAACCCTGCCCACTTGGACACAGTTTTCTTATTAGGTTTCTGATGGAATCTGTTATGTCAAAGACTGGAGCCACATGGGGGTGGTGCTTGCTTTACCTGGTGCCTCTGCCTTAGGATTCACAACTAGACAGGCAATAGCGCTTGTTGAATGAATCTCTAGGTAGTTGGAGTATTTGCTGCTTTGTACAGTTGCTTTGATTTTACATTTACGTGTGTGTGTGTGTGTGTGTGTGTGTGTGTGTGTGTGTGTGTGTGTACCACGATGCACACATGGGGGTCTGAAGGCAACTTGCAAGAAGAGTTCATTCTCTTCTGCCACCATGGTTCTTTAGAGGGCCAAACTCAGATTATCCGGCTTGGTGGTCGGTTCTTTCACCATTGAGTCCTTACTGCACAGTTCCTTACTGGTTTAAATAATTAGGCGTTATATTTCCCCGTTTTGCTTACAGTTATACACACGTGGGTGTTCAAATGTTCCATTCACAAAAACATTCACACTATCCACCTTTGTCTTTCCCGCTCGCTTTTGGTGAGCTGGGTACATGTGGTACCTCAGGATGGCTTAATGTCTTGTTAGGAAGATGGTGGGGCCACCTGAGCTTCGGTTCTTAAGAGACCATCATGGCCAGACAAAGAGGATAGGAGTATTCGTATCAGGCCAGCCTTCACGGGGCTGCCGGCAGACCACACAGTGGCTGCAGGAAAACCCATAAGTACACATGATTTCTCAACCATATTCTGTGGCTTTGGAGTCTAGTTTTGAATGTGGTTATCTGACATCCAGGTGTGAAAGTTTTGCTGGAAATTGTGAAAAGGTGTTTGTAAGAATAAAGTAACATTTTAAAATGTTTACAGTTGCATGGTCAAATGGAAGGGAGTTATTCACCTCCCCCTGACTGGCCCTGCTCTTGGCCCTTTTCTCCTGTTCATTCTACCTCCAAAGAATAATCTAGAACAGCCACATCCCCAAAGTTGCTTACAGTAAAGCCTGGCATAAGAAAAATAAAAAAGCACCCATTGTTGTTACTGTTGTGATCTGGTGGCTGCTCCCCGTGACATAGACAAAACAATTGGTGTAAATAAAGTGAAATAAGAATAGGGACTTTGTTCAAAAGTTTTAGGCACAGATAATTCCCCCCCCCCCAAAAAAAAAGACCAGGGTATAGCACAAATATGTCTTTTCACATGTTCTTTTTCTGTACGCAGTTTTGTGTATGTCAAGTCAAGAGCTAACTAGAATTTCACATGAACTGAAAAAAGCCGACTTGAACAAGCTGGGCCTTCAGCTACTGAATTCCACTCAGTCATATGTGAAGAGCTGACAGTTGTTGCTTGTAAATCTTAAGACTACACAGCCCTCAGCTGGGTGCTGCCGGCATACAGGCAGGCGGATGAAGGATACCTGCTCCCCTGTAGTCATGGAGAGAGGTAGTTCCGATGTAGTGTGTGAACACTAGTGTCATCAGAAGTTAGCAGTGGAGTGAGCGTCCCATATGGTACACATGCATACGTGTACACATGCACGCACAGACACACACCCCACACCACACACACAGACACACAGACACACACCCCACACCACACACACAGACACACACACAGACACACACCCCACACCACACACACCCCACACCACACACACACACACACAGACAGACACACACCCCACACCACACACACAGACACACAGACACACAGACACACACCCCACACCACACACACAGACACACAGACACACAGACACACACCCCACACCACACACACAGACACACAGACACACACACACCACACACACACACACACACAGACACACACCCCACACCACACACACCCCACACCACACACACACACACACACAGACACACACCCCACACCACACACACAGACACACAGACACACACCCCACACCACACACACACAGACACACAGACACACAGACACACACCCCACACCACACACACCCCACACACCACACACCACACACACCCCACACCACACACACAGACACACACACACTACAAACCACACACACCACATCATACACACACACACACACACACCACATACCCCCCCACACTCATACATCACATCTCACACACACACACACACACACACACACACACACACACACACACACACAAACAAAAAGTCCATGATGCCGTATGAGTTGGAGTCTACATCTTTCCTCCTCACAGCCTCACTCTGTCAGTTAGGAATGTAAAGAAAAACCAAGAACAAATTTAAACAACAGTACTAACAGCAGTCTTATTAATATTAGTAAATATCATATTTACACACTCAAGTCATATGACCTCTTCCAAAACCACTTGCTAATGGTCAATGGATGAAGCATTCTGCCCTGGGTCTGACCCCCAGGGGGAGAGCATTGACTCTGGCCAGTTGTCCTTGAGCCTCTGAGGGACTCACACGCTGCGGGCCTCCCTCCCAGACCCTGTAGGCACAAGTGGCACCCAGACACCTGTTTCACAAAGAGACCCTGTATTAAGCAGGGAAGAATAGTGGCTGCTTTCTGACTCAGAAACACAGCAGCAGATGACCTTGCAGGTGTGAGTTTTAAGAAGAGAACCTGCCCTCCACCCCCACCCCCCACCCCCGTGTGTCCGTTAGAGTGGGCTAGGGTGCAGTGGTATGTTTTGATTGGACGTGTTTGTAAACGGATTTTACTTTGGACCACCAGCTCAGAAAAAAACAACAACATAGAGACTTATAAGTGATGAAAGCTTGGCCCATAGCTTATGCTTGTTTCTAACTAGCTCTTATAACTTAAATTAACCCATTTCTATTAATTTTCCTTCTGTCTCGTGGCTTTATTACCTCATATCCATAGGGCCTATCCTGATTCTCTGTGTCTCCTGAAGTCTCCACCTTCTTCTTCCCAGCATCCTCTCTGCCCAGAAATCCTGCCTAGCTATTGGCCATTCAGCTTTTTATTAAACCAATCAGAGTGACATGTCTTCACAGTGCACACAAAGATTATTTCACCACAACACCGATTAATTACAAAGCCAAAGGGAGCTTCTGATTGCTGGACTTCGGTAATCAGCCTGAGGAATGAGTCTGGCAGATGAGGACTAGATCTCAGTGTGGCTACCTGCAGGGATATAACCTATGGTTTATTAAGGAGAGGAAATAGGGAAGGTAGAGACCTCTCTGTGTTTGTGAAGTCCAGGCCTGCTAGGGCCCTCCCGCCTCTACCTGAGTGCCATGGCACCTGCCTTCCCCACACACAAATCAATAAATGCAACTGTCTGAGTAACTTTTCCATTGCTGTGATCAGAGAACATGGCAAAGGCAGCTATAGAAGCGTTTACTGGGAGCTTGCAGTGCAGTCCATGACTATTGTGGCAGGGACCATGGCAGGCAGACGTGGTCCTGAGGCAGCAAGTGAGAACATACATCTTCATTCATCAGCACCAGCCTGAGTGAGAGACTTTAGGAATGGTACAGACTTTTGAAACCTCAGAGCTCTCCTTCCAGTGACCCATCTCCTCCAACAAGGCCACACCCTCTAACAAGACTACACCCTCCTAATCCCAAACAGTTCCACCAACTGGGGATCAAACATTAATATTATATGAGCCTCTGGGGGAAATTCCTATTCAAATCACCATGGCAATATCACTTTATTTTTCTTATTTTTTATGAAAATAAATGATTATAAGCCAGGAATAGTATTTGATATTTCAATGTCACCATATAAAAGCTGCTGTCTGTCAGGTCATTAATACCGATCACTTGAAATGGTATCTTTCCCGAGGGTCGAGTTTCACTGGTTCAAAGTTGCACACCTCATGGGAGATTCTGCAGGCAGAATTTTGACAGTAGGTGATTGATGGCAGAACTTTGTCTCTAGGGTTGGACTCCCCAGAAAGTCACCTGACTTTCTGTGTCTCTGTTTTGTTTTATTTTGTTTTTTCTAAACCCCTGACAGTGCATCAAAACCTATAACTCTGACTGGCATCTTGTGACCTATAAATATGAAGATTACTCAGGAGAGTTTCGACAGCTTCCAAGGTGAGTCACTTGTCAACGGGGTGCATGGGGATGCGTGCGCTTCAGGCTTGTGTGCTCAGGAAGGCGTGTGGCTTCATCTGCATAGTCAGGTTGCAAAAATACAGACAATTTCTGTGTGCGTGGGGTAACTTTTGATTGTAAGACTCGATGTCATACTCTGACAGGGGTAAACAGCTATGAGAACATAGAGGTGACTTAATTCTCTTCTGGAGAACCAGAAAGTTTCCACTGAGGTACCTAAAAGATGAGGACGCTGTATAGAAATAATTCTGCAGTGTGGTTTTATGCCTACTAGACTGAGACTGCTTTTTATTAGCGTTTATTAATTGTGTGAAGTAATGAGTTTCATCATGACATTTCATCCACGTGTATAGCACTCTTCCTTCGTCTTCTTCAATCCTCCTTTGCCGTATTCCGCTGTGCCCCCCACCGTTCTGTTTCCTCTGTGTTCACACCCTCCTTCCACGGTCTTGTGTTCACGTCATCGTTTTTATTAATGTGCATCCATGGCCCATGCTCCTGGGTTCATAATCACATTCTCATTCAAGCGTGTACTGGGCTTTGAGCATGTTCCCTGCTTGTCCACCCTTCCTGTCTGTCTCTTCCACCCTCAGGCCCACTCTTTTATGTCATCTCTGTCTCCATGATTTCCACGTACCTATATAAGATTTAGGCTCCACATATGAAAGAAAGCACGCATTTGTGTTTCTGAGACTGGCATAATTTCTGCGATATGAGCATTTCCAGTTGCATTCAATTTTTTATGCCTGAAAACAGTTTCGTTCTGTGTATCCGTGATACCGTTGACAGACACCTAGGTTAGTTCCAGTCAAAAGAATGTTTTGGAAAAGAAGCACAGCAAGCCTATCTATAGTAAATAAATGTGTTGAGAACGTAAATCCTCCGATACAATGTTTTCCCAGGCCAATCTCTTAACGTCTTTGAAGCTGTAACTTTGACCATTACCAAAAGCAATTGTGTTCAGATAGGTTTGTCATACAGGGAGCAGGGTGGAGGTTCTCCACTCAGAGGACCGTTAGAAAACAAGGCGTTCCAAACACAGTTGGCAAAGGGAAGTGTAGTTCATGCAGGAAACAGCAAATGGAGACAGGTTGTTCTCAGAGTCACTATCACTGCCGAAAACCGGGTTTGTTACATCTGTGGGATTTTTGAGCCCTTTGTACGTTTCTCACTGGACCTTGCTGTTTGTTTTTTTCTGATGTGTGTGTGTGTGGTCCAGCCACTCCTTAGAGTGTTCAGCCAGCTTCCTGGTCACCTCCTTTTAAACATCAGAGAGGACACTCCCCACCAGTGTTTTCTTTTCTCCATATGGGTAGACTTCTTAGCTCGATAGTCACCCGATGCTAACTTGGGGATTTGGGAGTAATTCCCATTTGGTCCAATAAATCTACCTTCCTTGATTGTCTCGCTCAGACTATCTCCTTGATGAAAGATAACTGACTACATGTCTTCCATGTCTACTATGGGGTAGATTTTAACTCTGGGTTGATTTTTGCCATTGAGCGTTAGTAAGAAATTCTAACTGAATGGAGCATTGTAGTTAGTTAGGATTACAGACCCTGGGTTTTGTCTGGGTTAGCTTTGCCCTCCCTATGCCTCAGTTTCCACTTAAGTAGGTTGACAACAGCTCCCTCCAGATTAAATGAGTAAATGAGAGGGCAGGCGCAAAGTACCAAGCATGCTAGCGCATAGCTATTGATTTAACGCAGCTACTGCTGCTGTAGTTGTCAATCACAGAATTCTGTGACCCCCTCATTGATTTCTCTCCCATATTTTATATTAAGAATCATCCCAAGTCTTTAAATTAGTGCCCAGTCCACTTTCTTACATTTAGTAGGCCTCACTCTACCAAGCTGTGTCTTCATTTCTGCAGTGCTGTGTGGACCTTTGGCTCACTGAAAAGCAATGGTGTAGACTGTGTTATTGGTCGTCTTAGAGGCCACCGTTGGGCTTGTTGCGGGCTGGCTCCTCCGATGGGTGGAGAAATAGACTCTATCGGTTATGCAGTTACAAAGCAAGTTTCCTTTCTTGTGTTTCAAGCAAAGCGGTCAAATTGGATAAACTTCCAGTTCACGTCTATGAAGTTGACGAGGAGGCCGACAAAGATGAGGTAGTGTTCTTGCTCCCTCTTGTCTCTCTTCTCACTTTACACTCTGATGGCGCAGGCTTTGAGAGAAGTGCCGACCTTCAAGCCCAAGCAGGAATTGGGATGCTTAATGAAGCAAAGGAAGAAGTTTTCAAAAATGTACTTTTGGGGTTGACTTAAGCCCCCCCTCCACACACACACACTTTATCTTAACTGCTCAGCGTCTCATGTTCTCTGACTTGTGTTTTCTTCTGGGATCATTTGCAAGGACTTGAAATGAGATCTAGCCACATTATTAAAAGATACCAAGACGACTTAGACCTTGCATTTAGACAGTTTTTCCACAGGATATCTTCCACTGGTAACCAGTGGAAGTAAAATGGCTATTTCTCCAGGACTGGTTTAGTGCAGTCTGACTTTAATAAGCTCCCTGACTCTTGGAGAGAAAAAAACAAGAATACTTAGAGAAGTGTGTAAAGACTGCAGGGCCCTACTCTTGTCCACCCAGGAAGGGAACCTCACAAAGGCTTCATACAGACTCTTCTCTGCATTTCTCAATGCAGAGCATGTGTTGGTGCCCAGCATGTGTTTAGACCCCTTCCCTTTCCCTCAGCTGTAGGCCAAACACAGACAGCATCAACCGTTTGTAGATGTTAATATTCATGGAGCCACTTGTTTTAGAAATAATTCTCAGAAAAGCTAAAGTGCCTCACAGTTAACCCCTTTAATTCCAGCACTCAGTGGGCAGAGGCAGGGGGATCTCTGTGAGTTAAGGCCAGCCTGGTCTACATAACGAGTTCTAGGCCAGCCAGGGCCACACAGTCTTTTTGTAAAAGTTGCTTTTATAGGGCCAGGAGGACCAAGTGAAGTTTACGTGGAGAGGTGCCCAGTAGCAGGTGACAGGTAAATGACTTCTCCATTCCAATGATAACAATGCTGAAACCACAAACCGTGAAATGAACCTGGAGCCAGGCCTCCCCACTGCTGCCAGTTTTGTAACAAAAGACTTGGCCATTTGTAGTCAATGTTGCCTCTGTCTGTTCATGGTGTCTCTCAGGCGTGTCCAGCCTTTGTCACTGCGAACTGATGTTGTTAGCTCTGTAGTCCACATGCTGTGCAGTCATTTGGGGGGGGGGGAGAGCGGAGGGTGTTAAAAAGTTTTAAGTAACTTCACAATTTTGTGTTAGGATACATTTGTAGCTGTCCATGGCTGCATGTGCTGGCTGCCGCTGGGACATGCATGACACATGCTTAATAAATTCTCAGTGGCCTCCAGCTCAGTGTCCACCAGCTCACACCTAAGAGTAGGTCTTAGGTCGAAGACGAGCTTACATTCTTGCTCCTGCCTCTTGTTACCCCCACCCCATTGCTTCAGGTCTCCTTTCTGTGTTGTTTTATGTTTCCTTTTCTTTATTCACCTTTCCCTGAACCAAGCCTCTGGGAAGCATTTCAAGAATTTTCTTTTGTCCTCTAACCATGGAGGAGTGTAGTTTGAAAACTTTTTTTTGTGAAACTGGGCGAGGCAGTACAACTGAGTGGTATGTGGTTTCTGCGGCTCCAAAGTATAAATCTGACTAGAACTAAGCTGGCCTTTAAGGGAACAGGATATCTAGAAATGTAGGCTCATTTCTCTCTCACTGCCAGATGGACTCAGGTGTGACATGGAGGCACTGGTGTCCCCATAAAGCAGTCGTTGGCTAACACGGCTCTGACGGAGTGGTTTTTCCCATGGTGAAACTCACAGGAAATAATCTGCATAAGCAGTAGATGGATGTTGTGGTTTTTCCTTCCCGCCTAGGACGCTGCTTCCCTTGGGTCTCAGAAGGGTGGGATCACCAAGCACGGCTGGCTGTACAAAGGCAACATGAACAGTGCGATCAGCGTGACCATGAGGGTAAGAGGGCTCTCGTCCTGCCTGTCCTCCACAAAGGGATACGGTCAGGCTCCTAAGATGCTTTCCTTCCAAAGGACCTGAGTTCAAGTCCCAGAACCCCTATCGGGCAGCTCACAGCTCCAGAGTATTTCACAACCTCTGGCACATAATGAAAAAAATTAAAATAAGTAAAATTAGTTTAAGAGAACTTTGTACAGAAGAGACCAGACTGGATCATAAGGAGAAAAGAAACAGTGAGAGGAAGGTGAGGTGAACACAGATGGAAAGTAAGCCAGGGAAAGACTGCCAGAATCCCGATGCTCAAAAGTTCTTCTGTGTCACCACTGGAAGACGCCCCCTGTTGTGTGAGGGGCTCTGGGGATTTGAGAACACCTCTGTCTCTGACTTGGAACTCCTTCCCCTACTTTTGGGTGGCTATGTAAAAGCTTTATGGGTGAGAAATGATGACCTGTGGGTGACGGTGAAGCCTTCTTAAGACAGGCAGATAGGCAGGAGAACCATGAGCTGTGGTGGGGGATCTTCCTCCCGCCAATCCAGTTAACAGCAGTGCTGGCTAGAATCCACTGGGCTTACAGAATCCTGGCTTGTGTCCTCAAGAGTCCTCGTGGCTCATCAGCTCCTACTGTCCATTTAGAAGGAAGAGCTTTCTGTGTCTTGCTGTCCCATTTATACGGAAGAGCTGTCTGTGTCTGCTTTTTGTTTTCAGTCATTCAAGAGGCGCTTTTTCCACCTGATTCAACTCGGTGATGGATCCTATAATCTAAATTTTTATAAAGATGAAAAGATCTCCAAGGAACCCAAAGGATCCATATTCCTCGATTCCTGCATGGGCGTAATTCAGGTGAGGATGGAAAGGATTCTGTCAAGGCGTGTGGTCTGCAGCAAGATGGTGCAGGGAAATGCTTCCCAACATGGCTGAATTCGGGTAGAAACATGATACCTGACCTGAAAGCACAGCTTATTTTTTCATCATTTTGAAGATGGCAGGATACTGTGGTAGACAGGAGTCCTCCCATGTGCCAGGTTTTGTGTTTAAAATTTGGGTATGATGGCAGGAGAATGAGGCAGCAGGCCGGGGGGGGGGGGGTTGTCAGGTTCAAAGCCAGCCTGGGCCGTATAGTAAAACCCACCAAACTGGGGTCTTCACTTTCTAACACAGAGACTTGTTCCTTTTCACAATTCACAGTGTGTGAAACACAGGCACCCTGATTCGTCAGAATCTGCCCGAGCAAACGCGGAACGAAGCTCGTGAATGTGTTCCTTCTGAGGCCCTCAGACAGAGGGGCTCTGTGACCAGTGAACACTCTGCCTGTCAGCTAGATAGTAGACAGATTCAGCCTCACCACAGAAACCTCCCTCAGAGTGGCACTGGCAGGGAGCTTGATTCTATTAGGAGGCTGTGTGGTGAGGCTAGCCTGGAGAAGCCAGGGACATAGCTGTCATCGCTCGTGGGTTTGACCAGAGGTCTTTTTGTTTTGGTAGTTGCATTCTTACCTAAAATTCAAGTTCATCTTCATCCTTTAGTGAACACACTCATCTATTGAACAGAGAAAGGGCTGAAGTACACTATGAAAAGTGCTTCACCAGCCAGGCATGAGAGCTCACGCCTTTAATCCCAGCACTCAGGAGGCAGAGGCAGGCGGATCTCTATTAGTTTGATGCCAGGCTGGTCTACAGAGCGAGTTTCAGGACAGCCAGAGCTAAACAGTGAAATCCTGTCTTGAAAAACCACCAAAAGTGCTTCACCCTTGCACCCCCTGCACCCCAGTCCTGGCTCCCCTGAAGTTGTCAGTTCCAGCTCACTCCCCAGGCTTTATTTGTGGCTCCTGTGTGTGGAGGTAGAATTTTAGAGCCACCCCCTTTCTGCTCCGACTGCACTGTGACTCTCTCCACCCTGAAGAGCCGATGTCCTAGAGATCCATTTCTTTCATCTTTCCCACCACGTAGAGTTCTCTGCTCCTTTATGAGGCAGGGTCTCATGTATTCTAGTCTGGCCTCAAAGCAAGTGAAGGGGGACTGGACATTCTGGTCCTCCTGCTTCTGCCTCCCAAGTGCTGCAGTGACAGGCCTGTACCGCCGTGTTCCGGTCTGCACTGCTGGGATGGAGCCCTGGCCTCAAGCATGCTGGTTGAGCATTCTACCAAGTGACATCCATCTCCAGACCATCTTCCTCCTTTTTGTTGTGACTTAAAATTTTTGTTTTGTAGAGAAACCCTCTAGTTAGTAGATTCTAGTAGCTGCCTAAGAAACCTTATATAAAATGGTAACTTTTTTAGTTACTCTGTCTGCAAATGCCTTTTATTGTAGTTGTACGAGGCTCATTTTTTTTTAGAAATCCCTAGAAATTCTTTGACCTCAGAGCATCAAAGGCATCTCACAGTGTCTTCTTAACATCATTTTGTTTAAGGGAATCTGGTATAATTTTTAATTCTCTCTCTCTCTCTCTCTCTCTCTCTCTCTCTCTCTCTCTCTTTAATGCAATTGTCTCTCTATAATTTAAAAAAAAATATTGGTTGTTGGGGTGGTGGTTCAGGTGGTGGTGAATCCCATATCAAACATGTGAAGTCTTTCTTGGCTACCCTACCCTCTCATGCCCCTCCCAAACCCTTCTGTTGGCCCTCACCCCCAAAGGAGATCTTCATAAAAATATATATGGCATGCTAACTTACTTCTCTACCCTCTCAGGCCCCTTACACACCTCTCTGTTGTTCTATACCCCCTGTAAGAAGATATTCATATAAGTATATGTGTTCCCTAACACACTTCCCTACCCTCTGTGCCCCTCCCAGACCCCTCTGTTGGCCCCACCCTCTTTAGATGTTATTAAAAATAGTAGTTGATTACTGCTGTGAATGGAAAGAAATGCTTAAGGAGAACCTTTCCAGGTAGACCTGAAAGAGAGAACTTGCGTCTTAAACCCTAATAGTATGTTAAAGCCACAGGACTCAGGTAGACTTGTACTGCAGATGAAGAAAATGGGCTTCAGAAAGAATAAAACTTAGACTCAAGACCTAGTGCTTTTTCGCAACCTTTATCCCTCTATGTGCTTGAGAAATGGGTGGTTCCCCAAATACATAGAGAAAACTCCTCCACTCCCAGCTTTTGCTTCTTCTCGATTCTTACCTTTGCATTTAAGTGAGACCCAAGGTAGCAATTACTGAGCCCATGGCAGATGGCCTGTGCATAGTTGTTTGTATGGCCTGGCCCAGAGAAGCTCTTAGCTTCAGGCTCCTAATAACTGTGCTGCAAAAATGACGGGCCTTGGGTCACCGTGTGTCTGGGTAGTACACTGTGAAGCGTCCTTGCACTGCAGTATCTAGGTGTTGGGGCATTCTGCCTCTTTCAGCCTGTGTGGACTATGCTCCTCAGAGATGAATCTCTGTCTAATGTGGCTAGCCAGGAGTGTTTGCCTCCAGGATATATTTGTCAGTGTCTGGAGATGTTTTTGACTCATAGGTGTTTCACTGACATGTGGTAGGTGGAGGCCAGGATGCTGTCACACATGGGTACGATATGTAGAATAACCCTTGTGAAAAGAACGTTGACCCGAATGTGAACAGCACCAAGATGGACTAACCTTGGCCGACACTTATTTATCTTCCATCCCATAATGAATATACGAATTGGAGACAAGTCCACATACTTTTAGGGTCGATGTATGATGGAAAAATTCTAGGGAAGTAAGCTAAACAGATTGGTAGATGGTAGTTAGCTTTTAGAAAGTCAGTGATGGAACACAACTTGATTGAAAAAAAAAAACTGAACATAACATTTACATGGGAAACTTCATAGATCCAGCTATTTTTCAAATGCCCAGTATGTGCCAAACATTGTTTTAAAGATTCTTGATGTAACATTAAGTAAAGAGAATGAGCCACCTTTGTCCTTGAGGGCTTTCTGTGCCATTGCAGGGGTCACGTAATACATACATAGATAAAGAAGGTAATGAGGCCGGAAAGATGGCTCAGTAGTTAAGAGTGTAAGCTTGGTTCCCAGCACCCACATCGAGTGGCTTATCAGTGTCTGCAGCTCCGGCTCCAGGAGACCTGACGCCTCTGACCTCCATGGGTTCCTGAACTTACATGCACATACATACATGCATGCAATATGCACATGGAAACATAATTAAGATAATGAAAGTCGATATTAAAATTTAAAAGATAGAGCAGCAGTCCCCTACTGCTTTTGCAGAGGACCCAGGTTCGATTCCCATCACACATATGGCAACTCACAACTATCTGTAACTCCAGTTCCAGGGAGCCTGGTGCTCTCTTCTGACCTCCTCCAGGACAAAGCCACACACACAGTGTACATTCATCCCACAGACAAAGCACCCATATACGTAAACTAAAAATAAATCTTTAGAAAGCTAGGTAATCAGATGGGAAGGTTAGGAGTGAGAGGGTGGACTGTGGCGCGGGTCCAGGGGGAGGGAGTTTGCAGTTTTAAAGTAACACAGGAGATCCGATCAGATGGCACCATTTACAGCTAGGGCAGATTACCCTGAGCTGCTTCCCAGTGTGTCTCTTTCACCCGTTTCCATCACAGAACAACAGAGTCAGGCGCTTTGCTTTTGAGCTCAAGATGCAGGACAAGAGCAGTTATCTTCTGGCAGCAGACAGTGAGGCGGAGATGGAAGAGTGGGTCACAGTTCTCAACAAGATCCTCCAGCTCAACTTTGAAGCTGCCATGCAAGAAAAGCGTAATGGGGACTCTCATGAAGGTAGGAGGGTCTCAAAGGCGGTGACCAAGAGGCTGTCGGCAAAGGCTTTTTGTCATACTAGATTTTGCTGCCCTGAAGCCAGGCGTGGGCGTTACCTGTAATTCCAGCTCGAGGGGAGCAGAGGCGAGAGGCACAGGTTTTCAGAGAATCTGAATTCCAGATTCAGAGAATCTGAATTCTGAGAATCTAGAGAATTCCAGGTCAGCTGGGATTACATAGTGAGCCCTGGTCTCAAACACCCAAAAGAGAAAGAATTAGTACTTTGACAATGCTCGTGTGGCAAGTCTGTAGCACAAACAACCATGGTGTGGAGAGGCAGGCCTGGATATGAGCCCCAGGAATATCACTTTGTAGTTATGTGACCTTGGACAAACTACTTAAGCTTTCTGAGTCTTGGGTTTTACTTGAAAATGGAAATAAGAGCCAGGGATGTAGCTCAGTTGGTAGAGTCCCAGTACTGCATAACCCTTGTGTGGTGGTACACATCTGTAATCCTAACATTTAGGAGGTTGAGGCAGAAGTTCAAGGTCATCCTTGGCTACATAGTAAGTTTGAGTCTAGCCTGGGCTACATGACAACCCATTATAGGGAGAAAATGCCCACTTAGGCATGGTCAGAGTTACATAACAAGGCTTTAAGAAGGAGGGAGGCGAGCAGGCAGCTCTCTTTTGCCTGGCTGAGCTGACTAGGAACCATTTTTGGGTCCGTCCTGCTCAGGTGCAAACCTGGTCACTGGATCCCTTGCATGAGTACTTTTCCCCAATAAACCACCATTTATCAGTCTATCTCTGACTCCACTTTGTAAACATCTATAACCCATCTTTAAGGAAAAAAAAAAGTTGGGTGGGTGGCGGTCATGATTGAAAAGAAAATTGCCAATGGAATGAGTAGCTTAAAAATGCGGTTCTAGTCACTGGCATGGAATCCGTCTTTAAGAAAGTTACTGTTGTTGCTATCACCCTTTGGGATTCTCAAGACAAAGTGAAGAGGGACAGGGGCCTTACTCTAAATTACAGGGAATCAGCTGTGTGTGTGTGTGTGTGTGTGTGTGTGTGTGTGGTTATTCTTGTTTGCTTGTTTTTTGAGACAGGATTTCTCTATGTAGCCCTGGGCATCCTGAAACTAGCTGTGTAGACCAGACTGATCTTGAACTCACAGAGATCTGCCTGCCTCTGCCACCCGAGTGCTGGGATTAAAGGTGTGTGCCACCACCGCCTGACTTCAGCTGTGTTTTGATGTTTTTGTTCATTCATATTGTACAAGCTCATAAGTGAAAACTGGCTGTACCCCAAATTACTGAGAGCTTGAAAACAGCCAAAATACTGTTCCTTGGTCCCACCAAAGCCTTTGATTGGGAGGGCTGTGAAGGATGTTGCACACGGCTGACATAAGCTCTTGAGGGGCGGGGTGTGAAGGATATTGCACACAGTGCGGGGAAAGTTGAGAATGGGGACCCTAGCTGTAGAAGGTCTTGGGTGTCACCACTATTCCTGCTGAGCTTGGCCATCAGTGTCATTCCAAAGCCCTGAGCTGTCTGGAATGTTCTTTCAGACTTGAGAACCACTGCGTTCATGTTCCTTTGTATAAATAAGATAGTTACAGCTCAATTGATCTCTTTTGCCATTTAGATGATGAACAAAGCAAACTGGAAGGTTCTGGTTCTGGTTTGGATAGCTACTTGCCTGAACTTGCCAAGGTAAGGTCATCCTACTATTCCCACTCTCCACTGAAAGCTAAATGTTTCTCATTTCATGGCTCTCTTAAAATAATAACACTGATGGTGTGATTGTCACTGTCTGCTTCCTGGCACGAAAGTGAGGGGGTGGCAATTATCTCGACTTCAGTCTATTTCCCAGAAAATGCAAATGCCACCATTGTGTTTAATATGTCAGCACAAATATTGAAGAAATAACCAAAATACCTGCATATATTCTCTCTTACTTTGTCGGGCTTCTCTTACTTATATATTCCCTGGTGTCTTAGTTAATGTTGCTATTTCTGTAAAAAAACACTAAAACCAAAATCAGCTTGGGGAGGAAAGGGTTTATTTCTGCTTACAACTACCAGGTCACAATCTGTCACTGAAGGAAGAAGTCAGGCAGGAACTCAGTGCAGCAAACTAGAGGCAGGAACTGAAGCAGATGCCATGGAGGGGAGCTGCTTACTGGTATTCTCATGGCTTGCTCAATCAAGAAAATGCACTCAGTCCAATCTGGTGGGGCAATGTCTCCACTGAGGCTCCTTCCTTCTTCTCAGGTGACCTAGTTTGTGTCAAGCAGCCAGCACACTGGGGCACCTTATCTTACTTGAATTAATAACCTCAGTTTTCAAGAGGATGATTGTGCATTGTAGTAATTTTGTCACTTCAAGTCAAGAGGGACCGCTGAAGTTACGGAACCTATTCCTGGGTCACCCAAAACAAGCAAAATATAAGAAAGCAACAACACACCCAGGGTCTTCACGCATTTTGTAATTTTGCAAAACCCCTGAGTTACTGAAAAGCGCAAGGAAAAGCAGAGCAACCAGGTCACCACTGCCAGAGCCCTGTGCTGCCATACTGCCTGCTTAGCATATGTAATTTTAGGTGTAATCTCAGGGCCAGCCGGCAGGCCTTTTCACATGCCTTTGCTCCCCTGCTTTTCTGCATAGCCCCCACCACAAGCATCCACTGTGATGCGTTTTACTTCTATTTTGTTTTTCCTAACACGTTTACCGTAAAGACACTGGGTGGCGATTTTGTGGGTTTGTGTGTTTATTTTGCACTGGTGTTTAATAATCTCACATTTAGCCTTGTTTTGGGTACAGATCTGGTCAGTCATTTTTATTGTACTGCATAAACACTTTAATTTGGGCTATTTCCATTTGTTTTTGTTTTTTTTTTACTCCAAGTAATGCTGTGATGAATATCCTTGTCCCCATCTCCTGTGTGTGCATATCTGTGTGTGATTCTTTTTAAAATGAGAGTGATGTCTTTCTTCTCTTCACTGTCTCTTTATAGTCTGTGTTATTGCCTTTCTGGGTTTTTTCTTCTTTATATAATAAAGTGGATTGGTGACTGTACACACCCACATGTTAAACACTATAATAGAAACCTGGTGTGTCTATAGAGAATTGCAAATAGACCGGCATTCAGCATTGACCTTTCTTTCCAGATGACATGGTTGTTCTCAAATATAAAGCTCCTTCCTGGCTGGAACTTCAGAGTATTGGTTTTCTTCAGGACTTAGCTATTTCCACAGAATCGTTTTTAGCACCTGCCCATTAAAGCTAACTTTAGAGTTTCCATTGTAACCTATGCCTAGCCTCTGGAGGAGTTTTGGCTTCTGTGTTTATTTTCATGCCAGTCGCGCGCGCGCGCGTGTGTGTGTGTGTGTGTGTGTGTGTTGTTGAAACCCAGGGCCTGTGTCACCTGTGCCAGCCTCCAAGTAGGCGTGGCCAGCATTTCCCCTACAGCCTTGCATATGGTAGGCTGAGCTACGCCCCTCGCCCCATCTTGTTAGGAAGTCTGGGCATCAGCTGACACCCATACGTGTATCCTGCTTTGACTCTGGATGCTCAGAGGTTCCCACAGCAGCCTGTGTGAACTTGTTTGATTCTTAGTTTATTGAAGCAACACATGGATGCAATCTACAAGTCAGAAGGGAACTTTAGGTTACTCAGGGAACAGAATGGTTGCCTAAGGTTAAATTCAGGTTATTAGAGCCCAGCGTTGGTTTTTTAACATCCATAATTTTGAGACAGGCATGTTGGGAGGCTGAGGCAGGAAGATTGCAAATTCAAGGTCATCTTGGGTCATAGCAAGAACTTATCTGTCTTGAGCAAAGCAAAACAGAACAAAACCAACAAAAAAATCTAATTTTTCCCCTATGAAGTTGTCTAAGGATTTTAATTGTTTCTTCTCCTCCTACCTGGCCAATGTTATTTTTCAAAGGAAAAGGGGGGCCAGGGGGACTATATATTGTTTTTCTCCCAGGGTGCTACCATGAGGACTATTGAAAGTGTGGCATTCTGGTGGCCTCTTCAGAAGTGTGTTGTGTGAGGTGGTCAGCCTGGCTGTTAGTCCTGCTAGTGAGCCTGGGATGTGACTCATTTGTACTCATGAAGGGAGCATGGGAACTAGCTAGCCAATGGACACCCTGTTTTTAGGAGTAATGAGTTCTGTGGTTACAGAGTCAGGTGAAGTGTGTATGGAGTGTGTGTGTGGGGGGGTCACCCACAGTGACAGTTGTAGAGGACCCTGGATCAAGGCAGAGGTAGCTGGTGGTGTAACTCAGTGGCCAGGTCCTCTCTCGATGGCTTGTCTCTGCCTCACTCTTCCTGATGCCCTGGCTTTTGTTTTCCATTGTGACTGAGACTTGGCCAAACAGGATATGTCTGACAGGAAGTTGTTTCAGTGCAAATGACTGATGTTTCACTCTGGAATGTTATGGGCTTGGATTTTCAGGGTTGTTTGTATGCTCCTGGAGCATTTGCTTGTACTTGGAATCCTGGGTATCGCTGCTGGTTTCAGCATCTCAGGACATGCCAAATTTACCCTAAAATGCAACCTTTTCTTCTACTGTCTAGCATGGAACCAAACTGTTTTTCTCGTAAGTGTAACAAAATTCATAGCATCAGTCTTACAAGTATGTATATTTAAAAAGGCCTGTATGAACCAGTGACTTGGTTTCTCCTGGGAGCTCAGGACTTCCTTCCTCTGCTTGCCTTGATGCTAGGTGACATCGGAGGATGTCTGTTAACCTTTGTGTTTACACAGAAAGACAGTATGAAGAACACCCTCACACTCTTTATGTATTTCCCTTCTGTGTGTGTGTGTGTGGGGGGTCGGGTGTGTGTGTGTGTGTGTGTGTGTGTGTGTGTGTGTGTGTGTGTGCATGTATATATTGGGGTGTGTGTGTGTATGTGTGTGTGGTGTCTGTATGTATGTGTGTGTGTGGTGTATTTGTGTGTATGAGTATTGGTGTATGTGTGTATGTATGTGATGTGTGTGTGTGTATATATGTATATATATGTATGTGCATGTGTGGTATGTGTGTTTGTGTCCAAACAGTAGCTCACACTTTGTCACCTTGTATTCTGAAAGAGAGCCAGTTTCATGTGACTCCAGAATGGCTTCTATCTGATTTCTTTATCATTTTATTTCTAAGTCCATGAATTTTCCTTTCCAGGTCAATCTTCCATAGTGGAGTGTAGGACAGACTGTGGTGTCTATATGTTTATAGTCTCCCTGAGACTGCATAAGGGATAGGGGGCCGTGCTCAGCAGGACTTGTGGGAACCCGTGTGGCTTCCTGGCCATATTTTTCTAAGAGTTTTAAAGCCACGTCTGTAGCAAACACTTCCTTCCCCAAGCCCAAACCAGAAAACCACACCATTATTACACCAAAGAGTTGGCTGTGGTTTGGCAGTCTCCCCACTGCTAAGTTTGCTAACTCTAGAATGCTCTAGCCTGGCCGTGTGTCTTGAGGTGAAATGTCAGTGCTTTTGAGTTAAATGTCATAATGCAATGAATATGCGTTGTGGTGGCCCTTTAAATCAAGAAGCAAATAATCTGGAGGCTGGAGAGATGGCTCGGGGTTAAGTGAACACCAGCTGCTCATCCAGAGGGCCTTGTTTTGGTTCTTAGCATCTACATGGTGGCTCACAAAACCATCCGTATCCCCATTTCCAGGGGATCCCCGATACCGTCATCTGGCCTTCCTGGGTTCCAGGCATGCACATGGTTCACATATGTATATAGGCAAACCACCTATAGGCATAAAAATTTTTTAAAGAGTTACATATTCTGGCCTCGGGGGATTTTTCTTAATCTGTTTTATCTCACTCCATCTAAACGACTCATCAGTCAACGAAATATTTTTCTTGTAATGTACCTTTGAAATAAAATAAAATTTCACTTCAAATTTCTCACAAATAAACTTGAGATGCATCGCCATCTTTTCTGTGAATTCATGGATGTTTGGTGCTTACCACCTGAAGATGAGGGCAACCCGGCAAAGGCGTGCCATTCGTGGCTGAGTTTAGCGTTTACTGTGTGAGAGAGATGGGAAATGTCTCTGTTTCGACTGAGTCTTTCTCTTCTTTGGCTTGTGTGCAAGTGGCCATTTCTAGGGAGGATCGCTCTGCTCTTGTCAATTCTCCTGACATTCTTCTCTCTACTGAACCTAAAATAGAAAACAGGCCATGTCATGGTGGAGTGACGGCTGTCTGGAGGAAGCCTCCTACAGCCACACCACGCACTGACCCACCACAAGCTGTTTTCAGAACAGGACCGCTTCCTGCCACCCTGAAACCTGCTCAATTACATAGTCTTGGGATAATTTTTTTTTTAAACAGCTGTATTTTTGTGGGCTCTTAGGCTGTGAAAGTACATATCTTTACTAAAGTATCTTTACTCAACAGTGATTAAAATTTTACTTTTATGCTCCTTCTAAGTAAAACTACCCAGTATTGTGTAAAAAAGTTAATCTCTTTTTCTTCATGATCCACCCTCACCTTCTTGGCAACAATAATAGTCACTCCAATCATTCTCACCAAACTGGGCACAAATAAAATATAGACATACATGTGTGAGGTTTCTAGTTATTTCCTAAAAGAGTCTCATGATTTACCTGGTGTTTTGGCAGGGTTTTTGTTTTCCACCTAAACATAGTCCACATGTGTCTCTCTAGGTCAGTAGAAGATGTGGTCTCTTTGCAGAGTACTTTGTAATGGACCACACACAAGTTAAGGATATAATTAATCATTTATTGCTGGATATGCACACTTTATTCAGCCGTGTCTTTTAGGAACATCTACATGATGTTCAGTTTTCAGCTTCTGTAAATTACGGTAAACACTGAGACATGGAATCTGTGAACTGTTATTTCAGGAGGACTTCCCCAAACTGGGATTTCTAGGTGAAAGGTTATTGTGTTTTTGATGTTTTAAATATTGCCAGTTTCTCAGCGTTAAAGAGTATAACAATTTATATTCCTGTTTCTCTGCCTTGGCCCCCAAAGGTTTTTTTTTTAAGACTATTTTACTCTGTTCCAATGTCTGTTTCTCTCCTCATTGTTAATTTTTGTGTGTGTTTTCATATGTTTATTTGCTGTTTGGGTTTCTACTTCATCTTTGACTTGAAAATGGTTCCTTTTTCTTGTGGCTATTTTTTAAATGACTTTGCCCCTTTTTGTCTTGTGGAGCAGTTAAGAATCTGGGCTAGGATATATGCTTCTGTTTCATGTTGAAACTTAGGAAAAATGGCTGGAGGCTCCCTTGCCTTAGAGCCTTGTATGAGCAGGGATAACAGGCACTAGCTTTGGAAGGTGGTGTAGTTTTTCATGTATTTACTTTGTGAGGCTGAAGACTAAGACGGAGGCGTCATGCTGGCTGGACACGTGCTCTGTTACTAAGCTGTCCCCCAGCCCTAGATTGTGAAAACTTAAATGGACACATGAAGGAGATTATGGAAGTAGGTATTGGCTATCACCAATTAAAATCAACTTTTGTCTACGTTATTATTACAAATATTTATTATTTCCTGAGTGAAGCCTTGCCATCCCTGTGCCATGCTCTTACTTCTTAGATCCTGTTTTACGTGGTTCCTTCGAGCCCCCCCCCCCCCCCCCGCCCCCGGGTAGTGCAAGTCCCTTCTGTTTGATGCATCATCCTGGGCCTTGGGAGGGATAGGGGAACTTTAAGAATCCCGTCTTGGGGGCTGAAGAGACAGCTCAACAGCTAAGACCACTGACTGCTCTCCCAGATAACCCAGGTTTAATTCCCGGCACCCAAATGTCAGACCACAACTGTCTGTAACTTTAGTTCCAGGGGACCCAACATCCATGGCAAAACACTAATGCACATAAAATAAAAAGTAATGAGATAAATAATTTAAGGACACAGACTTGCTTTTTGTCTAGTTCATGGCACAGCTGGCTGTGTGAGGTAGACCGTGGATTTAACTCTTCATAATCTACACTCTTCCCTGGAAGGACACATTCATTGGATGTCAGTGGCCGTATTGGGAGGCTTCAAGTCCAATTTGGCTACTAGTATTTATTATTCTCTTCTTATGTATACATCCTTATTTGCTCTCCAATTCTTCAGAACTCAGAGTAGTTTTGCTAGCTCTATTTCTCATTTCCTGGTACAGTTAACTGAGCAAACAGATTCCAGAAAGGCACCAATTTCAGTATCCACCATTAAAAGTCTGTCACAGCAGGAGGTGGTGGCACACACCTTTAGTCCCATCACTTGGGAGGCAGAGGGAGGTGGATCCCTGAGTTCAAGGCCATACTGGTCTACAGAGTGAGTTCCAGGACGGCCAGGGTGAACACAGGGAAACCCTGTTTTTAAAACCAAACTCTGAGATCACAGTCTCTGTCTTTGTCAAGGGACTCAATTCAGAATTATTGTACACTTGGGGCTTCCTATGAGCTCAGTTAAGTAGATTCCACTTACGAGTGTTCTTTTCAGTTAGAAATTAAAAGGCCAGGTAGGTAGGTAAGTTGGCTTGCAGTTAGAGGACATTATAGTTAGTTAGGAATGCCATTTTATTTACAAGTAGGCTGCTGGTTAAATATAGTCATGGGGTTTGAGTACTAGCCAAGGACCTGTTATAAGAACGCCATGACTGAAAAGTCAGTAAGATTCCTAATTTCTCATTAGGTTAGGTTAGAAATACAATAGTCCACTTAGCCGTCAACAAAGAAGACAGCCAGCTTCTTCCTTATGGCTGTCACTGCCCCATTGTCTAGGGCAGAGAGGTGACACCTGTCTGTGGGGAAAGTAAGGGATGAGAAGAGGACATTATAGTCAGAACTCCATATTTATCTGTGAAAATGGAGACTAAGTATCTGTGACTGTCAAATAGAGTGCACTATAGTCATGATAAGAGGTTAAAGGTGACTTGAGCTTGTGGGTTACGGAAGCCTCTTTCACATGCCCCCTCCAAACCCTGCCACCACGTGTCTGTACCCTTTTTGCGGCTTCTCTTTGGCCTGTCCCTTCAGTTTTGCAGCCCTGATGCTCTGCTAAAAGTCACCTCACACTCTCTAAGGAATCACGTCCACGTCCACCCTCGTCCGTGTGCTGACATTCTCCAAGTCTGCTACTCGAGTCCATGGCCATCTACTGAAAGAGTCAGGTTGAAAACCTCATGGGCCCAGCTGGACCCCACTTTGAGCCTCCTCGGGGTTCCAGTGCCTATGCCGTCTCCTATGGCATCGCAGCCCGTGCTGGCCATGTCACTGTGTATACCCTCGGATGGCATGCCACTGCCTCCTAGAGACCAGGCAGGGTTGTCAAATGCCCTGCCTTTGCAGATGGGTCTGCATTTTATTTACTTTCCTGCTGTTAGGAAGAGATTCCGTGATCAAGATAAGGATATAGAAAAGGAGTTTATTCAGGGCTGGATTACAGTTTTCAGGGGCTTAGAACCCATGGCACTGTGATGGGGGCGCATGGCAGCAGGTATGCAGACCTGGTGCCGGAGAGAGAGAGAGAGAGAGAGAGAGAGAGAGAGAGAGAGAGAGAGAGAGAGAGAGAGAGAGAGACAGAGAGAGACAGAGAGAGGGAGGGAGGGAGGGAGGGAGGGAGGGAGGGAGAGAAACAGACAGAGGGAGAGGAGGGAGAGAAAGGAGAGAGAGAGAGAGAGACAGAGACAGAGAGGGAGAGAGACACACAGAGAGAGAGACAGAGAGAGACAGAGAGAGAGAGACACAGAGAGACAGAGAGAGAGAGAGGGAGGGAGGGAGGGAGGGAGAGAGACAGACAGAAGGAGAGAGAGGAGATAGAGGAGAGAGAAGAGAGGGAGAGGAGGCAGGAGAAGAGAGAGATGGGGAGAGGAGAGAGAGAGAGAGAGCAAGTTTGGAATGGTGTGGGGTTTTGAAATCTCAACCCACCCCAAGTGACACAACTCCTCCAACAATTATACTCCTTCCGAAGATTCCACAACTGAAGCACTTGAATATATGAGCCTCATGGGGCCCTCTCATTTAAACTGCCACAGGCAGCTGTCAAACACTCTGATACCTCTGGCGGGGGCCAGGGACAAATGATTTTGTTCACAAAAAAAAAAAATTCATCTTGTCCACAGAGCACCAGAGAAGCAGAAATCAAACTGAAAAGCGAGAGCAGAGTGAAGCTTTTTTACCTGGACCCAGATGCCCAGGTAAGAGCTGATTTAATATTTAAGATATGAAATTCATGAATGTTGAATATTCAGTGTGCTGTTGAATATTGAGAGCGGTGTTGAAGCCGGCTTCTTCAGGTCCACACTGACGACACAGAGTACCCCTTAGCCATCAGAGCATGGCACACACCACTGAGGCACCCAGCAGGCAGTCACACGTCTCAGCTAGCTTTAGTCCTTGAGAGAAAGCTGAGTGTGTGCAACACACATGTGTGTTCCAGCAGAGTCCAAACATGGCGTGACGAAGACCTTCAGGGCCCATGATATTGAGTATAGCATAGTTGCCAAGAAGGGACAAGGTTCCGCTATATTTCATCCTAATGTGTCCCCTCCCCCTCATTTGTGGTCTTTTTAATAGACAGCTCTCCCTTTTAATAGACTCTCCCGCTTAGCTTTAATAAACCATTTTCTGAGTTTCTTCACTGACCTCCTAACTGTTTACACGATCCGTTTACAGTGGTATTGTGCACACAGCACAAACCTGACAATTTGGGCCATTTGAAAATATACAATTCAAACTTTAAAAAGTAAAAATTAGAACAGCAGTAATAAATATATTCTCCATTCAGCCACTACACCATCTGTTTCCAGAATGTTTGAAAGTTTTCATCTTTACAAACTGAAAGTCTGTTTTAAATGACAGCCCCCCATCCCTGATTATTCCTAAGCCCCTGGTGACCTCTGTTCAACTTTTAGTCTTTATGAATTAACTATTTTAGCAAACTCATCAATATTTCCAAGTTTTCCTTTTATTGATTTCCTGGACTGATTGATTGTTATTATTTGTTGGGGCTATGCATTTGCCGTGAAACTTCAGCTACATGTGGGGGTCAGAGGTCAACTTTAGGAGTTGGTTCTCTCCTTCCATCGTGAATTCTAGGATTGAGCTCGGGTGGTCCTGCTTCTGTGGCACACACTTTACCTGCTGGGCCATTTCGTTGATTCAAAATTTCCATTTTTTTTTTTTTTGGACCACTTCTTACTGTATAGTCCTGGCCGGCCTGAAACTTGCTATGTAGATCAGAGTAACCTCACATTCACAGGGATCTGCCTGCCTCTGCTTCCCTAGTTCTTGGTTTGCAAATGTGTGCCACTATGTCCAGCCCTGAGTTTCCTGGATGTACAAGTCTGCATATATGCATGTATGTGTGCATATACCCATATCTAATGCATTTTGTGTGTGTTTACAATATGCTAATGGGATTTAGGTTGTTTATAACTATAGTATTATTCCCTGAATAATTATACATCAAGCAGATATATCACCATGTATGTGACTGTGCTGATAACACAGCGTGTGACTTCGGAGTTGCACAGCACTATTGAGGATCTGAGCGTATATAGCTTTTCCGTGTTTCAGGCAGGGTTTATGTGCGAGCGAGCTCTCATGATGGGATTTTTAATGGGAGCACTGTGTGTTTACATATCCTCATTTTCATTTTAAAGAGACTTGACTTCTCATCCGCGGAGCCAGAAGTGAAGCCATTCGAAGAAAAGTTTGGGAAGAGGATCCTTGTCAAGTGCAATGATTTGTCTTTCAATCTGCAATGCTGTGTTGCAGAAAACGAGGAGGGACCCACCACAAATGTAATTTTCCTTTTCAAAAATACAGATTTTTGAGAAAGCCATCCTAAAACATGCAGGAACAAAATTAGGGTCCAGAGTCTCTTCTTGCCCCCAACACTTAGGAAGAATGTCAGTCTCCCTGGTCAAGGGCATAGACTCTAGTCTGGGTGACCTGATACTCCAGCCGGGCGGGTCAGTCACCTGTCCAAGGGACCAGCTGAGGGAGGCAGGCTCACCTTAAGCCGTACTAAAGAGATGGGTGGAATAATTTGCCCTTTAATGATATTGTACTTTTCCTTCCCAGAACTCCCACCTCCCAGAACAGGCCCTCCATATGCCAAGCATCCAGGAGGTTTGGCCGAATCTGCCCACCTTGCCAAATTTTAGGCAACTGTGATCCACCCCCCCCCACACCTTTTTTATGTATTTCTTTCGGATGCTGGCCAGAACATGAGTGCTTTTTCTGATATTTTGGGCTTTCTTACTCCTTTCTTTTTTTTCTTTTTTTTTTTTCTTTTTCTTTTTTTTTTTTTTTTTTTTTTTGGTTTTTCGAGACAGGGTTTCTCTGTGGCTTTGGAGGCTGTCCTGGAACTAGCTCTTGTAGACCAGGCTGGTCTCAAACTCAAAGAGATCCGCCTGCCTCTGCTCCCGAGTGCTGAGATTAAAGGAGTGCGCCACCAACCCCCGGCCTTACTCCTTTCTTAAAAGCCCCCTGTCCACCATGTTTCTGACCTCCGTGGTGGCTTAAAAAGGCAGTGTTTTACTTCTCCATTCTTCTTCCCTGACAGCTACTGAGACTTACAGCTTGATTGCCATGAGGTTTTTCATTTAAATTCTAATAAAATTGTCCTCAAGTTTTCAAAATATTTTTTTAAAGAATCAGTGTTTTCCTTTTTGACACATTGACCAGTTTCAGGTGTCACCGGTTTCCCCTTACGTTGTAGTCTGGGTGTGGAGATCTCACCCAGAGAGGTGCAGGGCTCACACTGGGGGTGTGGATGGGGTGGGGGAGGGGTTGTGGCAGGGTATGATGGCAGACGGAAACCGCACGTTCCAGGACATGGATTTCATGTTAGATGCTCCCAGGAGCTCAGCTGTCTTATCTGGAGAGAGTGCATTAAATACTGATGTTCATGGGGGGGGGTAGTAATGGTTTCTGCTTCTTAAAATGCTTTACAGCCTGACTCTGTGTGACAAGGAACAAAGGCCTAGCAATCATTCAAGGAGACGATCATAACCGAGGCTTATCACGTAGCAGCGTCTCCCTGCTGCTGTCTGAGCTGTCGTGATGATCATGGTATTTCTTTGATGTCACCGTCCAGGTCGAGCCTTTCTTTGTCACCCTGTCCCTGTTCGACATAAAATACAATCGGAAGATTTCCGCTGACTTCCACGTGGACCTGAACCATTTCTCAGTGCGGCAGATGCTGGCTCCCCCATCCCCAACTCTGATGAATG
The DNA here is from genome assembly GCF_003668045.3 of Cricetulus griseus. NCBI lineage: Eukaryota > Metazoa > Chordata > Mammalia > Rodentia > Cricetidae > Cricetulus > Cricetulus griseus. The sequence goes on along the minus strand of NW_023276807.1, from coordinate 271,549,748 downwards.
GCGGCCAGAGCCCACCTGCCTTCCAGGGTGCCTTTCACGCCGCCATGCAGTACCCGAAGCAGGTGGGGCGCATTCACACCAGGGCGCAGACTTTCTCGAGCATGCTGTTCAGTGCATTAAAAACTGCTCAGATGAGACCTTGTCTTGCCCCAGTGGGACGGTTTAGATTGCTAATTACAGGGCAGTGTGTGTTATTATATAGTGAAAGCTGACCGATGGAGAAATGGTTTGGGGCTCTATCCATTTCCTAAGCCTTTTCCTGCTTGCCTTGCCCACCTAGTAGACTCTGAGCAATGGTGGACCGAGGAGCATTTGAGGTGTTTGGCCCCCGTCTGCCACCCCAGTCTCCTTGCTGCTTGGACTGTCTAGATGTCCTCCACTGCTTTGGTGGTCAAGGGATTTCTTGCGTTCATCTGGAATCCTACTGACCAAAGGGAATCATTTGTCTCCCTAGGGGATATTTTCGGTCACATGTCCTCATCCAGATATTTTTCTTGTGGCAAGAATTGAGAAGGTCCTCCAGGGAAGCATCGCGCACTGTGCTGAGCCCTACATGAAAAGCTCGGACTCCTCCAAGGTATGAACCGCTTCCGTGCTTCATGGGTGTTAAGAAGCCAAAGGGGTGACCTCATGCCACCATACAAACTTTATGAGGCCAGCAGTAAACCACACTTGTCGATAGTCCAAAGTGCACAGTCAGATTGGGGGAGATGCAGCTCCACTGTTGAGGCGCTTGCCACACAAGCCTGAGGCCTGGAGTTCTGCTCCCCGGCCACGTATGTGTCCCATCCATGGTCCAGAGACAGCATCTCCAAGGCAAACTGGCTTGGCTAGAGTGGGCTAGAATCAGCAGGCTCTGGGTTCAAGTGAGAGCTAGCTCGTCTCAAAGTGCAGCCATCAGTGAAGATGCCTGACTGCAGTCTTCCGCAGACACGGTCATGTCTTTACACACATGCTGAGGTGCACGCCACAGATGAAAAATAAAATACTAAAGCATAGAGTGCAGTTCCATGTATTTATTCTCCATTTAATCTTATGTACCTGGTTTCTTTCTGTCCACCCAGGGAATTGCGCCCAGGCATTGGCACATTCCAAGTGTATGTTCTGTCGTGATACCAAATTCTTGCCCTTGTGTGCCCAATACTGTGTTTTTGTTTTGTTTTGTTTTAAGACAGGGTTCCTCTGCGGCCTGGGAGTCTGTCCTGGAACTCGCTCTGTAGTCCAGGCTGGCCTTGAGCTCTAAGAGATCTACCTGCCTCTGCCTCCTGAGTGCTGGAATTAAAGGTGTGAGCCACCACCACCCAGCGGTGTGTCCAATTCTTAATGAAAGTATTCTCACATGTAAATAAAATACATCACTTTGCTAGTCTATTTTGACATCTTAAAATAGTTTTCAAAAGAATTATCCAGTTGATACTAAATTATGAGTCATTTAAAAGCACATGTGTTGTAATCAACCATGGTTTATTGCATTTGCTACTGTGCCTCTTGGGTTCTGGAGTCATATTTGATTCATATTATAGAAAATGTTAAGTATCGGAAGTTACGGAATCTGAAAATTTAGAAAATGGAGACATCCAAATCTTTAGTTTTTTTTTTCTTACTGTCCCACAGCTGGAGTGACGTTTGACTGTGGCTCTCTCTCACACCATTCCTGTAGGTTAGAGTAAGCTGTTGAGTGCCCCTGTCTTTGCCAGTTTTAACTGTTTTCAGGGGTTTGGGTTTGGTTTGATACCATAAGTGGTCATTTGAGGGAGAACTGATCCAATGTGAGTGGACATGGCCAGAGCTCATACAGAGGTTTACCAGAGATTCCAAATCTTCACCCTTGTGGCCACCTAAACATCCTAGGCCCAGCCACCAGGATGTGTAAGATGGTGTTAAAGACCGAGTTCATGGATTAAGGCCTGGCCGCAGGGTGCCAGGGTAACCAGGGCACGTCTGATATACCTCACCTCTGCAGGTCCCAGTGTCACACTCGTGGACACAGGATCATGTTGCCCAGCCTGACTTCCTCACAGGGCCAGGGTATGGATCAAACAGTCCATGGAGCAGACAGTGCTGAGACCACCACACATCCCAAACAGTGCTCCCATCAAGTAAAAGCCCATTCACTGGGCATCTTCAAACATGGCTGAAAAAGTTGAGTCAAGTTTATTTTCTAGAGAGAAGAAGCCATCGTAGTGTTCCAGGCTGAGTATGCAAAACATTGGATGAGAATTTCTTTTATGGTCTTTTATTTTGATGAATCAATGGTGACTTCAGATGAGGCCACGCTGACAAAACACACTTCCAAGGGGCGCATGCATCAACATTGTGGCTTCTGCCTGAATCTGAAAATCAACAGCCATGTTGGTGAAAAGCAAACACATCACAGCAAGCTAACCTTCCTCTACCCATGTCCCAGCATCCCTTGGGTGTGTGTTCATTCCTCACCACTGCCACAGTGCTGCTTTAAAACGGGGATCCAGGCTCAGCCATCTTACACCTGAGAGGTTCTTACAGACTTGGCATGGTAATATTATTTTGTTCTGCCAATCAAAGTCATGTCTTCCTTTTTTCCAAGATGTACGCAATCCATCTAGAGCAGCACTTGGGATAAATCTTCATTTTGCAGGGCCAGGGTGGGCTTCAAAGGAGAAACACGCTCTCCACTCTTGCTTCCACCTGCATTTTCTGTTGTCCTTGTTTGAGTCTCATAGGAGGACAAATCTATCACAGCCTTGTGTGTAGCATTAATTTAATCCACATTGCACTTGCTCATTGTTGTACAAATCATTTTAGGGAGATTTTGTGTTGCTTGAGGTAAGACCCGGGGCCTTGGGTGCACTAGGCAAGAATTCTTTCCCTTAGAGATTTGTTCGAGACAAGATCTTACTACGTATCTAGGACTGGCCTTAAACTTGAGACCCTCCTGCTTCCGTGCTGGCATTATAGGTGCACACTGTGAGACCTAACTAAAAACCTTGAATCTGAACATATTTAAAGTAAACTCTTGGGGAGGAAGAATTGGGTGTCTTTGTTCAAGGACCGAGAACCCCTAGATCCTGCTTCAGGGAGGGGTATACACCCCACTAAAAAGAAGTTTTATAGTGACAAGGGTATTGTCATGCGTATTGTCACCCACACTCTCCACATTTAAGAAAGCAGAGCTCTCAGAGTCATGCGTCGACTTCTGTGGACCTTCAGAGGTGCATCTCTGTTGCTCGGGTCCTTTGTTACAGCCTGCTGAGTGCTTCTCACACTTGATGGTGCTCCCAGATCACTGGAAGGCCTGCCAGGGCACAGTGCTGACCAGAACGGTTGGGGCAGGCCCCCAGGCTTCTCTAACAGTGACTCTAAGTCTGCAGCTTGGAAGAAAACACTGGTTCTTGAGTGTAGGCGGGTTTTCCTAAAACTGGTTTGTCTGTGATGCACTCAAGTGACATAAATAGCCCCCAGGCTCCTCCTCCACGCACAGAGGGCACATAGGCCCATCTCCTCTGTCCAGGTCAGGCACACTTTGATAGCACTGTCACAGGATAAGGACATGCAGGGCAGCTGATTGGTGATAGAACCACACTACATGCCTGTCATTGGCCCAAAGCCAACATGCTTATTGTGTCCCATCAACCTAGAACAAGCCAGAACTGATAATGAGGAAGTGGCAGTGTTTTCGTGTAAAGCAGAACTGTAACAATTGGAGGGTGGTGTCTAATTTAAGCCAGTACTAATTATGGTGTTTCCCAGGTTGTGGGAGTCTGGGAAAGCTTAAAAGGTTCATTAGTGTTTTCCTCTCAATTCTGGTAAACAGATATTTGGGCATGAATACCAAATATTAGTGTGCTCAGTGGCTTGCAATTAGCTCTTGGTCAAAAAGAAATGAAGCCTGTGAGAGGAAAGATGCTGTCCCGAGAGTAGCCTGCTAGTTGCTTGCAAAGACTGGAGGGGCTTGTTTATATGCTTCTTGGAAACAGTACTCTGCAGTTTTGAGAATGACTGCCGGGGAACATTAAATAAAGAAGGCCATACTGGGTTTGAATCCAGCCCTATCGCTGATGTAAGAAGTTGGTTTCTGTGCATCTGGGCTATCTATCTGTCAGTATGGTGGGAGCTTGTTTAATGGCATGCCATGGGAGCTGCTCCGGTCTCATTCCCCCATGCCTGAGTATCTCAAAGCTCTGTTCCGGTGTGTTCCAGGTTGCTCAGAAGGTGCTGAAGAATGCCAAGCAGGCATGCCAAAGACTAGGACAATACAGAATGCCATTTGCTTGGGCAGCAAGGTAAGGGAGACAACCTTTTATACTTGGGATGGACCGATGGACAGATAGACAAACAGACAAGTGGGTCTACCTATTGAGTTTATTATCCTGAGTCAAAGAAGATTCAGACAAGTGAAATCAAGAGTACATAATCACCAGATCTGAAAATGCATTTATTAATGGTGTTGAGAGGAAAGATGTGAGCCAGAGAACAGCTGCTGGACCCAGCAGCGTGGACAGGAGATTTGTCATGAGAGAGCCCAGGCCCTGGCTGTGTGCCTCCAGCTGGGATGGCGCATCTGGGAAGTCCCACAGTGGCCTCTATCCGTGTTCCTTCCTTGTCTCCCATGTGACTGTGTATGCTGTTTTCTCAGCACAAGCTTTTGGCTGGAACTGCTGTCTGTGTAAATCAAGTTAGTTGTGGTTGTCCTCATTAATGCTTGCTGCATTTGGGGATAATGAGATTTCTGTTGGTCACAGCCAGGGGGATCATGATGACTCTGTGTTCAGAGACCAGAATTCTCTTTATTTGGGTCGTTGAAAAACTGAGTCTTGAACTGTTTCACTGTTTCAGGACGTTGTTCAAGGATACATCTGGAAACCTAGACAAAAATGGCAGATTTTCTGCCGTCTATCGGCAAGACAGCAATAAACTTTCGAACGACGACATGCTCAAGCTACTCGCAGACTTCCGGAAGTGAGTTTTAAGGTGTTGCTCATTCCCACATGTGAGAGGTTCTCTTGGTGGGGAGGGAGCGACAGGAACATAATTCATATGAATTGTGCCACTCAGAGCTCATGAGGGGTCGACAGGGAGTGGACAGAGCGTTTCCCGGAATCCAAGAGAGAAGGAACAAGCGGTTCTGAGGAATTGGAAATTCTCGCTGGATGTTTTGGTGATGTGATAAGGCACAGGATAAGGGTAGAGGTGAACTTGGGCAGGAAGGAGTCAACCTGAGGGACCACTGTCAGCTGGGAAGGTGACAGGCCCTGCAGGAGGAAGTCAGGAGAGTTGGGCTATTTAACCAAGTCACAGGCTCGGTTACTGGGCCTCTGCTTCCTGACTAGGGTGCTCAGTGGGGACCTGGAGGGTGTTCACCAAAGATAAACGACCACCAGGTTTCTGACTTGCAAGATTGATTGACTCTCCTGGGGGAGATGATCATTTACATAACCCTCACCTAAGCCATCATTTTTTCAATGCTTTGCACATATTAATGGGTGTATTGTTCCCCGGGGCTTCTGCAACTACTGCAAACCAGCCACTTAATATGCAGAAAGGTGTCTGGACTAAGAGTTTAAGGAAATGCTGCTATGACCGCACCTCCCAGTGACTTTCGGCCTCTTCCAGCCTCCAGTGGCCAGGTCTTTCCTTGGCTTGCAACAACAGTGCCATTCCAGTCTCTCTGTCTCCCCATGGCCAGCTTCCTGTCTGTCCCTGTCTTAATCTTTCCCAGGAGTCTCAGAACAGAGCACATGACCAAATGCACCCTGGAGAGGAGAGGGTTTGCTTGGCTTGCACTTGTATGTCACGGTCCATTGCGGGAAGCCAGGGCAGAGAGGGAGGCAGATGCCATGAACGGATTCTGTTTACTGGCTTGTTCCTCGTGGCTCGCTCAGTCTGCCCTCTTACATAACCCAGTACCACCTGCCTTGTGGTGGCATCATCCAGTGCACTGGGACTGCCCACAGCAATCACTAATCAAGAAAACACTTCATAGCGTTGCCTACAGGCCAAATCTGATGGGAGCATTTTCTCAATAGAGGTTCCCTCTTCCCACATAACCCTAGCTGGTGCAAATTGACAAACAATTAATCAACACAGACACAGAGCTTGGATGTTCCTTGGCAGTGCTGTCGCAGAAATTATTAAACAGGTGGTGTATGAAGAGCCGTGTGGCAGCGCTCCATTTCCAGGACTGGCCGTGCCATGTTGAGCTAGTCACCCTGACCATGTCTCTTTTAAATTTGTTGGCTAAGCTGGTGGCACAGAGGAATGCCAAGCCTGTTACAGGATGAGTTTGCCATGATTCCATGTGGCGTCCCAGGAGTGACTCAGGGACGTGAGTGGGCAGCTGCTGGATTGTTGCCAGGAAGGGTGCTGAATGGTTATCATCATGTGGAATTTGAGAACCTGTTCTCGGCACCATTCTGTGCAATATAATGTGATCGGTGATGGTTACTAATACATTCTGTGCTGATGAAATGTCACCATGACATGCACCTCTTGGGAAGGTCACATTTGATAGTAGAACCTGGATTCAGGACGATTTGGGTCAACTATAAGTAGCTCAAACATAAGAAGATGAATTTTTACCAGTACAAAAATAAATGCTATTCTGATGCCCCAAAGTGTGAAGCGCATGCTACTTTTCCAGAGAATTTAAATTTGATTCCCAGCGCCTACACCAGGCAGCTCACAACTACCTAAAACTCAAGTTCCAGGGGATCTCATGCCTCTGCCTCCAAGGGCTCTCATGCAGATACCACACACACACACACACACACACACACACACACACACACACACACACGGTAGCTAAATGTGGTTGAAAGAGGAACAATTCCCTGGACCCTTGGTGAGCAAATTCTTCAGGGAAGGGAATTTTACCATTTATGGGTGTGATGGGAGAGGCTGGTGTCAGAATGACTGTGTTGGTTTCTTTGACACAGTAGCAGCTCTTATCAGGAACAATGGGGAGATTCTTTATTAGATGGAGTCAGATGAATGAATGACAAACAAGTTTCATTGAGCATTACTCCATGCCCAGCATTTATATGGCTTCTGGTTCTAAATGCTGATTATTCCAAACAAGCCTTGCCTCTCAGTGGTAAAGGGTGAGAAGGGTGGTTTTTCATTGTGACTATTTGGTGATAGATAGTGTATCATTGTAACTATTTGGTAATAGTGTATCTTTGGAACTGTTTGGTGATAGTGTATCATTGTAACTATTTGGTGATAGATAGTGTAGCATTGTAACTATTTGATGACAGTGTATCATTGTAACTATTTGGTGGTTGTAGTGTAGCATTGTGACTATTTGGTGATGGTGTAGCATTGTAAGTATTTGGTGATTGTAGTATAGCATTGTAACTATTTGGTAATAGTGTAACATTGTAACTATTGGGTGATAGTGTAGCATTGTAACTATTTGGTAATAGTGTAACATTGTAACTATTGGGTGATAGTGTAGCATTGTGTCTATTTGGTGATAGTGTAGCATTATAACTGTTTGGTGATAGTGTAGCATTGTGACTATTTGGTGATAGTGTAGCATTGTAACTATTTGGTAATAGTGTATCATTGTAACTATTGGATGATAGTGTAGCATTGTAACTATTTGGTGATTGTAGTATAGCATTGTAACTATTTGGTAATAGTGTATCATTGTATCACTATTGGGTGATGGTGTAGCATTGTAACTGTTTGGTGATAGTGTATCATTGTAACTATTTGATGACAGTGTATCATTGTAGCTATTTGGTGGTTGTAGTGTAGCATTGTGACTATTTGATGACAATGTATCATTGTAACTATTTGGTGGTTGTAGTGTAGCATTGTGACTATTTGGTGATAGTGTAGCATTGTAACTGGTGATAGTGTAGCATTGTGACTATTGGGTGATATTGTAGCATTGTAACTATTTGGTGATTATAGTGTAGCATTGTAACTGTTTGGTGGTAGTGTAGCATTGTGACTATTTGGTGATAGTGTAGCATTGTAACTGTTTGGTGATAGTGTAGCATTGTAACTATTTGGTGATTGTAGTGTAACATTGTAACTGTTTGGTGATAGTGTAGCATTGTAACTGTTTAGTGACATTCCATTATCTTGACCTCTGCACTTACCTACCGCATTGGGCTGAGGAGCACTTGAAATAACTGAAAAAAGTCTGAGCTCCAGCGTGCACTGCAAAACACTGGCTTTGAAGACTTAACACATTGTTGTATTATAACATACTAAAATGATAATATAGTACAAATGGTGGCCTAAGTGAAACCCCATATTTTTTTACCTGTTTTTAATACTTTTCCATGTGCTTGCTACAAAGTTGAAATGCAATTTTTGTAGCATATTATTGTTATATCCTTTTCCTGGGAATGCCACTTGAAAATTTAGACTTCACAGTTAACCTTCCTCATAATACTTGATTTTTCTCTTTTGTTTGTAGACCTGAGAAGATGGCCAAACTCCCAGTGATTTTAGGCAATCTAGACATTACAATTGATAATGTCTCCTCTGACTTCCCTAGTAAGTGTTCAGTTCTATGTAATAAGCAACCCACACTTTTGTTTAGTTGGCTTTTCCTCTAGTCTGTATTATTTGGGCGGGATTTCTTTTCAGATTATCTGAACTCATCCTACATTCCCATGAGGCAATTCGAAACCTGCAGTAAATCTCCAATCACTTTTGAAGTAGAGGAGTTTGTGCCCTGCATACCCAAACACACCCAGCCTTACACTGTCTACAGCAACCACCTTTATGTTTACCCCAAATACTTGAAATATGACAGTCAGAAGTCCTTTGCTAAGGTGAGTGCACAGACATGTGAGTTTACTTTGGCACATAGCTGTTAGGTTCTTCTATAAATGGGCATATATGTTGGGGTTTGCTGCTTTTTTTTTTTTCCTCTTACATCTTTTTTTTTTCTTACATACCTCTGAAGGCCAGGAATATTGCTATTTGCATTGAGTTCAAAGATTCTGATGAAGAAGACTCTCAACCCCTGAAGGTAGGGGTGTGTGTGTGTGTGTGTGTGTGTGTGTTTGTGTGTGTGTGTGTGTGTATAAGAATTGACACATTATAATTAACACAAGCCAAAACTATATGGTGTTATACTATATAATAGCCTAAGCTAAATGTCAAAGAATGTGTAGGTTGATTCTTGATCCTAACTGACTGTGTGCTTTGCTATTCTTGTTAGAGATGGGTTCTCTTATGTGTACATACATCAGTAAGCGTATATTAAATGCCCACTCTGCATCAGACATTGTCTAGGTGTGAAGAGTCATGATTTAATAAGTGTAGATGTAATGAAAGCCACGCATTTCATTAAGTAGCTTTTACAGAATAGCATCAGTGTTGTCTGTAGTCAGAGGCAACATTGACTGATCTTCCTGGCACCATGGTGGGCATGCTTAACCTTTCTAATCACCAAACAGACTTTATCCATTAAGACACGTAATTTCGGGGCTGGAGAGATGGCTCAGAGGTTAAGAGGACTGGCTGCTCTTCCAAAGATCCTGAGTTCAATTCCCAGCAACCACATGATGGCTCACAACCATCTGTAATGAGATCTGGCGCCCTCTTCTGGTCTACAGAGACACATGCAGACAGAACACTGTATACATAATAAATAAATAAATCTTTTTAAAAAAAAGACATGTAATTTCTTGCTTCTAAGAAGATTAATTACCCAGGCTTTAAATTGTTGTATACTTTAGTAGAACTGAGTTTTAAATCCAAGCATTCCAACTCCAGAGCCTAAATTCTTTACTATGCTAAAATGACTTTCCCAGAAAAGGAGACAAATGTGCAAAAAGATGCACTCTCAAGAAAGAGTTTAGGTTGGGGATGATGGAGTGCCTGCCTCGAAACTCAGAGCTCTGGGTTCTGTCTCAGCACCTCATAAAGGCAGGCATGGTGGCACAAGCTTATAACAGCTGCTCTCCAGCAGTACAGGCAGGAGGACCTCTGGCCACACAGGGAGTTCGGGGCCAGCCTGGGCTTTGTGAGACCCTGTGACAAAGGGAAGGGAACAAGAGAGGGTAGGGAGAAAGTGAGTGGGAGAGGGTAAAAGGGAACTGGCCGGTTAGGGACAGACATTGTCGTGGAGAGAAGGCTACCTGAAATGGAAGGTATTGAATAAGGTTTTTTTTTCAATGTATTTATTTTAATGTGGACAAAGTTAAATGTTTGCATGGAAAAACGGAAGCGGTGGTGCACAGGCTGGGAAGATCTCTGGGTCTCCAGGACCCCAGAGTTAAAGGGCTCCCAGCCCTGGGCTCTCACAGGCAGGCAGAGCCTTTCTTTATCCAACTAGTTTCTCACTCCATCAACTGAAACCCAGCCTTGCTTCTGCTGATTCTCCTTTTAGTGCATTTACGGCAGACCTGGTGGCCCAGTGTTCACAAGAAGCGCCCTGGCTGCCGTCCTACACCATCAACAAAATCCAGAGTTCTACGATGAGGTAACAGTACTTTCAAGGCATAGCCACCGTCTGGCCAGTGTTAAGAGAAACATGAAAATTCTTTTGCTTGTTACAGCAGAGTGTAAGAAAAGCTTGATTCCATGCTAAAATCACAGCAGTAGAATTGGTGCTTGTCTGACATGATTTTTTTTTCTATTTAACATCTTTGTTATTAAAAATAAAATCCCAAATTAATAAAAGAAATTTATTAATTGCACCTTTAGTACCATAGTTAATATTCTAGCAGAACTGCTTTCAAATTCATCCTTGAGTTGAAATCCCTGGGAGGCCTATTGTTTTCTAAAGGGAAAGGGAGGAGTGGGTGCAGGGGAACTTCAGAGAGATGATTAAATTTTAAGAAATATACAAAAACCAAATTCATCCTTGAGCATAGTTACTATTGAACCTAAGAGTCGTCCTGTTTATTGGTGAATTTTTCTCCTATGGAATGTTTTGCTCTTAAACTGCTGGAGAGCCATGGGGCTGGCATGCTCTTGGCGTGATCAAAAATTCTCACGTGACTTTTGATTTGTACAGAACTTACTCAATACCCTAATGTTGACTGGAAGAGCCTTATCAATAACACAGCAGTTGGTTAGCATATTATGTATGCTGTGTAGTCTACATATGATAAAAAGTACACGTGTTCAGTTTGCAGGAGAGAGAAACGGTTCACATTTTAGACATCCTGTAGCGCTGAACTCACTGCAGGAGTAGTAGGAGGTGGCTTTTAAATTACTTCCAGCGTAATACCATTAATGGATACAGTTGTGAGTTAGCATGTAGCTTCGTAGTTAGCTCCTTTGATGGTGTAAGTTACCAGCCATCTGTTTCCAAGCATACAGTTTTGATAAATCTTATCTCCATAATTGGTGTGTGCAGATTTTATGGTAGCAAGTTGGGCACTAGGGAGATGGCTGGGTTAGCTAAGCGCTTGCTCCAGAAGCACGGTGACCTGAGTTCAACTCCCTGGCACCAGTATAAGAAGCTGAGCACAGCCATGCATGCATCTGTAACCCCAGAGTGGGGGCAGGTCCAGACAAGAGGACCCTGGAGCCTGCAGATGCCAGCCTGCCTTCAGGCTTGAGGAGATGCCATTTCTCACGGGAATTGGGGGAAAGGACGGAACACCTTGTATTCTCTTGCATCCTTCCACTTTGGGTGTCTACTTTTGCTCACATGTGTGCATATGTCACACACATGTACCACAGATCACACAAATAGGAAGCCCACCCCCCAGTATCACTTTTACTTACATATATTTTATGTACTCACAGATACCTAATTTTTTGACATTTTAAGTAATGTGGTTTGTGTAGGAATTTTTCAAGTGACTGCAAATCTCCCTCCTGCCAAAAATAAATGAGTGAATTAATTAAACAAACAAAAAACCCCAAATTCTGCGTAGGATCATGATTCCCACCATGTGGCATGGTGGGAAAGTGTGTGCTCAGCACATGTGAGGTGCTGGATTTACTTCTCCAGGCCAGAAGTAAACCCAAGTCTCCATCCGAGACCCAGAGAGTTGAAAGCCCTGGTGTCTAAGGTCAACTGTAGCTCAGTTGAAACTGCTGCATATGAAGAAATGTTCAGCCCAGGTTTTCATACCTACAGCTGTGTTATGTGCTCCGTGGTGTCTGTTTTCCGATTTGAATATCCCTGAAAACCACATCCACCCTTCCCCAGTTTCTTGTCCGTGAGTTCGAATCCGTCTCTCCTGGGCGTCAGTGACAGCTTGGGTGTGTCTACATTGAGTCCTAGGAAGAGTTTGGAGGACAGACATCCATGCGCGTTGGGCAGCATGCACCTGCTTCCCCGGGGAGCGCTGGCTGTCGTAGGGTGTCGGAAGTTTGCTCTTTTGCCTTTGCAGATCAAGATAGAATTGCCAACCCAGCTGCATGAGAAACATCACTTGCTGCTCACTTTCTTCCACGTCAGCTGCGACAACTCGACGAAAGGCAGCACGAAGAGAAAGGACGCTGTTGAAACTCAGGGTGGGAATCCCATCCCTCTTCATTTCCTGGTGGCTGTGTGTTTGTCATTTGCATATGTAAATTGCTGGCAGTCTGACCCCAGAGGCCAGAGGCATGGGAACAGCTGTTGCCCAGGCTTGCATGCTGTGGCTTTCCTTCACAAGTGTATGGACTCACAGAGGATTTTCTTGTTCTTTGTTCTCAACAGTTGGCTATTCCTGGCTTCCCCTCCTGAAGGATGGAAGGGTGGTCACAAGTGAACAGCACATCCCTGTCTCGGCTAATCTTCCGTCTGGCTACCTTGGCTACCAGGAGCTCAGCATGGGCAGGGTACAGGATTTTAAGATTGGTTTGTTTTGACCCAACTTCATCAGAAAACATTAAAGAACAGCTAAAGACAACAATAGCACAGAACAAAGAGAGCATACAGGATTTTTATGTCCTTTATTCATTTTGAAGTAAATGTGTGCATTTAGAAACTGCTTCTGATAACTCTCAGTGCATTTTATAAGCCTGGACTGGCAGCGCCGTGACAGAGAGGGTGTGGAGGTACTCGGCCCGGCATGAGTCCATCTGGGAAGTAGCTGTCTCAAATAATGATGCGTTCCCAGTTCTTCTAGTTTGGTATAGACCCTGAGAATAGAATCTTCCCACATCATTGTCCACTCTGTCTGGTGTTACCTTCGTTGCTTCTCAGAACCCTGACCTCAGGTCTGCTGAGATGCTCAGGAAGCCAGGCGTGGTGGTGCTTCCTGTTAGATGCTCAGGTTAGAGGTCTAACCCAGCGCTCAGGAGGCAGAGGTGAATCTGTGAGTTTGAGGTCTACCCGGACTACGTAGAGAGTTCCAGTCAAGTCAGGGCTACATAGCGAGACACTGTCTCAAAAATAAATAAATAAATAAAATAAAAATAAAAAGATAACTGGTGAAGTAGGATTCATTTCCAGTGAAATGGCCCGTCATCTCAGACAACTTACTTAGAAAGCCCAGGAGAAAGGGCAGTGTGCTGAAGGGAAGAAAGAAATACAAATGCACGCTGGGCGTTGGTGGTGCACGCCTTTAATCCCAGCACTCGGGAGGCAGAGGCAGGCGGATCTCTGTGAGTTCGAGACCAGCCTGGTCTCCAGAGTGAGTGCCAGTAAAGCCTCCAAAGCTACCCAGAGAAATACTGTCTCGAAAAACTAAAAAAAGAAAGAAAGAAAGAAATACAAATGTAAACATGGCTTCATTCTGCTGTAGCCAGGTGCATCTCTCCATCCACTAGAGCCCTCTGAGCCTTTAGTCCCTTGTCAGGACCCTTGTAGACGGTTGATTCCATGCAAGGTGAAATAGCTAATCTGTCGGGATCTTTTCCCCGTTTTTCGTTTCAGCATTATGGTCCAGAAATTAAGTGGGTAGAAGGAGGCAAGCCTCTGCTGAAAATTTCCACTCATCTGGTTTCCACAGTTTACACACAGGTACGGGTCAGCCTCCTCATGCCAGCAGTTGTTCTGCAACCAAGTTCATGTGAGACAGAATCCTGGTGTCCTCTGAATGTGTTTTTACACTGTAGGCCTTCGTTTGGGGAAAGTCCATAGAAGGTGCTTAATGTGTGAGTGGGAGTAATTTATGTCTGACAGTTTCCAACAGATTTCCTCTGTTGGAGCATCCTTTAGATCATTTGCACATGACCAATTTTATAATCTTAAAAAAAAATTCATGGAGCCATAGTTCAGATTCCATGTAAGAAGCCAAGCGTCTCACATATGCCCGTCTCCCCAGTCCAAGAGACACAAGGGTACTAGGGGCTACTGGCTTCTAGCTCCATGTTCAAGCAGGAAAAACCCTGTCTCAAAGCGATATGCAGAGTGGTAGAGAAGGACTCCCGGTTCTTTCCAGCTTGCTCACAACACACTGGTGTGTGCAATCCTTCACACAAGTACTCAGATGCATAGAGATGCGCGCACACACACACACACACACACACACACACACACACACACACACACACACACACGAGAGAGAGAGAGAGAGAGAGAGAGAGAGAGAGAGAGAGAGAGAGAGAGAGAGGTGAACAAATATTTATAAATAAGCCATTCGTGTTTGTTCCTGAAGCACTTTCTTCTGTTTCTAGAAGCGTGTACTAACTGACTTTTTCTCCCCACCCCACCCCCAGGATCAGCATTTACATAATTTTTTCCAGTACTGTCAGAAAACGGAATCTGGAGCCCAAGCCTCAGGGAATGAACTCGTAAAATACCTTAAGGTACCAGATGGCTTTCCTAGTCACTCTTTGGTAGAAATTGGGTTCCCCTCTTGGTGCTGGGTGTTGTTGGTGCTCCTTGTATGTGGATGCTTCCACCTGCATCACAGTGTGCCTTTAGAGAGTGGGCCAGCGTGAACTCAGAAATAGCTCTGCCCCTGCCTGCATGCTAGTCCCCGTGTTTTCCCTTGAAAACAGTTTCTCCTGCGCTCACCACACACAGATCTTTGCTGGATATGGACCAGCTGCTGAAATCAGGAGAAGCTGTCCTGGCTTAGCTTGTTGGGTGCTACTATTAGCAGAATGCCCAAGGCTGGATAATTCCTAAAGAACATAAATGTATTTTCTCACAGTTCAGAGAGCTGTGAGAGGCTCAAGGCAAGAGTTGGGTGGTAGAGAGGAGGCAGAGGGGGAGCCAAACTCATCATTTTATAGGGAACCCCCTCCCACCGTAAGGAACTCACTCTAGCAATCTCGGTGATCCATTCCTGAAGATTGATGCCCCTCCCTGGCCTGATCACCTCTCCTTAGACCAAACCTCTTGTTGTTGATTGTGCATTGAGGATTAAGTTTCTATCCCAAACTTTGTGAAAGACACGCTCAAATCCTAGCAGTCCTGACCCTTAGAGAATTTCTCAGGCATCATAACAGCTGATACTCAGTTTTGGTGACAGCATCCTAGGTAGGCAGAGGGAAGACACCTAGCCTGACCCAGCTGTGTTCAGGAGTTGGGTACATTACTGGAGCCACTGTGTAGTAGTGACAGCAGGAGAGAGGGGACCTCGATACAGAATGTGACTGTAGAAGAGTGCTTTGAAAACAGTCACTAAATGGCATTCCGTATGTAGGGCAAAATAAAATGCAAGAAAACAGGGTAGAGACTTATATTTGGTCTAATCAAGAGAAAACAACCCACATATTTTTAAAAAAATGAACACACACTACATTATGACTATGAGCCTGTCCTCTACGTTAGTGACAGCTGTGGCAGCTGTAATCATCCTTCTTGGTCACAGCCCCTCCTGGTTCCCCTTCTGCCCCCTCTGCTTTTGTGATGATGATGGTCCAGGGTGTACCCCTTGTTAACAGTCATTCAACCCCCCACACCTCAGAACATTTTCACAGGTCCTGCCGCTTAGGACACAGCATCCTTCAACTCCATTCTGCATGCCCTGGGCATCCCATTTATTCTGGAGGTCTTCTGTCCTTACCTGAGATGACGTAGGCATTGCCTTGATAACACAATGGGCGTGGTGCCAGGCACCTGGGCGGCTGAGATGTCAGGGTCACCGACAGCCATGAATTCCAGTTCAGCCTGGGTCTCACAGCAGGACCCGTCTCAAAGGGAATAACTGAAATAGAATAGATTTTCATAGGAAGTGTGACGCCCCTCTCAACGTTCCCTGTGTGCAGAGTCTGCATGCCATGGAAGGCCACGTGGTGATCGCATTCCTGCCAACCATCCTCAACCAGCTGTTCCGAGTCCTCACCAGAGCCACCCAGGAGGAGGTTGCAGTCAATGTGACTCGGTAAGGGAGGGGATAGGTGGATGGGTGGACGGACGGACGGACTGACCGACGGACAGACGGACGGGCACATGCATGCTCTTCTTCCTTCAGTCCGTCCACACCTGGAGCCTATCTGGGATGCTAGTGTGTGCTGGTCATTACACACCGGAGAGACGTCTTTTAAGCTTGCACAGAGCACCCGTCTGACTCCGTGTCTGCTTGCTTTGCTGAGTGCCAATAGCATCACCATTGTTCTGCTGTGAAGATGACGAAATGTCCCCATTCCCATGCCACTACTCATTGCTTTGTTCATTCCTGTGGTGTGTAGGGTCATTATTCATGTGGTTGCCCAGTGCCATGAGGAAGGATTGGAGAGCCACTTGAGGTCATACGTTAAGGTATGTAAAATAAATCAAATAAGTCAAGCTGCTACGATCACTTACAGCTGTGGCTCTCCAAATTTCCTTCCAAAGACTTCTTTCTAATGGGCCTTGTTACTTGGGGGTGCATTCGGAATTTAATACCTACGTGTTCTCTCCAGTCTCCACTGCCAAGGCAGTGTTGGAAGGGGGAGCTGGAAAAGAGGCAGCCATTCCATCATTTACTCAGTTCCACCTTTTAAAAGACAAACGTAACCCAACTGGCAGGGAAGTGAAACAAGAATTGTTTTAAGTGATCTTTATTAGATGTCTTATATAGATTAGCAATCTTTTTTTTTTTTTTTTTTTTTTGCCACCTAAATTCCCAGCGTTCCTGCTGCTTTTGAAACTGGAAGGTTAACTCTGGCCACGATCAAATAAAAGGCTGTGTGGAACAGCATGAGATGTGGCTGGGATAAATGGCCATAGGGTCTTGACATGTAGTATTAAATAAGCATAATGACAAACACCATTCTAAAAAGGTTACACATCCTGTCATGTGTGAATTTTGGCTCTATGGTACTTTGAAGACTAAAGTTTGGATTCTCCAGGATCTGTTACCATGTCTTGTGACACATTCCTATAAGGTCCCGTTACAGACTGAACTGTGTGCTGATGGGCTCTGAACTGATTCGTATGGTTATCGTGTTTGGGATGGGTTCCCTGGAGACATCCTGGACACACCCTTTCTGTCACAAGGCAATCACCCTTCCCACCTTCGCTTCCATCCCTTCCCCACCCTTAAATGTGCACCCCAGTCCCCATCTCCACTCTCAGGAGCCTCACAAGCTTCCTGCCCCTCAGCTTGAACCGGCCAAGTAAAGGCTCTTTCTCTTTTTTTTTTTTTTTCCCCAAAGTTTGCCTATAAGGCTGAACCGTATATTGCATCTGAATATAAGACGGTGCACGAGGAACTGACCAAATCCATGACCACCATTCTCAAGCCTTCTGCCGATTTCCTTACCAGCAACAAACTTCTGAAGGTAACATGGGGATAGCCAGCCTGGCCTGGCTCTTCAGCACGAGAATTGATCTCCAGCTGCATGGATGCTTGTGTGGCTTGTGTGAGGTCCAGTCTTATCCGCCAAAATGACAACAAATAATTGGCTAATGAGGGGCTGAGCTGGGAAGGTCGATGGATGGGTACTGGGAGCTGCTTCGGAACAAGAAGCTCCCCAATACTGCTGCATAGCATAGTGAGAACAGGAAACAGTGAGGTACTGCGTGTGTTCCTTTTATTTCTAGGACTATAATGAAATGAAAAACGTTTACGTTGGATATACTTAATCTAATTTAAACATAGCATGGCATTAAATGTTGCCCCAATAATGTACATAATTTTCATGTTGCAGTTAAGTAAATTGAGAGCCAGCTGTGGCAGCTCATGCCTGTGGTCTCTGCTACTCAGGAGTCTAAGTAGGAAGGATCGTGTATTAGTCAGTCCTCTGTGGTAACGAGAACTCTTTCCGCCAGCTGCCCAAGCCCCGCCGCCACATTAGGTCCCTAAAATAACACACAGTCTTATGTTAGTTACAATACTGCTGGCCAATGACTAGGATTTCTTATTTGCTAGCTCAGCCTTAATTACCAACCATAACGGCTAATCTATATATTTTATAAAGACTTATCTTATGGAGGACGATGGCGGCATGGGTCCTCTCTTGCTGGGGATCACATGGCGACTCCTCCCTACTACATTTTCCAGAATCCTCCTCCTGTCCTAGTCCTGCCTAACTTGCTTCCTATTGGCCAACAGTACTTTAATCATAAACCAATAAGACAAACACACACACAGAAGGACCTCCCCCATCACTCTGTTGCCATGAGAAACACGGTGACCAGAGGCAACTTCGTGAGGAAAGTTTATTTGAGCTTTTGGTTTGATACAGTTAGAGTATGTATGGTGGGAATGGTGAACAAAGCTGGTGATGAGGTATGGAATCTGAATGAGCACATCTTCAGCTGCAAACACACACGCTCAGAGAGACAGAGACACAGAGAGAGACAGAGACAGAGGCGGAGAGAGAGAGAGCAACAGAGAGTAGTGGGGCAAGGCTGTAAACACCCAGTGACACACTTCCTCTAGCAAGGCCACACCTCCTAAAGATTCTATAACCCCCCCAAACAGCGCCACCAACTGGAGACCAAATGTTACTGTCTGAGTCCGTGGGGAACATTGTTCCTTCTGAATCTTGTAGATCCCCTGAGTGTACAATTTTGAGACCAGTCTGGTTAACATGAACTGTATGTAGAAAAAAATAATTTTTTAAAAAAACAATTAATGAAAACTGGGTATGGTGGCTCACACCCTTGATCCCATTGTTGGGGAGATAGGCAGAAGGATCCTCTCTTGCACAATGAGTTGTAATCAGTACAAGCTGAGACGTGCTGTCTCAGAGAAAAAATAAAAATATAAAAAATGAAGGAAAGGAAAAGTTAAATTCCATGGCCTAATCAACTAAGCCTGTTTGTGTGAGTTTATAGACAGTTGACACCGACACGGCTAAGTCAGTGTGATCAGAATCAGTTCTCCAGGTCTATGTTTGCTAGTTGGGTCTCATCTGAGAGAGCTGAGTGTATGAATTAGCGTATTTAAAGTCGTAAAGAATATATTAGCATATTAAAGTCACATCCACCTTCTACTGAAGTCAGTGGGGACACTGATAAAGATAATGAAGGCAGGGTCACTAACAAGAAGCTGTTGGAGGAAGGACTCCACGAATGATGCAGCCTCTTGCTGCAGAGGTGTTCAAGGGTGCAGCTCTACATTGCTGTGTGCGCAAGGAGCAGACATCTGCCACCCGCCCTTGCTCTTGGATCTGATGAGAGTCTGCCAGAGTCCAGTGTGTTTTAAGGTCCACACTTGCTTCTCCTTGCTAATATTGTCAGTGTGGGAGAGTTCGCCTCCTTCCTAACCGTGCAACATTTCTGTGTTGTTTCTTTTTTCTTTTTTCTTTCAGTACTCTTGGTTTTTCTTTGATGTGCTGATAAAGTCCATGGCTCAGCATTTGATAGAAAACAACAAAGTTAAGGTATGTTACTCCATTTCGGGGCTTTCACTGGGTTGATAGCCCACACCTATCCATGTTTTCTGTGTGCCAGGTGTAAGATTGAAGTCTCTTTATTCAAGAAGACACCAAGGCAAAACACAGGCCAGAGCTAGGTTATAGAACCCAGCAAGCACGGCCAGAACAAAAGGGGCCCGGGTCCCCACGTGCAGCCCCTTAAGAAGCTCCCTTACGTCACCCCGGCTTTCCTTCACCACGCCCTTATGGGCAAGTCCCGGGTCCACCTGGTACCTGTCCCAGGACTATTGGGCGGGGCTAGGGTGTCTCCCTACAGCCAGGGACAGGCTTGTTTTATGTGCTGTACAGTCAGTAAACTGTTTCACAGTTCTGCAGTTAATAAGTGGAAAGACCAAGTTTGGCAACATGTCCAGTGTAGGCGGAGTTTGTGTCCTGCATGGTCCCACAGCCCATGGTCCAAGTAAACACACAGAGGCTTATATTATATTAATCATAAACTGTTTGGTCAATGGCTCAGGCTTCTTACTGGCTAGTTCTCTCTTAATTATTAACCCATTTCTATTAAACTATATATTGCCAGCAGGCTGCGGCTTACCTGTAAATGCTCCAGCATGTTACTCCATGGTACAGCTACATGGAGTCTCCTCTTGTAGCCTCTACTCCTTTCCCCAGAATTCTCCTTGTCTGGTAGCCCCACCTATACTTCCTGCCTGGCTACTGGCCAACCAGTGTTTATTCACCAGCCAATAAGAGAAACATATATTGACAGCACATAGAAGGACATCCCCCATCAGTCCAGCTCCAAGGCCTGGGTTGCTGGCTGCTTACTGGGTTATTAAATCCAAAGAAAAAAGTGCCTTTGACTAGCTTAGGAATCTTCTAGCTTTTTGAACTGGGACCAATTAAGCAATGATGTAAAATGCCATCATCTGGTGTTTATTAGGTATCTTAACCCTGGTAGATGCTTCTGTCTACAGATGGTTGAGAGTCTCACCAGCCACCAATCCTCCAGAACAAAATAGTAGGCTCTGATGTGTGCAGACTGTGGTTCTGATGCGTGCAGGCTGTGGTTCTGTTCCACCTGGGCCGCTGCCCATTCGGGCCCAAATAAATACACCGAGGCTTCTATTAATTATTAACTGTTTAGCTGATGAGTCAGGCTGCTTCCTGGCTAGCTCTCTCTTAATTGTTAACCCATAACTATTAAACTATGTATTTCTACATGGCCTGATGCATCCTGTCTTCCTGGTGTCTCCTCTTGCAGCCTCTCCTCCTTTCCCCAGAATTCTCCTGGTCAGGTGGCCCCGCCTATACTTCTTGCCTGGCTACTGGCCAATCAGTGTTTTATTCATCAACCAATAAAAGAAACATATACAGAAGGACATGCCCATCACCTAGGTGTGTGTGTTTATGTGACAATATCCTTGGTTCCCACTATGACATCTTGTTTTCATGAGGCTCGTTCCCCAAACAACTGGTCCTTATCTCTGGACCAGTTAGGATGTGGCCTTCTGTCTCCCCAAGGGTCGTGGCAGCTTCCATGAAATCCTCATGTAGGACACTCAGTGACAGTGTCCCTCTCTGTTTGATGGCTGGAAGAGCTGCTTCTGAGGCAGGAGTTGGGAGTTGCCCCTGTGGCAGCCAATGGTGGCCCCGTGGCAGCTGAGGTTGTGATTGTGAGCAGGAGGGGCCTGTGCGAGCTTCAGGTTGTGGGGCCGCATGCGCCATTCAGATGCCTGTGTTGTGATCTCATGGGAGAAAAGGCCCTGAGAAGGGGACATCAGAGGCTCAAGACCTTGGCCTTTTGCTCAAGGCTCTGTCTGGTTCCTCAGAGGAAGCCTAGGCAAGGCTGCACCAGGTTTTGCTGAACAGAAGGTTGGTGGCCGGGAACCAGCAGCCAAGCTTCACCTGTTGAGTAGGGTTTGATCGTCGCCTGTTGGTTTGTTTGCTTTTCCTTTTTCAATCCAACTTAAAGATTTTGATATTTAGAGCATAGGGAGATGCCAGATAGAGTATGTGGGGGAACGGGGCAGGGGTGCTTGCCTTGTGCAGAGATGTGCACCCTCTAAATTCACGCCAAGAAGAGTCAAGCGCTATGCAGCCAAATGTGCACTCTTACACACACTATTTGATTATGTAGCAGTTAAATATGTCCTAAGGGCATCAGGATTATAGCCTGCGGTTTTCTGTTGTCACCACCATAGAGAACCACTGGATCAGACAACAGACATTTATTTCCTCAGCGTTAGGAAGCTGGAAATTCTAGGTCAAGGTTTCTCTGGGGTTGACCTCTCTGAGGTCTCTGCTCTGCTTGTGGGTAGCTGCTTCTCCTGCAAAGGTTTATGTCCTATGATGACACCTGTCACATCGGATTATGCCCACCCTGGAGGAGTAAAGCTCAGGGCAGCAGGGCTTACTGGGAGGTTCTCTGATTCCCCATTGGTGGGTGATGATTTGGGGAGCTTCTTTCTCTAACCTATGTGTGGTGATTTGGGGAGCTTCTTTCTCTCACTTATGTGTGGTGATTTGGGGAGCTTCTCTCTCTCACTTATGTGTGGTGATTTGGGGAGCTTCTTTCTCTCACTTATGTGTGGTGATTTGGGGAGCTTCTCTCTCTCACTTATGTGTGGTGATTTGGGGAGCGTCTTTCTCTCACTTATGTGTGGTGATTTGGGGAGCTTCTTTCTCTCACTTATGTGTGGTGATTTGGGGAGCTTCTTTCTCTCACTTATGTGTGGTGATTTGGGGAGCGTCTTTCTCTAACTTATGTGTGGTGATTTGGGGAGCTTCTCTCTCTCACTTATGTGTGGTGATTTGGGGAGCTTCTCTCTCTCACTTATGTGTGGTGATTTGGGGAGCTTCTTTCTCTCACTTATGTGTGGTGATTTGGGGAGCTTCTCTCTCTCACTTATGTGTGGTGACTGAATCCCCTCACACTTGCCTCCCACTTCCTCCCTCCCACGCCGTGTCAGCCCGAGTCCTGGCATCTCACAGGTGCCCTGAAGAAAGGAGTGTGGGAAGCCCACAGAGGTAGGCATGTGTATGTCCTAAGTGCTATTGCTCAGCCTTCATGCAAGGCAAGAATGTTTGCTTAAAAAGTGCCCTAAGCATAGGTTGCAACATAAGTAGATGGTCTGGGCTTCCCCTAAGGCGAATCTGAACGCTCCTGTGCCTGCATGACAGGCCGAATGTCACACCCGTGCTTCTGCCCCTCACGCCGTTTGAGTCATTAGATATGGAACGAATGCAGAAGAAAATCACAAAAGGGCAAAGGGCAGGTCCTCCACCCTGGAGCTGCCATGGTCATGGAGAAAGGAGATATCCAGCCGGGGCAATGAGAACAGGGTGTGGGCAGGGGTGGGGGGGGAGGAAGGAGGGAGGGAGGGAGACAGAGAGAGAGAGAGAGAGAGAGAGAGAGAGAGAGAGAGAGAGAGAGAGAGCCGAGCATGATGAAGCAGCAGGGGTGGAGGCAGAGGTGAACTTTCCCTGGACCTCTAAGGATGCCGCAGCTGGGAGAGAGGAGAATGAGCTGTACACAGAGGTCTCAGGTCGCACTCATCGATACCAATAGTGTAATAATGAGTGAGTAAGGGACATTCAGACAGACCCATTCATTCAACCCAGCCATTCCCTTCTCGGTATTTACTGAATGAAAGCACGCAGCCGCACAAGGACCTGTGCATGGGTGTGTACACAGCGGCTTTATTCACAATAGCCAAAACCTGGAGCAACCCAACTGCCCATTGGATGGGATAGACAAGTTGTTGGTGACCCAGTATGATGGGATATCACTTACTAGTAACAAAAAACAACACATTTACTCTTTCAAAAATATGGACAGTGTAGGTGGAGTTTTCCTGTCCCACCAGCCCACTTCCAAGTAACCACAAGTAACGTCTTAACGTTAATTACAAATGCTCAGCCAATAGCTTAGGCTTGTTAGTAGCTAACTGTTTTTTTGTTGTTGTTTTGTTTTGTTTTATTTTTTATTTTTTTGCTAGCTAACTCTTTTGTTGTTTTGTTTTATTTATTATTATTTTTTGCTAGCTAACTCTTTTTAAAAATTATTTTTCATTTTACATGCCAACCCCAGTTCCCCCTCCCTCCCTTCTCCCATCTCCCCTCCTGTCTCCCCCACCTTACCAACCCCCATCCACTCCTTCGGGTGTTTAGGCCTTCTCTGGGGAGTCAACAAAGCCTGGCAACCAAGTTGAGTCAGGACCAAGCCCCTCCCCCCCCCTATCAGGCTGAGCACGGCATCTCACCATAGGGAACGGGCTTCAAAAAGCCAGTTCATGCACCCGGGATAGGTCCTCCCACGGCCATCGTCCCCCACAACAGAACAAGCCACACAACTGTCACCCACATTCAAAGGGTCTAGTTCGGTCTCATGCAGGCTCCCCAGCTGTCAGTCCGTGAGCTCCCATCAGCTCAGGTCATCAGCTCAGGTCAGCTGTCCCTGTGGTTTTCCCCAGCATACTATTGAACTCCCCTTGCTCATGTGATCCCTCCTCCCTCTCTTCAGCTGAACTCCAGGAGCTCAGCCCAGTGCTTAGCTGTGGTCACTGCATCTGCTTCCATCAGGTCCTGGATGTTGAGTCTGTGATGACAATTAGAGTAGTCACTAATCTGAGGAATGGGTCTAAGAGACGGGGACTGGCTCCTTGATCATGGTGGCTATGCAACTCTGTTCATCTGTCAGACAGAACTTGTCAAACTTTGCACTTAGTCTGAATTTAACCCAGTGTAGTGGCATATGCTGATAATTCCAGCCCTGGGGAAGTCAGGGTTCAAGTCTAGCTTGGACTACAAAAAGCAAAACCAAATAAATGAAGTCTGGGGGCTGGAGAGATTGCTCACTGGTTAAGAGTACTTGCTGCTCTTGCAGAACCCAACTACGCTCAATTCCCAGCACCTATGTGGTTGCTCACATCTGTAATCCTGGTTTCAGGGGATCTGACACTTCAAAACCCTGTTTTTAACAGTGGTGTCCACTGGGTTGTGACAGTAAGGCTGGGGCTAGGGCTGGGTCTTCATGGAGAGTCCACTGTGGGTGGCACCTACGTACCACACTTAGAGCAGGGCATGAACAGAGTACATAGTATATGGGCTGCAGGGGGCGGGTCCTGTGACTACAGGTACTGGACTAGGAAACCCTTATAGGCAACACTTATTAGGGCAGCAGGTGGCAGTGCCTGGGCCAGTTGGGACACTGCCGAAGTGATGACATGAGACCTATGCCAGGCTGTGACCAAGGAGTGAGATTTTGCTTGCTTCCCACTCTGCACACCAGCCTGTTATCCAAGATTTTATTTTTCCTTTCGTTTATATTTAGAGTGATCTCTATAAAAGCATTTAATTACCTAGGTCATTATTACTTTTACTGCCTCCAGATATGTCTCTTATCCCATAAAAAGGGTCTTAGTTGGTTTTACTGTCAAAATAGAATTCCTTACTATAGCTGTTCGTTGCTGCCAGGAGGGTGTCCCCCGGGCTTCCCGGGTGCCCAGTGACTGTGGTGTGGTGTGGCTGTTGACAGTGCTACTGATGGGCTGATAGGTAAATTGTCCGTCATTCACCAGCACTTGTAAAAATAACAGCTTATGGGAGAGATTCATCCAAGAATCACTGCGTGGAGAGGGTGGCGTAATGAGTTTCATGTTACCAGCCATTCAGCTTGAGCAGTAAGCAACACTTCTGCCATTCTGGCTTCCTGCACCCACCCTCACACTCGCTGTGTCCTCTCTGGTGGGGAAGGCTTTTTAAAAAGACATCACTGCTGCATGACTGAGACAAAATTAGCAGTATGTCTCCATTATCATCTAACACCTTAAATTCAAATTCTCTCCAGGTGTCCCCAAAATGTCATCTTGTCAGAATGTAAATAAGGCCCATGTTCTGCATTAGCTGATGCTGCTTCTCAGATTTGGGTGTGGGTGTTGTTTTGGGTTTTTTTTGGGGGGGGGTTTGCTTATTTTTTTAATCCTCAAAATGTCTCCTCTTGTTTGTTTTCAGTGCAATGTGTGTGCAAAAAACAAACAAACAAACCCTACGGTATATGTCCAGCAGAATTTCCTGACTTCTAGGGTTGACCAGTTGTTATCCCATGGTTATATGGTGGAGCTCTTACTCCCCACATTGCCTGCACACTTGCAGCTGAAATTTAGACGCTTGGTTTGATATTCTTTCTGGCAGGGTACTTCATAGCTAGTACTATTATATGCTGTCCAAGAGCATATATGTGTGATAGTCCCATTAATGGTGATGATATTGGCTAATGGGTTTCCTGCCCATGACAGGTTTTTTTAATCCATTTTTTCCTAGGTTTGTAGCTGTTGAGTCAGCCCAACTCTGAAGGCCAACAGCATTTCTTGGGAATCCACTTTCCCAGAATTTGTCATCTTAGGTAGTAAGCAGTCTTGCTTGATGTGAGTCGGCTTTTGTGTGGATTCTGGAAGCTAATCATCTGTTACTATTGTCATCTCAGGACACAGTGATTGGTTGTATATTGGGAACATGTTAGTGTTGTCATCTCAGGACACAGTGATTGGTTGTATATTGGGAACATGTTAGTGTTGTCATCCTAGGACACAGCGATTGGTTGTATATTGGGAACATGTTAGTGTTGTCATCCTAGGACACAGCGATTGGTTGTATGTCAGGAACAAAATCCTTTTAACTTTTCAAAGCAAGTTTTTGAGAATTAGTTAAATTCATATAACTTGATCCTACCTCACTGCCTTCTTGAGTGTAAAAAACCTCACTGCCTTCTTGAGTGTGTGTGTTTAGAAAAGGCTGTTAAAGGCTAATTAGGACTTTGAGCTGTTTAACATTGGCTTCCTTGTTTGTAAACCGAGGTGCCCCCTTCTCTTGGCTGCTGGATTAAATCAATGGAGGGCTTAGTTGAGCTCCTGCTTGCTTCCTCTGTAAGTAGCTCTGTTTATGGAGTCAGGGAAGAGGCAGTGTGGTCTTATCTGGCAGAAGACTTTGGACTACTGGTAGACCTGGATAGAAACCATTTGAGTTGTGTGTCTAAGCACGCATTCACCTATCCCCCCATGTCTATTACATGGAGAACAAGTCATAAGGATCATACAAGTATTGAAAAGAAAGTAACTGAGAGCACGAGGTGCAAGAGCCTGCCATGTAGACATGCGCTCATAAATGCAGCCGGTTGCTGAGTGGTCAACACTTTTTTTGATGAATGTTGAGAAGAATGATCATTGCGTGAAGTGACTTGCAAGCAGAACACCACCATGCCCTCTAAATTGGCCACGGGCACTCGTTCATGTATGAATGTGTAGTTTGAATGCTTGGAGCTTAAGCCTAGCCAGTGCTTTCTCTGAGAAGGGCCAACAAAATGTCTCAGTGGGCAAAGGCATTATTACCACCAAGTCTGATGACCTGAGTTTAGTCCCTGGGGGCCACATGGTAGAAGTAAAGACTCCTAATAGTTGTTCTCTGACCTATACACACACACACACACACACACACACACACACACACACACACACACACACACCACTTTGCTTTTTAAATCTTGAGTAAAGAATATAATAGTGTCTGAGAAATGTAGGCTCCTGCATAGAGGAAATGCAGGCTCCCTTTTCCTGCCTAAGCTCTTGCATCAGAATTTCTTTCCTCATTTATATAAACTACCAAGGTTCTCTTTATTATATCAAAGCAGTTCCAAATATTTGACAAATTTGAACACTTTTATCATACACTTTCAAGTATTACATTATAATTAGATTTTAAAAATCAGGTTAATTTTTTTTTTTACTTGTGAGATTTTCCTTCCCAGAAGTGTTGAGAAAATAGTGTATGGAAACCTACTTTTTGCAGACTTACTAGACTGTATTAGAAAGAGTGCAACTCACTATATCCAACCCCAGACAATTTACTTTAGAACTCTGTTCGGTTTTGTTTTGTTTTGTTTTTAATTGACCTGGAGCTGAGATTACTCCACCTCTAATGTTACAACTTAAGACATCATAAATGTTTGCTGTGAATCCCTTTCAGCTACTGCGAAACCAGAGGTTTCCAGCCTCCTACCATCATGCGGTGGAAACCGTGGTGAACATGCTGATGCCACATATCACGCAGAAGTTTCGAGATAACCCGGAGGCTTCTAAGAATGCAAACCACAGCCTTGCTGTGTTCATCAAGGTGAGGGCCTCCAGGAGGGAAGGCACCCTCTATGGTGGGGCCTCCAGGAGGGAAGGCACCCTCTGTGGTGGGGACTCCAGGAGGGAAGGCACCCTCTGTGGTGGGGACTCCAGGAGGGAAGGCACCCTCTGTGGTGGGGACTCCAGGAGGAAAGGCACCCTCTATGGTGGGGCCTCCAGGAGGAAAGGCACCCTCTGTGGTGGGGACTCCAGGAGGGAAGGCACCCTCTGTGGTGGGGACTCCAGGAGGGAAGGCACCCTCTGTGGTGGGGATTCCAGGAGGGAAAGGCACCCTTTGTGGTGGGGACTCCAGGAGGAAAGGCACCCTCTATGGTGGGGCCTCCAGGAGGGAAAGGGCACCCTCAGTGGTGGGGCCTCCAGGAGGGAAGGCACCCTCTGTGGTGGGGACTTCAGGGGGAAAGGCACCCTCTGTGGTGGGGACTCCAGGAGGGAAAGGGCACCCTCTGTGGTGGGGAATTCAGGGGGAAAGGCACCCTCTGTGGTGGGGAACCTCCAGGAGGAAAGGCACCTTTTGTGGTGGGGACTCCAGGAGGGAAAGGCACCGTCTGTGGTGGGGACTCCAGGAGGGAAAGGGCACCCTCTGTGGTGGGGAATTCAGGGGGAAAGGCACCCTCTGTGGTGGGGACTCCACGAGGAAAGGCACCCTCTGTGGTGGGGACTTCAGGGGGAAAGGCACCGTCTGTGGTGGGGACTTCAGGGGGAAAGGCACCGTCTGTGGTGGGGACTTCAGGGGGAAAGGCACCGTCTGTGGTGGGGACTTCAGGGGGAAAGGCACCGTCTGTGGTGGGGACTTCAGGGGGAAAAGGCACCCTCTGTGGTGGGGACCTCCAAAGAGAAAGGGCACCCTCTGTGGTGGACTTTACCCAAAAGAATGACACTAGAAGTAGTCTGACAAGTAGAGGGTGTGTGTTTATGTCAAAGCATAAACTAGGAACAGAGAAAGCTGGCTAGAAGCCAGGGTTCTGCAAATGGTGGGTCTCAGCTAATGGCTCTTGGCTTGTTGGCCCACAGAGATGCTTCACCTTCATGGACAGGGGCTTCGTCTTCAAGCAGATCAACAACTACATCAGCTGCTTTGCTCCCGGAGACCCCAAGGTAGCGTGGCCCTGGACACTGTTCCTTGAATCTGGCTAGCCCCGTTCACATCTGGGAACCCACCTGTTGTTCTCGGTTCTCGTCAGACTTTTCTTTTGTTCCTCTAGAGGAACTTGACTCCCCTCTTGGGTATGCTGGTGCTTACTGGTATGCATAAATGTGTTAGGGGTCATTACTGGTATGCATAAATGTGTTAGGGGTCAAGTAGCCCTGAACAAAAAATAGACACTTGTTCTTCAGCCCCTAGACTGACTTAACAACCAAAAGCCTGTGCGGTGTGGATCGCAGATCGTTTACCTGGACCAAAGAAGTAACCATGTAGCCTTTCCCACAGAATTATCTTTATTGCCCTCCCGCTTATTGATATTTTTTAATTGTATTGAATCTGTGTAATTGTAAGCTACTTGATCCTTTTAGACATGAGAAGCATCAATAATGAGTGACTTAAAGTCTGCTGAAGGCATTAGTTAATGAAGTGTGTTCTTGGTTTTCACACAAATGCCTGTAGCCATCCTAACGTCTACAAAGAAACAAGCGTTTGGTCCCCATGGGCCAAGGAGTGAATCCTTGGGTACTTTACTTCTAATAGGTTTATTAGAACCCAGTATCCAATATCCAGCAAGGTTTTCATGTCTAAGCATTTCTTCCTGCAGACTCTCTTTGAGTACAAGTTTGAGTTTCTCCGAGTGGTGTGCAACCATGAACACTACATCCCTTTGAACTTGCCGATGCCATTTGGAAAAGGCAGGATTCAGAGGTACCAAGGTAATCTACCTCTACACGGCTCCCTTTCTCACAAAGAGAATTGTGTCATTTGTAAAAAAGAAAAGTACTAATTCAAATGTTATCCAACAATTTAATTTTATTCATGGATGAGTATCTTCTGCTGTGTGTGTGTGTGTGTGTGTGTGTGTGTGTGTGTGTGTGTGTGTGTGATTTCCATTTCCACAGTCATTGATAAAATCTTAGTAGAAACTGGCTTTTCAGCAAACCTAGAGACAGCCATACAAATGAGGGTAGCAGGCCTGAAGTTTTTCTGGGTTTGTCAGACATAGACATCGTGACTTGTTTTTCATTTTAAAATTCTTTTACTTAACAGAGACCTGTCTTATTTACTGCGTTTGTTTTTGTTTTGCTTTCCCCTCTTGTAAATTAGCTTTTCTTTCACCAACTGTGGAGTCAAATGACACTCCTGTAGGTAGGTGTGGGGCGGAGGCCTCTTATCCTTGCATTTTCCTCCAGTTTACCCCCCACAAAGAAAAGGAATGCAAGTGATTGCTCAGCTGCTTCCTAGAGTATCCATTCGGGCGTCTCTGCACATCCAATCAGGTTTTCAATTTCTGATGAATGGGTGAATTTGTTTTCCATTGAGCTAAGACATTGCTGCCAAACCTCAGACTTGAGGTGTGCTCCTGGGGTGTGTCTTGATTCTCTGGCATGCTGTTTCAAGAAGCAGAACAAGCAAAGCCCTGCTTCACCCCCAAACCACACCCCACCACTCCCACAGCCCTTGTCCGTGGAAGCCTCAGGAGCGTGAAGCACGTGGCTTTTTCCTGAGCATTTTGTGTTTGCATGCTGCTCCCGACCCTCTGAGTCTGGAGAGACTGAGTTCTGTGCGTCTACTTGTTTTCATGCACTGGACCCTAAGCCAGACACAGCAAACAAGACCATAAGTCATTATCTCCCCTCCGAGATTTAGGGGTGCCCCAGCTGTAGAGTCTAGTCTGCAGAAACTGTGAACTGTGAGCAGCTGAACATGATCATTCTGGAGAGACAGATATCCTTTCTTTCTACTGCTGAGTGTTCTCTGTAGGGACTGATGTGTTGAGGATCTGCAAGGACGGTCCTTAGGACTTTCTTGGGTGATGGTGTCAGTGGCTGACTTGGTCCTTCTTTGTGCTTCCTGCCGTTCGGGGGCATGTGTGCCTGCTTTGATTGACCCCTTTCAGTAGGTTTCCTGTCTGTCCCCCTCCTCTTTTCCAGATGAACTCTCCTCATCACGGCACTTGCTCACGAGTTACTGGTTTGGTTTAGTGTATTTCATTGTAGTTTAAGAGAGACACTTTAGGAAAGACAGCAGAAATCATGCATTTGTTTAATGGAAGTGGAATAGGTAGGTTACGTGCTGCCGTGTGTATCATTTATAAAATAGGTTGGTTTCATTAGGGCTGTAACAGACATTGATAGCTAGGGAATGCATTTACTCAAGAAGTAAATGACATTTGAATAAATCATATGTATTAATTCTTTAATGATGTAGTTTTATTTAAAAGCTGATCTCCTGTAGTAGTGTTAGTACGGTAACTTCATTTTAAAAATTTTGTCACTAAAGTATTTTTAACATGATTGCTGTCGTATATTCTAAAAGTTGGTACTAAAGCCAGTTCCACACTCAAAATTCAGGGCCGCTATTTTGTGTTTCAGTTTGGTTTTCCTGTTAGAATTTGACGTGTTAAGAGCAGGGTAGCCTGGCAGAATCACCTGTAGCCACACAGCGGTGGAGGACGAGTGGAGATGGGTGACATTCTTATGTGGCTCAGGCACCATCCGACCGTCCTGAACCCGAGTGCTGTCTTTATTTCAGATCTCCAGCTCGACTACTCCTTAACGGATGAATTCTGCAGAAACCACTTCTTGGTGGGATTGTTGCTCAGGGAGGTGGGCACTGCCCTCCAGGAATTCCGAGAGGTTCGAGTCATTGCCATCAGTATGCTCAAGAACCTGCTGATAAAGCATTCTTTTGATGACAGATACGCTTCAAGGGTGAGTGGCTCCCAGAGGAGGGAAGTATGCATTGGTAAATGTCCTTTATTTTAAGTGGTGTAAGGGAAATAGCCAATTAAATAAATCCTCTTAACAGCTTTTTTTTTTTTTCATTAAGGGAAAAATCCAAACAAAAGCAACAGACAGTGTAACTCAGTCTGCCAGTGCTTTGCTCAGGAAGGATAGGCAGGGCTAGGCAGCAAGGAGAATTCTGGGAAGTGTAGGCAGACACTAGTGGCATGCAGCAGAGGAAGGAATAAGACCACATGGAAATACTTAGATTAATAGAAATGGGTTGATATTAAGACAGAGCTAGCCAATAAGAAGCCCTAGCATCGGCCAACAGTTTTATAATTAATGTATCTTGTGGAACTGGGCGGGACATGTCTGTCTCTTCTTCCAGAGTCACCAGGCACGGATAGCCACTCTCTACCTGCCTCTCTTTGGTCTGCTCATCGAAAACGTCCAGCGCATCAACGTGAAGGATGTCTCACCCTTCCCCGTGAACCCAGGCAGTGTACGTGAGCTGATCTGCTGACTACACCTCTCAGTGTCCCGGGGCTGCTATAACAGAGGGCTTTAGACTGTGACTCGGCATGGTGGAGTTTGGTTCCCTCACTTGGAGAGTGCAGTCATGAGGCTGCAGGGGGAGGGGTGGTTCCTCATGGCTGCAGCTGCTGGCTTTGTCACTCCACTTTGTGAGCCCACCCCCTTTCCTTTTCCTGAAAAGACACTAGAGGCTGAATTGAGAGCCCCGTCCAGTGTGAACTCTTAATTTACATCCTATTGATATGTAGAAAGATACCATTTTCAAGTATGGTAACACTGACACTCCAGGTAGGCATGGATTTCAGGGGACCCTACTCAACCGTCTACCCTTCCTTGTTCTGATAACATCATACTGCATAATACCCATGGGAGATTATATTCCTTTTTTAAAAGTTGTAAGATGTGTCTATTTTTATCTTATGTGTGTGTGGCCCACATGTCTGTGCCAGTGGAAGCCCAAATAGGGCATCAGCTCTCTTGGAACTGGAGTTAGAGGCAGTCGTGAGCTGTCGTGGGAGCTGGGAACCCAAACAGGGTCCTCCAGAGGAGTGGCCAGTATGCTTAGACTAAGATGGAATCATCATGGATAAACTTTCAACCCTGGCTCTATTAATGGCCTAATTCGATCTGCTCAGCAAGATGCAAGTGATGACACATGTCTCAGCTGTCCCAGCACTCAGGAGGTCACAGGAGGATCACACATTCAAGGCTAGCCCGGGCTACAAGGAATCGGGATCAAGGCACAAGAAGCTGGCGTGGCGCTAACCTTTCTCCATTATTGCTCATGTAGGGCTCGGCTCTAACTGTACCCCATGCCCATTCTGGGGAAAGCCACCTCTTTGAGTCCTGTTTCTCTCCATTAGACTGTAAGTCAGAGATGTCAGGAAGAGAAACATGGGACACATGGGCAAAAGAGCCATACATAGAAAATAAATAAATGAAAGATTCTTGGAATCATCCTAGAATTCAACATTTTCAAAGCATGAATGTCCGATTCCTTGTCGTAACTAAATTGCAAAAGGCTTTATCCTTATTAACTACAAATGAGAAGCAAGTGCTCACCCTGTGTGCATGTGTGTACGCGCACAGATGCGTGTGGTGTGTAGAGAACAGAGGTCATCATCTTCAATCCCGTGTTGTTGGGAGGACAGCAGGGTCTCTCAGTGAACCTGGAGCTTGCTGACTGATACACTAGCTGCCTGGAGAGCTCTTGAGATCCGCCCATTTCTGCTCCCCACCCCCAGTGCTGGGCCACACACTCCACCATGCCCAGCTCTTACATGGTTGTTGGGAATCTGAACTCAGGAACCAAAAGTTGTCTCCACGGACCATTTCTAACTATGAAAATTTATCAAAATTTCATAACCCAAAGTATCTTCCTCAAATATCTTTTCCTGGCCTCAGTGGCTCTATCTGCTAATGATTTTAACAGACATCACTGAATCCTTTGCCTGTATATTCTCGACCATGAGCCATTGTTAATCTGGCCACTTTGGGAACTGGAGTTACAGGTGGTTGTGAGCCACCTTATAGGTGCTGGGAATCAAACCAGGTCCTCTAGGAAAACAGCCAGTGCTCTTAACCCTGAGCCATCTCTCTGATCCCCACATTGTCCTATTTTTACACTATTCACCCTTAAATCATGTTATTCTAAGCGGGTCCAGGTTGGTACCACTCGTGTTTCTGTTTCCAGTGGTGTGGTGTGAAGTTTACCCTCCTCGGCCTCACTCTGATCTGGCGTTTTCCTGAGTCACTTTCCACATGTGTGTCCTCTTACTCCCAGAGCTTCTCTAAGCCGAGTGACTCAGGACAAAGCATGATCTCCCTGTCTTGTTCTAACCCCAGAGAACACGAACAGAAGGTCTTGCTTTGGGTTTCACCAAAGTAAAAATCCACCTTCTTGATATATTTAAAATTAATATACATTCTCCTGGAACGGTGAGTTCCCATCGGAGCATCCAGAAGCTGTAGCTGATGCCTCTGATTTACAAGGACAGGAAACCCTGACTTACAAGGACAGGAAACCCTGACGTTGCTGCAGTCAGAAGAGAAGGGACACCTTCACTCTACAGGGGGAGAGGTTTCAGTGAGTCCAGAAAGGCAGGAAGTGGGGGTGTGGCCAGGACAAAATGGGAGAGGTGTTTGGGCCAGAGAAGAGATGGGTAGAACGAGGAGCGGCCTTTCCCTGCCTCCTCACCTTAGGACCCCTGCCTCCTCTGTGCTCTCCTCCTCTGGTCCCTCTGCGTCCTCCTCTCTTGTAGGCACGCCTCTCGTGCGTGCATCTGCCTACCCCCTGGAGATGCTGAATCTGTCCAGCTGTTTTGTGTCTCGCCTTTACACTTGAAGGCCACGTGCCTTGTTCAGCCACCTCTAACCGTTTCTTCTCTTCCCTTTGGCAGATTGTGAAGGACGAGCCCCTGGCTGTGCCCACAGGGAATCCACTCATGACGCCACAGAAGGGAAACACACTAGACCACAGCCTGCACAAAGACCTCTTGGGCGCCATCTCTGGCATCGGTAATGTTCCTTGCTCTTACTGGCCTTGTCCTGTGTTCCTCAGAGGACTTTCACTCTCACAAGTCATTAGGGTAACTTAGGACTTGGTCCTTCTGCCTTGGATAGTCTCCGGGTTGTGGCATTTCACCACGCAAGTCTGTCAGGCGCTGTAATCAGGATGCTGGTGAATCCGAAACAGGGTCACACCGACACTCAACGCCACATTGCCTTTTGTTTGCCTCTGCAGCTGATTGGCTCTTAAATCTGAATTGGATTCTTTATGCTTTGAGAAGCAAACTGTCAGCAGCTACTGGGGTGAGAGGAAGATTTCCATGTCATGCTGGTGAGCTAGATGAGGCGTGACAGTCTTGTTCATAATTCTGAAGGAGGAGGCAGTTTGTAGCTGGGATCTGATCCTAGAGATCGGTTCTCTGAGATCTTCTGTTCGGCACCCTTTTCCTCCTCCGTTTTAAAAACAGCCCCATGGGAAGGAAAACAGATGGCATAAATCAAGACTCAGAGGGAGACGTCTGTCTGCGGAAAATGCACCTATTTATGTTCTGACTAATTGAGCTGCATAACGATAATGAGACATGAGCAGAGAAATACATATGCAAGCAAGATCGGAGGATTTTAATAGGGCGTTCACAGTCTAATTCTGTCTCCAGTTGCCCTCCGCTAACCACACTCTGTGTCCGTAAAGCATCCCACTGTGGCTAGTGGCTACGCCACCCGTTAATGCTACAAATCATGGGGCAAGACAAGACATGCCTTTTAGCCACTGGATTTACCAGACTAAGGCATGCCTCCCAAATCAGTGCTCTTTTTTGTTTGTTTTGTTTTGGTTTTTTGGGTTTTTTTGTTTTTTTGTTTTTTTGTTTTTTTTTTTTTTTGAGATAGGGTTTCTCTGGCTTTGAAAGCTGTCCTGGAACTAGCTCTTGTAGACCAGGCTAGTCTCGAACTCACAGAGATCTGCCTGCCTCTGCCTCCCAAGTGCTGGGATTAAAGGCATGCGCCACCACCGCCTGGCCGGATTCAGTGTTCTTACTGTCTCTGTTATATACCCTTTTTCAGAGAACACAATGAAATGAGCGTAGCTTGTGACATCAGAAAGCCCATGCCGACGTCTAGTGGAAACTATCCTACACTGCCAACCCAGTCCTGGAGCTCATTTTTCTAATGGATAATTGACATGGTTATGTTCCCCCTTTCTATATATATAAAGATTTTTATAGATTAAAAGCTAATACACAGTAAATTCTGGGAGCAGAGGGAAGCCCATGGTAAATGTCCCACAAATGTCGACTGTTGCAGGGCGTTTTGTGGTTCTGCCCTGCTCTGCACGGACACTGAGTCCTTGCTGTGAGTAGGGAGATGGCCTCTAGAGGGTTTGGTGCAGTGGTTCCCGTACTGGCTTAGCTCAAGCAGGTGTGGATTTGCTTCTGGACTCCACCACTACCTGGTTGTCCCTTGGGGTGTTTTAACGCCTGCAGCCTCTGTGTCCTTATCACTAAGCTACCATTATCAGGATAAAAGGCTGATGCAGTGTAGAGTGGTTGCCATGGAAACATGTGCTGTTGTTGTTATAGCTAGCTTAGTTGCATTGTGGGATCCATGCTTTAGAATGAATGCATTCTCGGGGCCAAAGAGACGAGTCCAAAGCCTGCCAATGTGTTTGGAAGTCTTAGTGCTCTGTTCTCTCTGGCCAGTACTGGACAGGACCACAAGGGAAACATGGCAGACTTGGTGGAAATGATCAAGCCACATCCAATTCACTCTTATTCAGAAGTCACAGTGTTCATTCGATTCAGAATATTCAGTGTTAGGATTTGAGATTCCTTGGGAAGGTAGCAAGAAGCCGCTGGGGGTATCCTTACCATGACCCGAATGGCAGACTCGGACTCCTGTGTGTACATGGTACAGTTAGGGCTTGTGACTGGTCTCTTTTCATTCTTTATTGAATTTCCACAGCCAAATCCACTTTTTCAGAAGGCGACCACAGCAGCTTTCTTTACCCTCGGCTTTCTCTTTGCTTCAGCAGTGATCCTCGTTCCTTTTAGAAACATCTTCCAGGGAAGCCCCACCTGGGAACAGGGTTTGCCGCTAGATTTGGGTTTTGTTCTGGATGCTATTGCAGCTGTCACTCATGAGGGAGCCTCCAGCTGACTTTGGTGCTGGGATTTATCCTTCTGGAAAATGTGAAGAAGTCGTATTATCAAACATCCTGAGGGCAAGTCCCTCAGAAGTCTTCAGAGTATGTACATGAGAATTTCTAGAATGGGTTACTGGATAAAAATCACTCTAAGATTCCTTCCGCTTTAGAGAACCAACCCCCCTCAGATTCCCAGTTCCCCTCCCATCAGTTTTGTATAAACGAAAGGGAGTGGAACCAAACTGTATTTTAGTCATATGTTGTTTAAGGCCTTCAAAAACCCAATCCCTGTGGGCTGGAGAGATAGTTCAATGGTTAGGAGCACTTGTTGCTCTTGCAGAGGACCTGGGTTCTGTTCCCAGTGCCCACGGCTGTCTCTAACTTCATTTCCAAAGGATCTGATGCCCCCTTCTGGCCTCTGTGGGCAGGTGCATTTGCATGAAGGCAAAACGGCCATATTCATAAAAGAAAAATAATTTCTGAAGTCATTCCGTGTGAAAGTGACATCACTGATTAATTCCTGAAATAAATGTTCATATTTTAAAAAAATACTTGAAAATTAAATAAAGTCATTCCTTGGCAAGGACACAAACACACATACACCTGCATACGTGTGCTTACACACATGCATTGTGAGAACAAGAAATGCATGTTGATTTGAGTTACTTCATTTGCATCTGTTTGCCTTAAATTAGGCCTGCAACTTGGAAATCTGAGAATGGTGGGTATAGTGTCTGCTTCTTGACCCCTTTCACCTGAGTTCCGAGTCCTATCGCCACTGTGAGCTTTGATCGCTTTAAGAGAACTATAACTACCATGTGGTCACAGCCTGTATTTCTTTTCTCTCCCTATGGAAATGGAGTTATAATTTCTTCGTACGGATTTCCACCCATTCCTGTGACAGTCTGAAGTGTGGAGTCACGCAGCCTTGTGTGTACTTTGCAGTAAATGCTAGGAAGGGAGGATTTACATGTGTGTTACACACACATCTGTAACCATCAAGATCATCTCCGGGTTGATAAGAGGTGATGAACACGAGCCATTAGCAATGAAATTTAAAAGTATGACAACTAAGAGACTTAGAAAAACTGAGCATGGCTTATAGTCATCTGTCAGTCTGTCTGTCCATCCGTCAGTCTGCCCATCCATCCATCCATCCATCCATCCATCCATCCATCTCTCCATCCTTCCTGTCTGAGCCCATTTTCCTGCTGAAATCTGCAATGTCCTGTTGTAGCTTGCAGTCCTGGTACTTTTTGGCTTGGGTCTTCTGCACCGTGCTCCCACAGCCGCCAAGCACAGGGCCAAGAGTCTCATGCCCTCTTTCTGCTGAAGGTTCACAGGATGCCAAGTCCAAAAAAGCATCTTTAGTGTATAATTTATTTCATCTTATCTAAACAGGAAGGTAATTCCTTACCTTAAGAAAATCTCCAGCTGGAGAGATGACCCAGAGGTTAAGAGCACTGCTGCCCTTCCAGAGATTCAAGTCCCCAAAACCACATGGTGGCTCACAACCATCTGTAATGAGATCTGGAGCCCTCTCCAGATACATACAGACAGAATACTGTATACATAATAAATAATTAAATCTTTAGAAAAAGAAAAAGCCAGGTGGTTGTGGTGCACTCGGGGCAGATTCTGTGAGTTCAAGTCTGGTCTGGACTGCGGAGCAAGTTCTGGGACAGGCTCCAAAGCTACACAGAGAAACCCTGACTAGAGAGAGGGGGCGTGGAGAGGGGAAAGAAAGACTCCATAGTTCCCAGGTGAAGGCAGGTTCCTACCTTCAAATACTGTTGTTTCTTACATGTAAAATTTTCATCTCTAAAAGATTTCCTTCCTTCCTTCCTTCCTTCCTTCCTTCCTTCCTTCCTTCCTTCCTCCCTCCCTCCCTCCCTTCCTTCCTTCCTTCCTTTGCAACAGACAGTGCCAGACATTTTCAGTTTACAGATTAAGGGAGGATATAACTAACTGTCATAACTTTTCATAGTATCTTCAAGTTGAAACTAATAGCATTGTTTATCAGAATTTACCTCTCTGTTTTACAGTTCAGGCCTTAAAAACAAACAGTACTTAGTAGGCCTTTTAAAAGCAGTGTGGATAAATGTAAGGAAAAGTGCTTTGATTTCACTGTTGTGACTTCAAGCTGTTGCTAGTGGGTTGTTTATACGGTATGGATACTTGGTTTCTGTACTTCAGAATCAGAGTGTACACTTCCTGTTCCACATTGTTGCCTAAAACTTGCTTTTTTACCATAGCAAAATACCAAACACCAGCTTCAGGAAGACGAGATGTCAGCCCATAGCACTGTCATCCGTTGAAATGCAGTCTCTGGCCAGGGTCAAATTAGCATTGTGGGTCCGTATGGTTTTTAAATGTCCCCTTGCGCTTTCTGAGAATTTCCTGAGGCAGCTTAGCATGCAGGTTGTCCATTACAGGTTTATGATAGAGCTTGCTTTTTGATTAAATGTTTTGGTTGTAACCATCCTTCTTCCACTTTGGATCCCATTCTGAAATCATCCATGTGCTTTAGTCTGAGGGAACAAGAGTAGCTTCTGGTAAGCGAATGAACAGTGCGTCTATGAAAGGTTATTCTGATCTCGGTCTGCCCTTGCCTGGGCTTTCAAGGGGTGATGTAACTGCTGAGCCAGCTCAGTGGTTGAGAGTGCTCCCCGGTCTTGCAGAGGACCTGGGCTCAGCTCCCAGCACCACATGTCGACCCACAGCCGTCTGTCACTCCAGTTCCAGGACTTCTGACTCCCTCTTCTGGCTCCCTGGCACTTTACACACGTGGTGTACATGCGTACATGCAGACGGACACTTACATAAAATTAAATATTTTAAAAAGGTGAAATAATTTAATACAACTCTCAAGTCATGTCCTTGTGGAAAAATACTAGCCATGAAAACAGTTCCTCTCGAAGTTGAGTGCTTCTCTTTATTTTGTGCCGTCTAACCAAAACTGGGTCTTGCTTTGATTTCCATTTAGCGTCTCCATATACAGCCTCAACCCCCAACATCAACAGCGTGAGAAACGCCGACTCAAGAGGCTCGCTCATCAGCACCGACTCGGGGAACAGCCTCCCAGAAAGGAACCCCGAGAAGAGCAATTCCCTGGATAAGGTGATTTCTTTTCACATAACCCGGTGTTTCTTATGGAATGGGTGGAGCCAGAGTAACCTGCTTCTCACTCTGCTTTTATTACATGTGACCTCTGGGGTTATTGCTTTTAAACACCTTACATGGCATGCAACAGATGACAAGAGCTTTTCCTGTGGGTATGGCTTACACGCTTGAATTCTTGTGTCAGTCCTCTTACGGTTTTAGTGTGCCGCTGGTAACTGAAAACCATAGCCTTCTGCATGTCGGGCAAGTGCCCTGTCATGGAGCTCTATATCCACCGAGTCACTTGAAACTCTGACTTCTATTTCCAGGGTCGCAAATCCAGGCAGTGTTTACATTACAATGGGGCAGGTAGGAGCAAACGATTCTGGCATTTTGCCTCCCAAGGCCCCCAAAACAGACGGGTTAATCTTACCAGTGCTGAGCCGTGGGTGGACCACTTTAGTTACACTGTATCTCCTTCGAACACACACTCCCTTTGTTCTACTAAATCCTGTTCACCTTACTGCAGCCTCAGCCTCCCCAGAACTTTGTAGGAAAAGATGGAGCTTGATATTAACCTGGAATTGGTAAATTGGTATTTCTTGGGGCTCTATATCCCTGAGTTACTTAAGTTACAGGAAAGCTCTTTGCCAGTAAACAGGCATTTAGGGATGTGTTCCTCCTTCTCGGAGCAATCCTTTCTCAACCTCGGCACCAGGGTTGCGACCTTGTCACAGATTCTGCAACCATCGGTGCCACCGTTATCTTTCGGTGCTGAGACATGGCCGTCTCAGTCTGGGTGTGCCGTGATGTGTTGAACTCTTCCCTTGACCCTGACATGCCTCCATGTATAGAGGGACAAGCTGCTCCGGAGGCATTCTGCTTGTGTCGTGCCCAGTGCTGGAGAGGAGGAGAGCTGCCTGTCAGCCAGGAGAAACCGGGTCACTGTGGACTTTTCCCTTCTAACAGTTCCACCTTTGCCAGAGGAAACTCTGCACGCTGTGCCGGTCTTCTCCCCACAAGAAGTACTGAGTTCCCTTGCCAGCTCTCAACTCCATTTGGGGCTTGCTGATGCACCCACACACTTTTACCACTAAAGGCAGCTAAATTTCTTCCTTAAATAAAAATGATCACACATGCTAGTTGAACCTACTCATTTTATGTAGGTATATTTTTTCAATTGACCACCAACACTTTAGGGGGAAAAAACCCAGCTTTTTTCTATGATTTTTTTTTTCATTTGGTACTTGTCAAAAATAAAAAAGTTCTTTTTAAATTGGAAGTACAACCTAAAGGGTTGTTTTTTTAGTCTTCTGTGTCTTTAGTCAGGAGCTAAGACTCTTACTCAGTTATTTCAATGTGAGTCTGAGCTCGCTGCTTCCTGGTGGTAAAAACTCTGCTCATCCTCAGCCCCAAGCTCTCTGATACTGCTGTAACAAAAAGCCGACTGAGGATCAGCCTTTCCAGCTAGGGTGGTTGAAATGCTGTGTGTCCCTGTGTGTCCTTTGGGTCATCTGTCATGATACTGCTGTATCAATAAGCTGACTGAGGAGCGGCCTCAACAGCTAGGGTTGTGGAAGTGCTGTGTGTCCCTGTGTGTCCTTTGGGTGTCTGTTGGGTGTCTCTCCCTCCACTCTCAAAGCACACCCATGCGGTGTCCTGAGCGACGGGCCTCAGTTGCAGGCTTCTGGGCTGGTTTGTCGCTGCTCCACAGGGTTCACCTCACCGTTCTGAGAGGAGGGTCACGTGGTGCCTTGGAGGGCTCCCTCCCAGAATGGATCCTCATGGACATATGTTTGGTTTTTCTTGCATGAGGTTTGACTTGGCCCTTCAGACGATTTTCCTTCCCATTTGCGTGTTGAAAACTGTCCCTCGGGTGTGAAAGGTTTATGCCTTCTGGCTTGCCCCTTAGTCGGAGCTGGAGGTAGCAGCGGTTGTGTTAGCCCTTGTGAGAGGCATCTTGTGAACTTCTGCCTGTGGGCTGGTTACCGGTTCTTTGCCGCTGGTATGATCCGCCTCATAGCTAGAACCCTTTCCTTCGAGGGGAGATGTGTGCATCACAGAGTAGAGAACTAACC
Organism: Cricetulus griseus; assembly: GCF_003668045.3. Taxonomy (NCBI): domain Eukaryota; kingdom Metazoa; phylum Chordata; class Mammalia; order Rodentia; family Cricetidae; genus Cricetulus; species Cricetulus griseus. The sequence continues at coordinate 271,507,725 of NW_023276807.1, read as the reverse complement.
TGTGTTTCCTTTCAGCATCAGCAGAGTGGCATGCTGGGAAATTCTGTGGTTCGCTGTGACAAGCTGGACCAGTCAGAGATTAAGAGTCTGCTGATGTGTTTCCTCTACGTGCTGAAAAGCATGTCCGACGGTGGGTAGAGCTGCTTCATTTCCGTCGTCTGCACAGGTCATTTTAGCCAGCAGTAGTTGAAAATTTCAAATATTTAAGAGAACCTCATCTTTGTTTCTTGATGTGTATTGATTTGCTAAACACGGTAGAACTAGAAGCCTTGGTGTGGAAAATCAGTTACTTTTATTTTAGAAAACATTCTAAAATGGAAATGGAATTTTTTTCCTTTTTAATATAGATTTTCACATGGCCCAAGCTGGACCTTTGTAGCCAAAAGTCACTTTGAACTTCTTATCCTCCTGCCTTAACCTCCAGAGCCCTGGATGAGGCACAGGCTACCTTACGTGGGTTCCAGTCTATACAGTGATAAAGATTAAAAGCAGGACTTCTAAATATGTCCCATTCTAGAAATCCAGGGTCATAAAAATACTCTCCATATTTTCTCTAAAGGGTAGCATTAACAAATTTTTAGCCAGCCAGGCGGTGGTGGTGCACTCCTTTAGTCCCGGCACTCTACTGGGGAGACAGAGGCAGGCAATCTCTATGAGTTCAAAGCCAGCCTGGTCTACATGGAGAATTCCAGGACAGCCAAAGCTACACAGAGAGACCCTATCTTGAAATAAAAAGAAAAAATGTTTTTCAGTCAACCCTAGAAATCTACCTAGTCTTGACTTGTGTGTGTGTGTTGTAGAGCAAAGGGAGAAACGCCCCCCAGAAGATAGTTCTCCAGATGACAAAGTCAGGCGTACTGCGCAGTAGCTTCTCATCTTTTCCTCTCCCACTTTAAGGAGCCCAGGTGCACCATGCTTCTTCAAGCCCCCTCCTCCTGAGTAGCCTGAATCCAGAGCCAGGACTACCAAGAATATTGCTGGCCACTGACTGTTCCCCCTGGTGGGTGGTGGCCACAGATGCCTGCTGGGCCACTGTGAAGCTCACCTTCCTCAGCCTCAACTCAGCAGGTTGTCTGAGCTCAGAACCAGCCAGGTAGAAGCCAGTGCCCTTCCCGTTAGTCAGATGAGTCAAACCTGGCCCGGAATGTGACCACCACATGTGTGGATGAAGTCTTACATTCAGTCATGATTATCTCGGTAGGACAGTGGGAGAAGTACTTAGCTTCCCCGAACCTCTGAGGTACATCCATAAATGTAAACTCAAGTCGTCCGTGTGGCATCAGAGGGAGGACTGGATGACAGCATTCCTGTGAAATTGGGACAGCGGCTGCCACAACCTGGCCCGGCTCCTTGCTGTATGCTCCATGTCTTCCCTCCCCATCCCTGCCCCGATGAATGTAGAATACAGACCTTCAGCCGTTGGTCTCAGCTCATCTCAACTGAGCCATTTTTCTGGAGGGAAATCTTTTTATCTGTTTTTACATTCACATATTAAGAGAGCTGAATGTTTACACTCACATATCAAGTGAGAGCGCCCTCCCTGTATGGTAGGTACCCAGTCGAGAGGGTTCCCACAGAGCTCTAAATGTGTTTGGCGTTGAATATCCTGTGTCAGTTTCAAGCATTTCTCCTTGAGATGTAGCTGGATGTGAAAGCCCATGTGACAGGGTGTTCTGAAAAGCATCCTTGTAATAAGCTCAGAAAGAAAAACAACCGTAATATCCGTAATATCCATCGGTAGAAATGGCCAATTCCCTCACAGTCGCCCTTGAAGGATACTGGGCATCTCGGAAGCGTCTTAGCAGGGCCGATCGATATTACTCTTTTAAAACTCAAAGGCAGGGGCTGGAGAGATGGCTCAGCTGTTAGGAGCAGCTGCTGCTCTTGCAGAGGTCTGAGTTCAGTTCCCAGCACCCCCACTGGACAGCTCACAACAACCTGCAACTCAGCTCGGGGGATGAGACGCCCTCTGGCCTCCAAAGGCACCTGCGGTCATGTGCACACACGCAACATAGACACACATAGTACACATAATTAAAAATAAATCTAAAAGAACTTTAAAAGCAAAACAGCAGATGTTTTCATTTCCAGCAACTCCCATGAAGAGGAGGGAAGGACTCTGTAGAAGGAAATAGAAAGGCAGACTGTGGACTGTTATGGCCTCTTGTATTCTTCAGATTTTTGTCCACTTAAGGCTGCATTATGTGCAAGTTAAATGAGTGGGTTTGTACTATAATATAGCACAGGGTGATGTGTTAGTAAAGTCCAGGAGTTCAAGTGTTCTTGGAGTGAAATGAGCCTGCTATGTCTATTGTCTGGGAGAGCCCACCAGTGTGGTCTTGCCTTTGGTCAAATATAAAATTAGAACTACACGCTGGGGTCTATTCCCAATATCATAAGTGATTATCCTTAACACATATAATGTATGTTGTGATTCTAACCAAACAAATGCTTATTTTAGATGCGCTGTTTACATACTGGAACAAGGCTTCCACCACCGAACTGATGGATTTCTTTACAATATCTGAGTGAGTGGTTTTGTTCTTATCTGTCCTCTCTTCATCTAGGAGGTGTGAGGGACGGACACTGTCCTCAGGCAGCAATGTAGGGCATGGCACACAGTCCTTTGTGAGTCAGTCAACAGTGACCAGCCTTAAGACATGTAAATAATTGCTTGTGGTTGATGAGAAACCTCCATGCTTAAGCCACTTTGATAAAACTGCACAAAATATTTTTGCTGCATTGGTGGCTGCTGTTTTTTATGTTAAATCTAGAACCTGTTTTGTCTCTTCAGCATAAGTTTCTGATTTCATTCACGCTCTTTATTTTTAGAAACACAGATCCATTCGTAGCACTTTATCTAAAACTGCTGAGGGTAGATAAGTTTTCAAATTCAGAATTTGGGCTGTTTTTGAAAATTTTACACTTAGAGTTATCAACCTGTAATAGCATCCCAGACAGCACCGCCCCCCCCCCCATCAAACACAGCAGCCTGGATAACTCTGTGGTAAAAGAAAGAAAATTCTTGAGTTATGTTGTTGACTATAATTGAATACGTGTCGACGTAAGCCGCTTTGTGTTTGTTAGTTGCAAAATATTTTCGAAGAAAGTCACGTGGAAACCTTATTCTGAGCCTTGTGCGTACTGGAACTGTGAGGGAGAGCCAGGGGACCTGACCTGCTGACAGGAGTGGTTCCATCCCATGACCGATCCCATGGCTGACTTTAGTGGGGAAATTGTCATTTCCCCGGAGAACCCATTACATTAGCTACCGATTGTTAAAATGCATGGATTTTAAAGGCTGGGTTTGCGGCTCTGTTGTACTTGATGCCTGTTAGGGACAGTTCCATTGCTTGAGCCAAAAGAGAGAGCTCCTGGTATAGACTCATGGCGACACGGCAGGTCTCCGCCAGACCCAAAGGGGTGAATGAATACCTTTATCTGGTTCTACTCCATCCATGCCCGCAGTTCTGGTGGCTGGCACGTGTATGTGTGCCTTCTGATATGCTAATGCTTTTCTTTGGGTGGAGGACCTTATAGGAAATTCCTGAAAGCCAACAGCTAAGGGCTAGCAGGTCTTCAATACATTTTTTTTGTTATTGTTAATAGACTTAAACAAAAACAGTGGGCTGACCACAATTTTAACTGCACATTCTCTAATGATTACCATCTGTCTGCAGAGTCTGCTTACACCAGTTCCAGTACATGGGAAAGCGCTACATAGCCAGGTACTGTGGGGCAACCTATGAAATGTAGTGTCATGTTCTGTGAGTCTGTGTGAGAATGCTCATCTGTGGTGATTGGCAGGTGGGGTTCAGGTAAGCAGCCAACGACCTTAGGTTGCTACCTCCGAATGGTCCAGTCGTCTCTGTCGGCATCCCTATATCCCTTCTGTCTTGTTTTGTTCCATTCCCTTCCCAGGAGGATTGTCTTTAGTATGCTGTGGCTAACAACTTCCGTCCAGAGTCTAACACGCTTCCAGCTTCCATCTCCTTCTCTTCTTCTGCTTCCGTGACATGTTCTCTCCTTCCCCAATGAGTTCTTGTCCTGTCTGTCTTAAAAATTGTCCCTGCTCCCAATTAAGAAGATGCTACATTCTTACCTAACCATTTTTTTTCATAATTAAGAGGATGTTTTTTAAACCCTATGTCAAATTTGTGTGGATTTTCACTGGCCTTGAAAATGGAGCCTTTCCTTTGTTCTTTGCAAGTGTCCTGTGTCCTATCTCACTAGAACTCTGTTGGATCTCTTGTCTCTCCACTGACCTGTCCTGCTTACATTTCTCTCCCGTCTGAGGAGTGCGGGTGTGTGGCCAGACAGCCCTTCTAGGGGGCATTTCCTCCCAGCACATCTTGTCATTACCAGGTCCTAGCCCTGCCCTGTTGACACGCTGTGTTCTGTTGTGTGTCTTTCTGTGTCGGGGATGGGGTCGTTCAGAACGTCATCGTCTTCTATTATTTATTTAACAGTTTGATTATAAGTAAACTACATTTGTTTTAAGAAAGTCTGCCAAGTCTACTTTTAATTGAGATTTGTTTTTCTTGTGGTTTATAGCAGTGAAACAGACCAGACGTTAATAGACACTAAGTTTCAGTGTGGTTGGCTTTTTATACCAGTACTGCCCCCTCTGGGAACTCTTTGGGATTATGTTTTATGTTAAGAACTGAAAGCTTGTATCCTCTTTTAAAAGGAAAGAAATTTAGTGTGATCTATTGAAACACGGTAGTTTTAAAAGTTTTCCAGTCCTAACCTCTGTCTTTAATCACCACCACAATTTTGTTTGTTTTTGAGTATGAAATGCAAGTATATACAGGGTGCCTTTGTGCCAGTCGGCATGGCTTGCCTTCCCCGTCCTGCGCTGCCGCCCTGTGAAGATGGGCAAGCAGTATATCTGCTAACCACCACCAGAAAGCTTTGTGCTTGGCAACTGTGTCACTCCTTCTTGGCAATTTCTGCCGGTTACATCACAGTAAGGCATGTGAAGGGTGTTCTGCCAAGTAGGATAAAATCCCTGAGCTTACACTGGTGAATGTGGGAAGCTGCAGGTTCCTCCCCGACAGAACATTTCAGAGTACTCTGTGAAGTGGTTCTTTCTTTTCCCTCCCCGTAGTGGGTATAAATTTAGCTTTTGGAGGAAAATTTGTCACTTTGTAAGCCCCTGTATATATTTGCATAGAATATGGATTTTGCATAGAAGATGGGCCGCTTAAGAACTGTGATGTAAGGAGCAGAGCCGAGTTGACTTTGTTCCTTGCACTGTGGAAAGACACGCCCTGCTTTACACAAACATTGTCATGGTCTCCGCTGCATGTGACCAGGATCTTGAACCATGACATGAACGCTGTCGGTGTTTGCCGTCCACAAGGTGTGGTTGTGTGAACACTGTGCCCTTCTCCTTGTCCTGGGAATCGATGCCCAGCATGCTGTTGCAGTAGTCCATGCATGACCCTGTGATACCCATGTTACACACAGTAACACAGTAAGGGGCACAGTTGGCTCCGGGAGGGGACAGGTACTGGTGTGGTTCTGTCTACTCTGGTGATGGTACACAGTAAGGAAGTGAGCTGTCTGACCGCTAACCCAGACACTTGTCTGTTTTCTCTACTCGGCTGCTTGACGAGTTTAACCAAGTGTGTGGCACTTCCTCCTGCTTGGGTAAGAATACAGGTGTTCAACTGACTCATTTAACCCTGCCATTGCATGTGTCCTCTGCTTCTTTGGGTGTGTTAAGTTTTGCTCACGCCACGTAGTTCAGAAGGGTTTGCAGTGTCGTCTCCTCAGCTGTCAGCTGCTGACTGTTAGCTCCGCACCGGAGCAAAGCTCCTTGTTTGAAAACTCGCACCTCACTGGTGCTGTCTCGGGATGACAGAGACTCAATGTCTTGGCTTGATTTCACTCCCTCAAAGAAGTCTGGTGGCTTTGCTGCACTCTGTGTTGGAGCTGCCGGCTGTCTGTGTCCCCGGCCACTTGGCTTCTTGTAGCCCAGCTGCCCCTGTGCCATGTCCTCCCAGCTTTACTAATGCTCCCGTCTCGCTTGTTGTAACTCATCTAACGTTTGCTTCTATTCCATTTCACTCGTGTTACAGGAACCAGGAGGGGTTGGGAGCCATAGGTCATGATCGAAAGTCTCAGACATTGCCTGTTTCCCGTAACAGAACAGGAGTGATGCATGCCAGATTACAGCAGCTGGGCAGCCTGGATAACTCTGTCACTTTTAACCACAGTAAGTCCCACGCCATACCATCGTAACAGCCAGCCACCTCTGTACCGTCTCAGAGGGGACAGCCCCGGCCACACCGAAACACATCACCAACTTGATTTTTCTTCCAGAGCAGAACGATTAGGAGAAGAGGTTCCCTTCCTTGGAGGAGAGTCCTGAGCAGTGGGGGGTGACAGAATGTGGAGCCCAGCCAACTACTGCACCCGTCTGGAAGGGCTTAGACACTTGGCCCTAACTCCAGACAGAACTCAGCAGATTCGGGGGGCCAGACATCGCCCCATATTTTAAATTCAGTGCCTGCATTTGTTGTGTTGATTTTTTTCCGCCCTTCCTCCTGTCGCATCTAGGTCAGGTCCATTGGCGTCTCCCACTCGGTGCGTGTAGTTGGTCGAGCGCCCACATCCTGACATGCCACCTGCGAATGAAATGTTAAACCCATGAATCAATTTGCGAGGGTGTGGAAAAGCACCCAGTAACAAAGTGACTTTTTCTGTGTTTTCAGTGTGAGAAAGATATCAAGTGTGCTTGGGATTTCTGTAGACAATGGTAAGATTTAATCAGGTTGGGGTCTGCTTTCCAGACTGCTTCACTTGCAACCGAGACCTTTCCATGCATTCTGCCTTCCTAACCGTGGCCTTTCCTAACCTCCCAGTAGAGAGTCTGCGAGTGGTGGGGAAGGGGGACCATCTTTTAGACTTTACTTTTATCAGTCACCCAAGCAGCTTTATGTGCAGTTTCTAGACATCCCAGTGCTTCAGTCTACCTGAGGAAGGGTTTCTCAAAGCAGAAAGCCTAAAAGGTACCAGCCATGCAGCCCATGAACAATTAGCATGCCCACTTCTGTTCCTACTGTTTTCTGAAGGCCGTTCCTTCTCTCCAAGCGTGATGTAGCCAGTTCCTGTTCTAGAAAAACCACGTGTTCTCATTCCTAGCACTGTCTTTAATACATGGCTATTAATATCCCTGATCACAGTAATTCCATCCGCTGTGGTTGCTGTAGCTTTTTCTTCATGCAGGCTCAGCACAAAGACAGTATCCCCACCACCTTGTATTGGAAGTAGTCCCAAGAAAGGCAACATGAAGTGAGGAATCAAAACAGAGCATTTCTCAGGCATGGTGGTGCACGCTTAAATACCAGCACTCAGAAGGCAGAGGCTGGTGAATGGCTCTCTGTGAGCTCAAGGCTAGCCTACTTTATATATCAAACTTGAGGCCAGCCAAGGTTACATGGTGAGACACTGTGTCAAAAAACAAAACAAAACAAAACAAAACACACACACAAAGTTTGGACTAGCCATATGGCTCAGTGGTTGAGGGCACTGTCTGTTCCTCCAAACGACCTGAGTTCGATTCCCAGCACCCACATGGCGGGTCAAACCATCTGTAACTCCAGTCCCAAAGACTTCTGGCCTAGCATATGGTATACAGACATACATGCAGACAAAACAGCCACACACATACATACTTTTTTTAAAAAGCACACAAAGCAAAGCAACAAACCAGTACAACAGCTTCCCACACTTCTACCAACAAAGTTAAGCCTAATGGGAACAGTCTCACCCCAGGGTTCCAGGCTTCACTTTGACTAGTCTGCCACCCACTGCACTGAGAGCCTCCAGTTCTGTCTCTGTGCTCTTACACTTAGGAGTAGGGTCCACATTTACCATACATTTGAGGCTTAGTACTTGCATTTTCAACCCTTTGTCTCTTGGGCTCGGTGAACAAGAGGTTGAAGCAAAGAAAGCCAGGAATTTTGTTGTTTTTCACTGTCCATGTCCTGTTTTTCCCTAGAAGTGCAGTCCCCTGTGACACACTGGACTGTTGGGTTTCACTTTTCCAGATTATTTATGTAACAGTAATTTACTGTGTGCTGAGAGAAATGCCAGAAACATGGGAGGATTTTTACATAAGCAAATGAAGGCCCCATCTCTAGAGATAGTCATTGTCAGATGAGCAGTGGTGACAGCCCAGCGAGGAAGCCTCCTCTCCCTGCAGATGGATGCAGCCGCAGGACCTTGAGTTGCAGGACAGACACAGGGCTGGGCTACTGCAAAATCAGCATGTCAGCGCAGCTGGTTTCTCTCCCTGCAGCCCACGGAGAAACTGGCATCCTGCCTTCCCGTCAGTTTTCAGTGGCACACTGTCCTCAGTCACACGTCTCTCCTGCTTTTCCGGGAAGCAGTGTTCTCTGATTCCTTTGGCCTTCTCCTCTTCTTGAGTTGGTTTTCCTTTTGCTGAATCACCGTGTCTTCCGGGACTCCGTCTTCCCCGCCAGCTTTAGTTCTGATTAGGTGGCATTAGACTTACCCACCACCACCTGTTTCAGCTCCACATGGAACTTGGCCAAAAACAGGCAAGGAGAGTGAACGTCTACTGTAGGATGTGTACAAAGTATGTGACATACATGTATGCATGTGTACCTGCTCAGCTCTACCTTGGTATTCTGGGGAAGCTTGGAGCCATGCATGTCCTTTTGCAAAAAAAAGAAAAACAACCGCAACCTTATGTAGTATTAAATCCAGAACCCTCCATTAATCCAGCCAGTATGAAGCAGAGCCCATAAGTAGGCCTGCCAGAAGCAGAAGCAAAAGTGAAGTCATTTCTTCCCTTTTTGTCAGACATCATCTTAGCCAGCAGGGGGCAGAAGAGGCCCATGACAGCCAGTCTTCTTTAGACCTGGCTGCCTGTGCAAGCGCTTCCCTAACTCCCCAGAGAGAAGCTGTGGGAAAAATCCACTGTGTGTGCTGCCTGTGGGACACTAGCATTTCTGGAAACGTCGTGTCTTAACAAGTCATCTGTCAGTAATACTGTTCATTGCAACTGAGCTGGCTCAGAGTTCAGAGCGAAGGGCAATTCCCGCTTGAGGTTGGCAGTCTTGATGTCCTTAGAAGGGGCACGAACATGTGTCCCGCATGCTTCAGGGGCCTTCACAGTTTGAGGCTGTATACTCAGGTTCAGCTCGCCTTGTATTCTGCAGTATTCCTCCGACAAGACAAAACCAGTGCCATGATTCCTGTGCCTCGTGGATCATGGCCACAGATATGAGCATGTTTCTAATGCAGAGGAGGGGGGGCTAGACAATTATACTATTTTTGCTATAGAATGTTATTCTGTATTCTATGCCCTTGCTCATCTGTGAGGAAAGCCTTCTTGGCAATTAAATGAGGGGGAGGGGCATACATGACTGTTGATCACATTTATATTTCGTTACATAAAATACATCATCACCTTATAAAACCATATGCAATTAGTTAACATATCTAAGGTGCTAGGTCCACACTTGAGGAACCCTTTGGGCAGGAAAGGTTCCTTGTCATTCTGTGGTTGTTTCATGCCCCAAACTTACTGTTTTTCTGGATTTGAATTGTGATCCAGAAGGGGCGGGGAGTCAAAAGGCTGACTTTGGTTCCATAGAGGAGAGACGACCCTGGAAATGGAAAACTGGAGATGGGCGGGTGAGATGGCTCCGCCACCAAAGGCCAAGCTGCTAAACCTGACCACTTGAGTTTGATCTCCAGGGCCCACAGACTGAGGGTCTGGCCCATTTCTCACATGTCCTGACCATCAGAAGGTAGATGTGGCTGGGGGGACTCCTGCCCTAAACACTCCGTGCAGGGTCTCTGGGAAGAGGTGAGGTTACAGATGAAGCCAGCATGGCTAGTTGAGCTATCGGGCAAGACGGATTTGCCAACTCCAGTAGGATTAATTAAATTTAAACCTAACAGATGGCATGGAGGTGTGCTCGTCTTTGGCCCTAGAGTGTTCAAACTACTTTGAGGTTTTAAAACAAGTCTCGGGGCTGGGGCAATAGCACTGTGACGGGCCAAGTGCTTGCTGTGTAAACGTGAAGACTCGAGTTGAGATTTCTAATATCCATATAAAAGCTGGTGTGTCAGTACCCCAGCCCCAGGTGTATGGAGACAGGTTGGATCCTAAGGGCTCACTCGACAGCCATTCTTGCCAAGACAGCAAGCTCCAAGTTCAGTAAGAGGCCCTGCCTGAAGAAATAAGTTGGAGATGGGCCGGTGAGAAGGCTCCGCCACTAAAAGCACTTGCCGCTCGCTAACTCTGACCACTTGAGTGATCTCCAGGGCCCACAGAACTTACTTCTGCAATGGCCCTCTTCTCCTCCACACATGCACACCCATGCTATATGCAAGCAAAGAAACACAGTTTTAAATTGTCTTAATGAAGTAGAGCACAGTAGATGAACACATGTGTGCTCACGCCACACCCAACCTTAAAATTAAAAGCAAGTCTCATCACAGGCTTGACAGTGGTCTAAAAATTTATAAATTTGAGCTATAAATGCCAAGGACTCCCAAACCAGCCCGCCACGTGCCACCCAAAGATGTCATCCCCCTGTGGCAGAGTCCTGTTGCTCCTGCAGGCTGTGCAGGTGTGGAGGGAATCTATATCGAGCTGCAAAGCACTACTGCCCCCTAGTGGAAGGGGTAGTATTTACAACACACTCACGGCTGACCCTTGGGCTGGGACATAGCCTAGTGAAGTGCTCACTGATAACAATGGGGACCTGAGTTTGATCCCCAGATCCCACAGTAAAACAGAAACAGCCAGCTGTGGTGGTGGTGGTGGTGGCGGCGGCGGCGGGGTGGCGACACACTTGTAATCCTGAGGACAGGTGACTCCCTGAGACTTCCTGACTAGCCAGCCCGGCATGTTTGGTAGGCCCCAGGCCACTGAGACACCTCACAAGACCTGAGATCCTGGAGAGCTTGTGTGAGCTGCACTAGTCGCTCAGCCTTCAGTTAAGAAATCTTGGTCTCTGAAGACCACTCTTGGATTTACTGTTTCATTTTCCTGTGTTTCCTGTGTGACTGTTGATAGCATCTTCCTGAGTTGTTCTGTCTCAGGCGTCTGTGACTGAGGACAGTCTAAGCTGCCATTTGGTATTAGGGGTTTTAAAAGGATGGACACTAGTTTAAGAATTCGAGACCATGTGGTGAGAGGTCAGATTTCCATATAACACCAATAGACTCATTCTCCACAAATCTGACTTAATTCCTTTTAGGAGTGGAGGGGAGTTGTTTGATTTTTGTGACTTTTAATTTTTTCATTGATGTACAGAATAAATGGGTTTCATTATGACATTTTCATACCTGTGTATCACTATAGTGTTCTCAAATAATACCCATCTTCTCCCCATTCATGCTGGTCCCGAGAGATTGGTAGATGGTGTCATGGCTCTCATGTCATTGCCATATTTCTGTACATGTATACGTAATTCTGTCTCTTAGTAGCCTGGCACATTGGTTCTGTTTTTAAAACAACAATACATGACTCTCTGTTTCCAGGCATTGGGCCAGGAGTAGGTCATGTTAAAGGGATGGCTCAGTGGGCCACCATCTCATTTATAATGGCTCCCAGCATGCACTTAGCCTGAATGCTTTATAGAAGGAAAGGGGCCAATTATATAAAGAGAAAGAAATAAAATCACCATGAAACCACATTCTTTTCAGACTCTTAGCCCAGACCACAACTCCCTGGAAGTGAACAGCAGCTTCCCTAGAGGTTGCTAAGGCCTGTGGGAATGTTTTTGCCTGGCCTGATCACAGGTGTTATGTTCCCGGTTTTGTCTCCTCTTTCCATGGTTTTTATCTCTTTCACAGTATCCTCCTTTCATTGTCTCTGTATCTTATCCCACCCCTCCCCCAAAGGAATGCCTAGGCAGTGCATTACTTACCCCCAAATACCCATATTTTTTTTCTCTAGACAACTGCTTGTTCAAAAACAGACAAACAATAGCTGGAGAGATGGCTCAGAGGTTAAGAGCACTGGCCGAGTTCAATTCCCAGCAACCTCATGGTAGTTTACAACCATCGTAGTGAGATCTGGTGCCCTCTTATAGCCTTCAGGCATACATGCAGGAGAACACTACGCATAGTAAATAAATAAATCTTTTTTTTAATGGACAAACAAAAACAGGATTGCAATTAACATGGTGTTGAACATGTTCTATAGCCTCACGAGGAAGGAGACAGAGAACCACAGACATAAAATGTCAGAACTACCTGTTAAAAAGTAGAGTTGAATGAATACACCTGATAGTGTTTGCATGGCAGGCTCAAAGCCCACCTCCGTGGCTTTAAAAGCTCCTCTCTAGCATTTGTAGACCTGTAATTCTCATATTTCCTTCAGTCAGAACAAGGTCCTGCTATTCTCTTTTCCTCCTATTCAACTATATCAGTCCTTTGATGAAGTGACCCAAAAAGGAATTGGGAGTATAGGTTCTGGGTGGGGGAGGGTCCCATTAAGAATCTCAAAGAAATTCTCTAGGTTTTCTGTACTTTATTTTTCTGATCTCTGAATTAATATCTTCCTTTCTGGAGTAATAAAAACAAAGAAAAGACCAGTTAGTAGATGCTGCTTTCTTGATCACTCCTTGAAGAAAGTCATTACATCGTGTCCTGTTGTGTTGCCATCTTTCTGTATAAACTAGACACCGAGGTAACATCTTTACATCCTCTCCACATGTTTCTGCTAATGCATCCCATTTCATAGTTTAATATCTCAAACTGTATGTCAAACTGCAGTCATATCATTGCTAAACTGATTTTGCAGCCACTGTTGAAGATGGTAGTTTATGTTTAAATTGTGTATGATGAAGCTAAATTTACATGACAGGCCTTTCTGGTCCTTTCCTTTCCATAGGCATTTCTTTCCAATACATTGGCTTTTATGCTTTTTATTAAAGCAAGTAGAAGACTATTTACAGTACAGTCAACTCTTGATTATCACTCATGATTCCAGCTAAATGAAGGCCTCGGTGCCACTGACTTAATGCTTTATGTGGCTCGCTTTGTCCTGGGTTCATTTCTGTGAACCTCGCAACACTAACACCCTCATTACAGCCCTTGGAAGTGTGGGTACCGTACCCCTACAGATGGGATGCTGAAATGTAAAGAGGTCGGCTAACTTGCCTAATGCCAGATAATGAGTTTTGGTGCCAGGTGGAGTGACCAGCCATCAGCCCCATCTGAGGTTCTTTTCACCATACGGTGCCCGGGACATTGTGGCAGCTCAGTCATGAAGCTGGTCTTGGTGGGCTCGCTGGCACAATTGTCTCACTACCTGATGACCTCAGCCAAGCCCTGTAGCTCACCTGTGCCTCTTTCCTTGTCTGCAAAAGGTATTTGACAAGGTGCATCCTTCTCGGGGCTGCAGAGTGACGGGACACTAATGTGGCATTCCCAGACTCAGCTGGCACTAAGCAAGCACACTGTAAATAGCTGCTTCTGTCACAGAGCCTCCAGAGTTAAAGATGCATTATTGAATGGAAACATAATTAATGTCACCTTCCTACAAAGGCAAAGGGGGAGCCGGGCCCTGAAAAGGGAACCTTCCGTAAATAATCAAAAGTTGACTGTCACTGTTGTATCCAGCCAGCCCTGTTGCCTGAACCCCCAGACAGTAACACTGTGTTGATTCTCACAGGCTATGGCCACTCTGAGGCGGACGTCCTCCACCAGTCCCTTCTGGAAGCCAACATTGCCACAGAGGTTTGCCTCACCACCCTGGACACCCTCTCTCTGTTCACACTAGCTTTTAAGGTTTGTATTAAACACGCACTGTTCAAGGTCAGCATTTTTATCTGATCACTCCATTCAGTTTACCAATCTCAAGCAACACACATGCCTGGTGTATGTTTTTACTTCAGCTGTTTTTGCCTCTATAAGGAGACTGCTAATCTCCAGGTTCCCTTAATGAAACTTTCCTGTACTGAGTGACTGCCACTCCCATTCTTACTTTTAACAAAACTTAACCGGCCCACATGTGCTACATGCTTGGAAATGACAGAAGCTGTCCTGGAGGCAGCAGTCTGAGCTAGAAGAAAGTATTTAATCCTAAGCCCTCCATATGGTAAATGTGGGAGCATAGTCAGGCATTTCTGCTCTGAGTATCTTTAAGCAAAGCCAAATGTCTTAAATTAGATATTTAAAGCGAGAGGCAAGTTAAGCGTAAACTCATCTTTTTTCAGATTATTTGTTTATTGCTAAATTAAATGGCAAAAGCATGTCATGAGAAAGAAATGAAAGAATTTTGGTCTTGCTTTTAAATTTAGCAAATAATAATTAAGTCAGTGGTACAAGTTCTTCAAGCCCCTCTGTATTTGGTGGGGGGGGGGAGCAACACACGACCAAACCCAGTTTAAAGAAAATTTTAAGTTAGTATACAATGTGATAGGTTCAATTGTGATATTTTACACACACACACACACACACACACACACACACACACACACACACCATTGTACCATGTTCTGTCTTGTTGGGAGCCTAGCACTTCCAGTTAACGGTCCCTTCCATTTGTAGTATAAAAAAAGACATTGAGTTGGTGTGAATACCTATGAATATTACAAGGGTATTAGGGAGCTGTAACCAGAGTAGTACTCTGTTTTGTTTTATTGTTTTCTCTACTTACTATGAGGCATGCTTCTTGGGCTGAGGGCATAGCTCGGTTGTTACAGTGCTTGCCTAGAATGCATGAGGCTAGGTTTGATTGCCGGTGTCCCAATCCAGGTATGGTGGTACTCCCCATCCAGGTATGGTGGTGCTCCCCGTCCAGGGGTGGTGGCTCATGCATGCAGTCCTGTCACAAGTTCAAAGTCATCCTTGCCTACGTAGAGTTTGAGGCCAGCCCGGGCTACATGAGACTATCTTAAAAGAAGTGTTTTTTCTTTATTAGTAACACTAAAAATAATGGACCCCCCATATCATTTCCCTTTACTATAGTGTGTCCTCTCCTTAGGTGCCGAGCTACCTATGTCCCCCATTAAGTGTGTTACTAGGAACTCAGTTGAGACACGGGAACGCATGTGGAGGATCAATGTATGCTCACATGGAGCCCTCCTACTGTGGCTGTCACTCCTGGAACGTACTAGAAATATCCCTTCTCTGGCCCAAGCCCTAACATGGTCATTCAGAAGCTCTCGTTTTAGTGTAAAAGTCTAGGCAGTGAAGGTTCTGAGGGTGAATATGTCCAGCCAAGCGCATTGTGTTTGTGCTGAGCACAAAGCCTTTAGTCCAGAGTAGTGGTGGCAACAGGTCTCTCTGCTCTCTGCCTGGACCCTGCTATGTGACGAGTCAGGAGTCTTGGATGGAAGGACCTCTGCAGAGCAGGGCCACAGGCAGGAAGGCTGCTTATAGAGCATCATGGGTGTCTCTCCCTCTCCTGGCAATAGCTCTGTGGCTGGGGGTGGGGTTTTGTGCCCACCTCCTCCGTTCTGGGATTTCTGGCCTTAGTTTGTTATGGTCGGAATACAAAATAGTTTTAGAGTTGCTGTCTCACATATGAGACTGCCAGACTCAGTTTACCCGTGTGGTGCCTGACCAGACCAAGTGCATGCTGCCCCTCCAAACTGTCTGATTAGAGCTTAGCTGACTGCCTAGGAAGCCAGGCTACGGAAGGACATCACTTTGGGAAGACAGGATTCATGGTCCTTACTTCGTTATTGTCCCCTACCCATCAGTTGGCTGTTACAATAAATCTTTCCACCAAAAACCACCCGAGCCCTACCGCTACATGGGCGCTTTCCGCCAGCCACCCAAGTTCTGCCTGTCGAGTTAGGGCCAAAAATAATATACAGAGACTTATATTAGGTACAAATGCTGCTTGGCCAATGACTAGGATTGCTCATCTGTTAGCTCAGTCTTAATTATCATGAATCTAGATATTTTATAAGACTTCTCTTATAGAGGATGCCTTCCATTGGCGTCCTCATCCCGGGATCACATGGCGACTCTGGAGGAAGAGAGAAGGGGCCCCTTCCTTCTTGCCCCTGTTTATATGTGAGTCTTCCTGCTATGTCACTTCCTGCCTGGATCACCACTTCTTTACTACATTTCCCAGATTCCTCCTTGACTCCTAGTCCCGCCTAACTTGCTGCCTCATTGGCCAAACAGTACTTTATTTATCATCCAATAAGACACACACATACACAGAAGCGCTTCCCCCATCAGTTGGCTGATAACCTACAATGGTTAACTACAGTCGTAACTCCTATGTTAGAGTTAAGATACCCCCAAATGTCACCCCCAGAGTCAGTTGTGCTGATATGTGGTTGCAAATAAGTTTGTGGAAACAGTCAGCACCAAGCCTGCAAAACCCGCTGCAGTCTTGCAGAATGCCTACCCCGTGTGGCCAGTGCTCTGATGGACTTGCTTGACCTACAGAAGCAATTCTGCACTTTCCTTGGGGCACTTACAGCAGAATTTGTTTATCTCTATGCTGAGAAGATACAGTCTTTGAGAGTATGACATGTCTGTGAGATGTTAGATATGTCTCTGACAGTGATTGATGTCAGCATGTGTCTATCTCTGAACTCGGAAGATATGGTCTTTGAGACTATCCATCTATCATATGACATGTCTCCCTAACAGTGAATGTCAACGTGTGTTTTCAGAACCAGCTCTTGGCTGACCATGGACATAACCCCCTCATGAAGAAAGTCTTTGATGTCTACCTGTGTTTTCTTCAAAAACACCAGTCGGAAATGGCTTTAAAAAATGTCTTTACTGCCTTAAGGTCATTAATTTATAAGGTAAGTTTTATTTCAAGGCCATGGTTATACCGATGATTACAGGTTTCTCGACTTCTGCCTGGAGCTGAGGACATCCAGTATCACTGACCTCACTGGTCTGTCTGCCCTGTGTTTTGTTCTAGTTTCCCTCAACATTCTACGAAGGGCGAGCAGACATGTGTGCCTCTCTGTGCTATGAGGTGCTCAAATGCTGTAACTCCAAACTCGGCTCTATCCGGACGGACGCTTCCCAGCTGCTCTATTTCCTGATGAGGAACAACTTTGACTACACGGGAAAGAAGTCCTTTGTCCGGACACACTTACAGGTGTGTGCATCACCTCCACCAGGGCACGGGTCCCTGATGGGATCCTGTTAATTGAGGGTCACATGGACAGACATGCATCCTCTAAAGTGCTACCAGAGGCTGTGAATGAAGTTGGGAAGTCACATATACTGGTTGCGTTTGTTTCATATTCCACACTCTAAGATCCTGACCCGGGTTGTGATTCATCATTAGCTTGATATCTAGATACTGAATCAGTATTGAACTAACCGATAATCTGTTGGCTCAAGGTACTTAATATTAAATATCTTAAAAACACAAAAACCCCAAAGTGGGTTTTCCTGTCTTTTGTTCATGAGAACCTCTCCTGTGTGTCCAGTTAAAACATCCCAAACTCTCTGAGAACCAGCTAAGATATCAGCAAGAACTGTTTCCACAGATGTATTTTTTTATGTTCACGTTTCCGTCTGCATTTGTCCCTTGATTAACGTAGCGGTCATTGTCCACAAACCTAATGTGCTAGAATTGATGACCACAACCATGAGCAGAACAGCAAATCCTCTCCCAGCCCTCAAGTAGTATGCATTCAGGGAGGGTTCCGACAGACCCAAGGCCTTTACGGTGTGGTTGGCCGGTGTTCCCACAGAGGAACCTGGGCTCACCAAGCAGAATATCTGGTTAGGGATTCTGGGGAACAGGGCCGGCTCCTCAAGGACCTGAAGGATGGGGGTGGGTATAAGTTGAAGGGCATGTTCCGGATCATGGACCCACCATGGGAATTGCCCATCTGTGAAACTAGAGAAGTCCCTTCATGCTCAGAATGCAGGTGAGAAGAGGTTGCAGAAGACGGTCTTTGCATATTTGGAAGGCCCTCCAAAGCATCAGTTTTAAGAGCAGATCTTAGGGGGGCCACACAGAACATTGTCCCATCTAGGACAGAGAAGATGGTGTTCTGGGTGAGGGGTGGTGAGATTGGAGGAAGAGGGGATTCCATTGGCGTCCTCCATGGTTGTGCTGTGAAGGAGAAAGAAGTAAGGGCGGCCTCCGTGTCTGATCTACTAAGTCAAGGCCATGCTATCCATAGACTTCACAAAAAGGCAGACCGCCCATTGCATGGTTATCGCCTGCATGTTCTGTTAAAAGTGCAAAGAACCTTCCACATAAACTCAAAACACTAAGGGGAGGATAGGGTCTCCCCTCTTGCAGCAGAGTGCGTGGCTGAGAAGCCTTCCGAGTGGTGTGGACATACCTGCTTCTCGGTCTTCTGTGCTCTTTCTGATTTCACGCTTTTAATTTACGAACTAAATGCATTAGGAAAGCAGTCGTAAATGGTTTTTAAAAGCGGCAAAAAAATAAAAAATAAAAAAGAGATCTCATCCACTGCTCCCCACACCGGCGTGTTCCCCACCCCACAAATCTCACCTTCACATTGGCTTTGCCCACATCCTGACGGAATCCGAGGGTAAATTGATTTGCTCGTGTTTCTGCCCCAAGGTCATCATTTCTGTCAGCCAGCTGATTGCAGATGTGGTTGGCATCGGGGGAACCAGGTTCCAACAGTCCCTGTCTATCATTAACAACTGTGCCAACAGTGACCGACTCATCAAGGTGAGTGACGTCTGTCCTCACTCCCCAGACTGCCTCCCCCAGACTGCCTCTCCCATACTGCCTCCCCAGACTGCCTCCCCCCAGACTGCCTTCCCCCGACTGCCTCCCCCCAGACTGCTCCCCCAGACTGCCCCCAGACTGCCTCCCCCAGACTGCCTCCCCCAGACTGCCTCCCCCCAGACAGCCGCCCCCCAGACTGCCTCCCCCAGACTGCCTCCCCCAGACAGACTGCTCTCCCCAGACTGCCTCCCCCCAGACTGCTGCCCCCAGACTGCCTCCCCAGACTGCCTCCCCCAGACTGACTGCCTCCCCCAGACTGCCTCTCCCCAAGACTGCCTTCCTCCAGACTGCCTCCCCCCAGACCTCCCCCCAGACTGCCTCCCCCCAGACTGACTCCCCCAGACCTCCCCCCAGACAGCCTCCCCCATACTGCCTCCCCCCAGACTGCCTCCCCCCAGACTGCCTCCCCCTAGACTGCCTTATCGTAGGATGTGTGTCAGGGAGAAAGTAGGTGAAAGTCCTTTCTTCTCTCCCCTTCTGTAGCACACCAGTTTCTCCTCTGACGTAAAAGACTTGACCAAGAGGATCCGCACAGTCCTGATGGCCACAGCCCAGATGAAGGAGCATGAGAATGACCCAGAGATGCTGGTGGATCTCCAGTACAGCCTGGCCAAGTCCTATGCCAGCACCCCTGAGCTCAGGAAGACGTGGCTAGACAGCATGGCGAGGATCCATGTTAAAAACGGGGATCTCTCAGAGGTAGGGAGGGGGCCTGCCTGCCTGACTGTTCATTCTCTGGAGCTACTTTTGAGGGAAATTCTGCCATGAATTAGAAGCCTTAAACACATGGTAGAATAGGAGTTCTAGGCTTGGGGTGATTTTGCAGTTGTCTGGGCATTTTGTGGTCATTGGAAACAGATTACAAGAGGACACTGGCATATTTATGTAGTTGCTTGCTACTTCAAGCACGCTTCCCCGCACCGAAACTCCTCTGTGGTTCTGATTCATGGTGGAGTTAGCTTTTCCTGCTGTTACTATAGTGGAGGGCACCCCATTCTCCTGCTGTGGATGCGCAGCAGGTATCTGAACATTCCTGTCTGTTCGGCGAGGACACATCTCAGTATGTAGACAGCATGGCTGGAATAGGCGTGAAAGAGAAACTTCAGATCCAGGGTCACACATCGCCTCACTCTGTGACATTGCCCCACTTTCTTTAGCCCCTTTGTGCCTTGAGGGGTCATATGTAAAACGTTAAATTCAAGAAAACTAGTGACTACACACAGGTTCTGTATTCCCGTGGGACCGCTACTTGGGGCGCCGGGGGGCACCAGACACATCTTCAAATGGCAGCAGAGTCACCAAAGTGAGGATATCCACTGTGGCCTTGACTTCTCCACGGTTGCTTCAGTGATTAAGATTCTAAATCTGAAAGGTCGGTCACTGTCCGTCAGCGTGACACGCTGGAGCGTACATGGTCCCTTCAAATGTGGCCTAAACTACTGGCAATCATGACGAGAAAGTTACCATAGTAGTTTTTCTGTCATTCTCTATGACTTTTGCATGATTTTTGTGGCCCAGGTTTCTTATTAGCGGGAAGAATCCTTTCCAGGATCTGCTATGGTCTGTGTTCACTCAGACCGCTGCAACAAAGTAGCACAAACAGAAATCTATTCCCTTACAGTCAGGGAGGCTAGAGGTCACTAATCTAGCTGTTAGTAGGGTCTGCTCTCTGAGCATCCCAGGGGGAAATGTGCCCCCGCCATTCTCCTAGCTTCTCACGTTGCCAGCATTGCCTGGTGTTCATGGCCTGCAGGCAAATCCCTCCCCTCTGCGTCGGTTGTCACGTGGAATCCTCCGCTGTGGGACGATGTCCCTGAATCTCTTCTCCCTTATGGCACAGTTGCAGTACTAATAACAACAGCCCTATTTCCAAATTGTGTCACATTATGTGGCCTGTTCTGTTTCGTTTCTGTTGCCGTGAGAAAATACCCAGAAACAGCTTAGGAGGGGAGCAAAGTACATCTCCAGGTCACGGCCCATCACTGAGGGGAATTCGAGGCAGGAACTGGAGCAGCTGGTCACATCACAGCTACCGTCAAGAACAAAGAGAAACTGATGTGGCATGCTTCCTGCCTGCTTGCTGCTTAGCTCTCCTACTCCGGTGTTAATCGTTCAGGTCCATGCACTGCAGGCACTCAGAGTGGGTCTTCCTTCAAGAGAGGCATTCCCCAGCCAACATGTCCACAGCCCGATCTGATCTAGATGATAACTCAGTAAGGCTCTCTTCCCACATATTTCTAGGTTGTGGCAAGTTGACATTTAAAAATAATCACCACAAGGTCCCAGGGAGGTCATAAATCTGGGAGGATACTGTATAATCCAGTCCACTCTGTAAATAAGGGGCCAAGGCAGTTCAGTCATGCAGTCGCTTCCTGCTGCCACCACAATTGGTGTCGGCCACTTGCTCCTGTTCTGTGACTGTTCTCCAGTTGTGTGCTGTGGAAACAGGTGTACCATTGAAGGTGTGAACCCTGCCTGTCTTGGTTAGCATGGTGAGTGTCTCTCCCAGAAGCTCTCCTCCACAGGTCAGGCACAGGTCAGAGGTCCCTCTACACAGGCAGCCTACCTAAGGATGCCACATGGTGGCAGCCACCCAACTAATGAAGACTGCCTCGTGCTAGAACCTCATAGTCTCACTTCAAACACTTACCTTCAGTTTTGATAATAACTGGGCAACTTAGTGAAAGGATTTATCTGTTGTCCTCTCATTTAAGGTATTTATAATACTGATCTTTGTAGTTTGGGGTAGGGGGACTTGAAACTAGGGCATGCCAGCGACACACACACACACACACACACACACACACACACACACACACCACACACCACCACCACCACCACCACCACCACCACCACCACCACTACTGAGCTGTACCCCAGCCCAGATTCTGATCAGAATTGTGTTTTGAAAAAACAAAAAACCAGCCTTCGCTAGAGAGGTGGCTCAGCAGTTAAGGGCACTGCCTGTTCTTGCAGAGCATCCAAGTTTGGTTCCCAGTACCCACCTTGAATACCACACAGCCAGCAACCTGTCACTCCAGCTCCCAGGGATCCAGGGCCCTCTTACAGGCACCCAAACACGTGTAGATGTGCGATTTGGCACAAAGTCACACACATGTACATAGATAAAATTAATGTTTAAATATAGAGTTGAAAGGAAAACTTATCAGCACCTGAAACATCAGTCTGGGAAGAAAACTTTTTCTTTAAATGTTTTCTTGTTTTGCTTTGAGACAAATGGTATAATTCTCAAAATGCTGATTTTTCTCTTTCACGTTAAAATACGGCAATTGTAAATGTGCCTCACTTGTCAGTTCCTATGTGAGGGGCTCCACTTTCTTTCCAAAAAGCCATTAATAGTTGGTATCCTAAGAGCAAACGAAATTGCGTGCCTTCCAAAGATGCAAGTTTCTAAGTGACTGTTCTGAACCACTTGTCTTGTCTTCCACTGCAGGCAGCCATGTGCTACGTGCATGTCACAGCCTTGGTGGCAGAGTATCTCACGCGGAAGGGTAAGGAGTGATGCTAGGGCCTTGCTCAGGGCCATGGGGGCGGATCTGGAGGCAAGGAATTGCATGTACACAGGCGTGCTGGTTGCTCTATTCCTAGTCATAGCATTTGAGTACCTTCATGGGCAAAGAAAAAAAGAAAAAAATGCCAGTGTTCAGAAGAGAACACAACATGCTGTCCTAGCCTCGGACTGTTCTGCAAAAGAAAAATAGCTAATGAGCTTTGCATCTGGCTGTTCCCAACCAGCTAAAATAGAGCTGAAGTGGCTTTATTTTCCCTTAAGCTAATTCTCACCAGAACTCTGTATCAATCAAGTTGACAGTTCTAAAGGGAAGTTACTAGACAGATTCTCTGAAAGGCAGCCCTGTTGGCTTTAGCATTGGTAAAGGCAACTATGCTAACCAGAGGTCAGGGGGCAAGTTGTGTTATGTACTGGTTCCCATGGGTTCCTTCATGGTTCCTCCTGGAGTTACTTGAGGCAGCCCTCAAGGATGGCATCTCGTTTTGGGACACTGAGGGTCTGGGAAAGCTGTTAATCTGCACAGGCAGTACTGAAGAGTATGAATGCCTGGCCCAGGCTGAAAGCGTTAGAAAGTGGCAGATGCTGAAGCCATGAAATGTCTACTTTTGCCATACATCAGAGTCAGAAAGAGAGGGAATTCAAGGGGCCATGTTCACGTAGTATGTCCTGTCCAGTCATTTTGTCGGGTGATGCCTTTCCTCGTGTTTAGAAGCTGACCTAGCCCTCCAACGGGAGTCAACTGTCCTCCCCTACAGCCATAACACCTGCCAGAGGAAGAGCCTGGGAGGTGAGCCTGAGGGTCACCCAGCCCCCAAGGGTCCCCACCTGCTCTGTCCCATGCCACCCAGGGCTCTGCTGGCTTCTGTCTCAGTTCTGCACTCTCCTCCTATCGCTGGGCTCGGTGTCACCGCAGTCATTGCTACGCGCAGCAAAGGGAAGCAGTCCAATCAACGTGTGTGTTGTTCCCTTGGCCTAAACACCAGCGGTTGATTTTTATATCTTTATTTTCAGTATATTAATGTGTCCTCAAGTTCCTAAATCAGAGCTTCCCTTTGGGGGATTCTTTGCTTTCCATATCGCCAGATCAAAGCAAGGCTATGCGGGGACCATGGTGGAAATGGCTAACTGGGGATTGACTGGAAACCTGGACAGATGTGTAGTGGGAGTTGTCTTTGCTTTTGATGGTCTACTTTTTCAAAGCCTGTTGTCAAAATCCTGTGTTTCTTTTCCCTGAAATCATGAAGGAGCATCTGAAACTAGGGTGATGGACCATTTCATGTCCTTCCTCACTTATACACAGCTGATGGTGAACTGGCTTAAAACTGTCCCAGTGTCCGACCTGAGCTGTGACCCTTACCCCAGACACTAGCCTCCCTGACATTGTCAGTAAGAGTATCAGATGCTGAGGCCCTGGAGCTACAGCCTTGGCTTCCTAAACAAAAAGGGCTCTTCTTCACGCCAGGCAGCCCCTCAGCTTGCAGATGTGACTGTTGAATTATCTGTGTTACTGGAGGGCATCGGGAGGGCCCCAGCCTGAGTGTGTGAGATGACCAACTGCTTGCAGGAAACGGTTGATTTGGGGCCACTTACTTCTCTTTCACTGCCTTTGGTTGCTTTCTTTTTCTTGGTATCTGACTATGGGTCTTTTGAGCAAACGTTTCCTCATTAATCTGCCCTAGCTTGACTAGTTATGCTTTTTTAGAAGATTGAATTGATTTGAATTAAGGTGGCTAAAACAATTGAAGAGGAGACTTGAGAGACAAGGTGAGGCTGGTCCCCAGCCTCCAGTGCGGACGCTGGGCTGACATGGGAGACTTCCACATCGGTGGTTTACTTCAGACGTGAAACAGACTGAATAGAGATGGTCGGATCCGGGTTTCAACAGAAATGCACAGGGCAGGATGAGCCCAAGAAGAGTTCCCACCACATTCATGTTGACAGCTCTCTCTCTCCTGCTTTCTCTCTGCCTAGGCATGTTCAGACAGGGGTGCACCGCCTTCCGGGTCATCACACCAAACATTGATGAAGAGGCTTCCATGATGGAAGACGTTGGGATGCAGGACGTGCATTTCAATGAGGTGAGTGCCGTGACTCAGGTGGGCTGAGCACATCACACGCCACGCGACATGTCCACAATCGATGCTACAGGATGTGTGGTCCCACCAGGTTTTATCACCAGTAACACTGTAGCCATGCTATTTAAATATCCCTGGAGATGTTCCTCCAGCAAGAAAATCATCTAAGGCCCACGTTTCTCAGAAGTCCTGTTTGAGGATACTCAGAGCCTGCTGCCCCTGGGAGTGCATCAGCTCAGAGCCTCTCTCCCCACAACTGCTCCCATTCTGTGCCTAAGATGCCTCTCTAGACAGCTGGAAGATGGCCAGCCAGAGTGCTGCCACTCTACCTTCTGAGCCAGGCCTCCTTTCTCGAGGGAAGGAGTGCTTGAGAGGTCCAACACACGTTAGGTTATGCTTCTCAGGGTTTCTGTCAGTGTCTCTGGATCTTGAGTTTCATTACTATCTCAATCTGCCTTTAATTTTAATTAGTGTCTCTGATTCTAGGCACCTCCTCCCTAGCACACAGGCAAAGCCCCAAGAGAGCAGGCTTGCTAGGCTCCTGACCAAAGCATCCCAATGTTGGGCCTGGTTCTTGTGTCCACATAAGTGCTAAGGCCCAGGGACCCCTAGTCTATCTACGTAGACTTATAAAACAAGCATTTTCTGTAAACTTCTCACAAAACAGGATGACCATGTGGCCACTTACGTATAAAGAGACATCTCTGATATAAAACTAGGAGCAAATGCCAGTTTTCTGCTTTTGTTCACTACGATCTCTGCTCTGGGAACCTCGGCTTCAAGAACACATTCATGTGCCTGTGTCTCCCTCAGCCCCACAAACCCAGAGTAGAGTGAAGGACTGAAGGAAATCTTTTTAGTTCTGCCATCTTCTAAGGAAAAAGACGGAGGTATCCAGGTCTCCATCTGGAGAGAATAAAATCGACAGAGAGGAGTGCATACCCTCTGCCTCGATTGAACTATCTTGACTCGGGGGCCCTGCTGTGGTGGCACACAGTTTACAGTTCTTGATGGTTTTCATGCCGGAGAGAAGGGCCCATGAACAAACATCTCCCATGACATGAACAAAACCTGTCAGACCCAGTTCCAAAAGTGTAGTGTAGACCCTCTAAGGAAGCTTCTGAGGCTCTCACTCTGAGTACGGTATGATGCGGATTCCTCATACACATCAACTAAAACATGGAACAGACTGAGTGTAGAAGGTCGGAGGATCCGGTCTAGTAATGGAAAGTTCTTTGTGGTCTTCAGTAAAATGTAAGATGCAGAAGGGACTGGAGAGATGGCTCAGGTGTTGGGAGTGGTTTCTGCTCACACACAGGACCCAAGTTCTGTCAGGTGGCTCATAACCACCTATACCTCCAGCTCCAGGGAGTCCAGGCATGTTCACGACCCCAGGCATGTTCACTTACACAAGCGAGCACACACACACACACACACACACACACACATGCACACGCACACACACACGCACAGTTAAACATAAAATCTTTTTTATGCCAAGCATGGTTGCACACGCCTTTAATCCCAGTAGTAGGGAAGCAAAGGCAAGAGGATCTCTGTGTTCAAAGCCATCCTGGTCTTCATAGGGAGTCCTAGGACAGCCATGGCTATGTAGAAGGGACTCTGTCTCAAAAAACAAAACAAAAAGTCAAACACCACCTTTTATAAAAGGTAATCTTAAATACAAAAAAATTTAAGAACTGCTGTTGTAAATTGTCTATTCTCAAAACTAAAAGCTAAATTTGTGAAAAAGGAAGAAAGTATATTGAGTGTACATCATGAAGTTTAAATGTTAAAATAGGGCTTGAGAGACAACTCAGCCATTAAGAGTGCTGGCTGCTCAATCATCAGGACCTTAGTTCAGTTCCCAGCACTCACACTGGGCAGCTCACAACCACCTGTAATTCTGACTCCAAGGGTTATGACGCCCTCTTCTGGTCTCCATGGATACTGGCACTCATGTGCATATACACTCAGACACATACACAAGGATACACACATAAATAAATCTATTAAAAAGAGCAATGTTAAAATAGGTTTAACCACCAGGCGGTAGTGGTGCACGCCTTTAATCCCAGCACTCGGGAGGCAGAGGCAGGCGGATCACTGTGAGTTTGAGAACAGCCTGGTCTACAAGAGCTAGTTCCAGGACAGCCTCCAAAGCCACAGAGAAACCCTGTCTCGAAAAAAACAAAAAAAAAAAAAAAAAAATAGGTTTAACCAAGGTAAGTGAAATTTTCTAATTATTCTGGGAGAGAAAGGAAGTTGTGTATGCCACAGCATTTAGTGACTACTCCCTTTTCACGCCATGAAATGCCTGGGGAGACTGGTTCCTTTGAAAACAGTCTTGGCCTCACTGGCCCTGGTGCCGGGTCATTCTCTGGAGCTCACTATTCTGTTTGGAATTAAATAAGGAACACAGCAATGCCAAGAGCAGTCAAGGATTTGGAAGTCTAGTTTCCAGTAACCCACACTGTGGGGATGACGTGAAGCTCATGTTTGTGCTTTTGACTGAGTCACTCACAGTTTGAGATGGTTATGAGAACCTAATGACTTAGCTAGCCTCTGAGATCAAACGCTCACATCCCTTATGAATGGTGCCATCTCTGAGTAAGAAGCATGTGACAAAAGCTACTTTATCAGCTGTTTTCAGATACGGATTGCCACCCTGCCCTTGAAACATAAAGTGAGTAAATCTTTAACAAGGTCCACAGGGCATGACAGTCTGTACTGCTTAGGGTGCGATGCTGTGGGGCCATAAAGCCCTACCGTCAAGTTTCAAATTGATGGGAAATAACCAGTTTTCAGTGACAGGGACACAGAAACTGCTGTGTTGATCCTCGGGTTGGCTGCTTGGATGTCTCGTGGTAAAGAGAGAGGTGGGAAATCTGTCCCCATGAGGAAGACATTACAAGAGTTGAAAGAAGGGTGTGACCCAGTAATAAAAATCACAGCCCCTTTAGTCTTCATCAGTAGAAATGAGTAAGTACCTCATTGCTCTAACATGACCTATCGGGGAGATACTGAAAATACACAAAAGTCTTAGCAGCAGACCTCAGACCTGATGAGTGTTTGGTCCATTTCTGCCCTCCCTGGCAAGGCCACAGAAGAACTTCCAGGTGGCTTTGGCTTGTGGTGCTGGCGGCTGGCTCCCCCCCCCCCCCCCCAGGTCCACCTAAGCATCCCAGCTTCAGCTAACTGTCCCATCTCTGGGAAGCTGCTATGTCTGTGCTATGGCAACAGCTGCTCATGGCAGGGTCTCCTCAACAAGCTGCACAACTCTATACTGCAAGCAAGGGGCTCTGCGTACACACTACACATTGGGTGCCAAATGTCAGGAGTCTTTTTCTGTTCCTCCAGCCAGCTCCCAAATGATGACATGGAGGCTTCTTATTAAATTATGAAAGCTCGGCCTATGGCTCAGGCTTGCTCCTAAGAAACATTTCTATTAATCTACGTTCTGTCATGTGGCATTCCCTCGCCATGTTTCCTGGCATCTCCCACATAATCCACACGCACACCTAGGTTCCTCCTCCTCCTCCTTCCTCTGCCTGGAAGTCTCACCTACACCTTCTGTCTAACTATGGGCCTTACAGCTTTTTGTTACACCAATCACAGCAATACACCTTCACACAGTGTACAAATATCCCACAACAAATGAATCCCACCTGTGCAGAGTCACTGTTGCGTACAGGGAATACTGTATGGACTCAACCCAGCAAGCCTCTGGCTTCCTTGAGACAAAAATCATTTCTATTCTGAAACAGCTGCCAGTAGCAAATAAAGCGTTCAGGTCCATAGGATGTCTCGGAAGACAGAGAAGTCAGCAGAAGAGTCGGTGGTTTATGTCTCATCCTATCTTTGGCAACTGTAACCCCATCTAACTTCCTTTTCCTTAACTGGGAGTGTTCCGGAACAATCCGGTTTGCTTGTGGTCCCTCACCAATACAGTGGTTCTCTCAGACGGCACTGGTCACAAGAAGGGAACTTGGCCAGTGGAACTCGTGGGGTTGTTCTGTCCTTGGCTGGCACCAGTACAGTCTTCATCTGAAATGAGTGGGAGGCCTCCTTGGCAGTGAGTTGCATGCTAGAGACACATAGAGAGGCAAGACAGAGTCCCTGCCCTAGCTTCAGACGTCTTCTTCCCGTTGAAGGACACCCAATTCACAGTCCCCAAGAATCATAATTGGAAGTGGTCAGTCCCTGTGTGCTGGGAATTTCTATATTGACTTGTTGATTCATCCACGGACTAACTGTATGTGTCCTGTGCTAGCCAAGGGGACAGTGTAAGTAAGGAACCTGCCTTGAAGGCTTTCACTTAATGCAGTATCCCCCAGACTTCCCTGTGCTCAGGGGTTACTTGGATTCCTGTGATAATAATCTAGGATATTAATCTAGGTGATGTTCTCTTGACCCTTCATCCCCAGATTCAGTTAAGTATGTGAGAGACGCGATTGGTACTTTTTATTCAGAATTTAAAAAAATTATTTGTGCATTTGGGTACACCAGAGAGAATGCTGGGTGCCCTGTAGCTGGAGTTACACGGGTGCTGGCAGGCTTGGGTGCAGGGAACCAAATGTGGATCCTTTGGAAGGTCAGAAGTGCATGTGTCCAGGAGCTGTGTCTCCAGGCCCTGGGATCAGTATTGTAACAACTCCATGTTAGAATTCCAACAACTGCATCCTGAGAAACAGTGACAGTGGCAATGTGAGGGGTGCAATGATGACTATCATTGTCTGAGCCAACGCAGACTCATTTGTGCTCAAACAGTGGGCGCCAGACACACCGCGAGTGTGCCTTTGTTTTAATTGATTGTGTTGGTTTCATCCTAAGATGGAACAAGCGACACATTTGTGGAAAACGTTAAGTACCCCACACAAACACTTTCTCGTGTGGGAATTAATTGTAGTGCATATGCAATGCAGCCATGTGTGGGTACACACGGGTGATCGGTGTGCCATGTCCACAGACAGGTGTTTGGTACCCTCAATGATGTTGGTACAACATCTCAAAAACTAAGTTGGCTGATTGCATGCTTTGAAGCTTCCTTGATGGCATATGGATTTCATGCATTGAGATTTTTTAAGCCTCATCTAGTATCATAAAATGTGTGCTTTATGGATGCGCAGAGTCCACACAGGCCCTCCCCAGCCAGTTTCTATGCATATCAGTGATTATAGGAAGTAGCTTAGCGTCTGTTTGTCCAAGGTGGGAAACCCATCAGGCATTCTGCATGACCACCGTTCAGGGTAATCACGGTCTGCCCATTGCATGGTTTCCTTCTGGTTTCCAGGGACAGTGGTTGCTGACTCAAGGTAAATAGAGTTTCTGCTTGGAATTTCACTTATACGCTCCAGTGTTTAGTTAGTATGTCTTAGTTTTATGACTTCTATAATTTTATATTGACACACATGGGCTATTAAACTTAACTGTCTGTGAGCACTGCCTCTTATTTTCATCCAAAGCCTTCTCACTTCATGAAGCAGCTGTAATTGTCTAAGTTTAGGATTAACATTAGTTTAGTTTACCACAGGTGCCCTGATGTTCAATAATACACAGATCACACTAAATTCAATGATTTGATGACATGAGGAAAAGGTTTAGAGTTTTTAACGTATTATTATGTCTGAGGTATTTCACCTGTGTGTGTGTGTGTGTGTGTGTGTGTGTGTGTGTGTGTGTGTGTATGCGTGCGCGCGTGCGCGCTCACCACACACATACCTGTCAGATACCCTGGGCTAGAAATTATAAAGCCCAGGCCCTTTGGAAGAGCAGTCAGTGTTCTTAAGCACTGAGCTGTCTCTCCAGCCCCTAGGTTTGTTTTGTTTGCTTTTCAGTTTGTTATTGAGAAAACCTATGCTAATTCTGCTTTTCCTAGCATATATCATTATTTCTTTATGGTAAGAAATAGATTTGGGTTGACAGGTTAGAGATAATGAATGCCTCCTGACCAAGAAAAGGCGATAACAGTTTTCAGTAGAATATATAAGCGCCTGGCATATTCTTTCCTAATTTGTGATAATAGTCCATGTGTTTTGGTGATGATATTTCTTGTCATTCACTGATCTCTGTTTGTTTTATCCAACTTTGCCATTCTCACCCATTCTGGGGAATCTCCCTGGTTGAACATAGCAGATTTTCCCCTAATGAACTTACCTACTATGTATACATATATACCATAGACCAACATATACTATCCGAATCCAGGCTGTATTTTTGAACCTCTTCCTGTTTCTAGGTTGACTAAGCCAGAGTAAAAGTATATTTGAGTCTTAATTGTCTGCTTGACACAAGGAATATGCACCCCTCTCTTTAGTATGTATTTATGAAGTGGCAAAATCTAGGGTTGTTTGATGTGTACCTGAGGCAGCCTCCTTTTAAAGTCACTTTCCTCTCATGGCACTGTGTCTGTGTCTGCTGTAAGAGTTAATACACTGTCTGTGTTTTCATGGCTTATACACTTGGGATTGGAGGGATGACTCGGTGGTTAAAAGCACTCGCTGATCTCCCAGAGGACCCATGTTCTATTCCCACCACCCACATAGTGGCTCACACTGCCTTTAACTCTAGTTCCAGGGGATTTGATGTCCTCTTTTGCCCTACATGCACACGGTACACCTACAGACAAGCAGACACATGTAAATCACTTTAAAAGATATATCTTTTAAGGAAGTCATCTTCACTAAATTACTGATTCCATTCTTTTTTTAAAAAGATTTTATTTATTACGTATACAACATTCTGCTTCCATGACATCTGCACGCCAGCAGAGGGCACCAGATCTCATTACAGAAGGTTGTGAGCCACCATGTGGTTGCTGGGAATTGAACTCAGGACCCTTGGAAGAACAGTCGGTGCTCTTAACCTCTGAGCCATCTCTCCAGCCCCTGATTCCATTCTTTATGCAAAAAACTGAGTACGCCACTGTCAGTGTGGGTTTAATCCCACCCACTTCCCCTGCCCCTATCTGGATGCCCTGGTGCCGATGCTCTGGCTGTGTGCTAGTTCTTCACATGCCCTTTTAGCCTTTTATTGCTGTGATAAAACACTGTGACCAAAGGCAACTTGGGGAGAAAGGGGTCTATTTGAGCTTATGCTTCCAGGCCATGGCCCTTCACAGAGGGAATTCAAAGCAGTAGCCTTGGAGGAGTGCTGCTCTCCTGGCTTGCTCAGCCTGCTCTCTTAAGTAATTGAGGAACCAAACAAAAGCCATACACCTTAAAATGATATTCTACCACAGTGTGGGAAGGTTTTACTGAGAGAGAGGGAGAGAGACAGACAGACACAGAGAGAGACAGAGAAAGAGAGGGCAGCCAAAGGCATCTGAAAGAATACAGGGCAGAGAGAAGCAAATTGGGCTGGGCACACGTGGTGGCACATGCCTTTAATCCCAGTACTGGGATTAAAGAGAGGCAGGTGGATCTCTGTGAGTTCAAGACCAGCCTCGTCTACAAGAGCTAGTTCCAGGACAGCCTCCAAAGCCACAGAGAAACCCTGTCTTGAGACCACCCCCTCCAAAAAAAAAAAAAAAAAAAAAGAAGAAGAAGAGAGTGAATAACAGCATAGCTGGAGACTTATTTCAGAGAGAGTATAGTGAGAAGGCAGTGGCGGGGAAAACCTTGCCTGCCTTATAAAGAGAAGAGATGTGTACCTGAAAGGAGGGGTTCCTGGAGGGAGCCTTGGAAATGTGTAACAGGCACTGTGATTTGCAACCACAGGCAGCCATGAGTACCTGCTGCCAGAGGTAAGGAAATGACTCCTTTGGTGGAGGGCGATTGGTTTCACCAGTTCCTGAGGAATGCTTGCTTTTTTCTAACTGTCAGAAATCCTCAATCCAGGTTGAACCCATTTCTGGATCTATGGGCTGCCTTTTGGACTTTGGGAACTTGGAGTTTCCTTTGGACCTGACAAAAACAAACGAATGATTTACTTCAGATTTTTATTATACTGTAATTGCTAAGGCATGGGGTTAAAGTTATCTACTGTTTGTTTAGCTGATCCACAGTAAATAGTGTGCCATTATTATATATCTGTCCATGGTGTGACCATGGCAACTGTACTTTACATGTGTGTATCACATATGTAATTACAAATGTATTTACATTTGTCATAGATCTAGAAGTTAGAATCCAAGGGACCAGATGACTGTGCTGTAGAATAGTTTGAAAATGAAGTTTCATGTTGTTGACCATTTTCATCATCAAAATACCATCCTCCTGGGAAACTGGGTTTCCTTGGCTCCTTCAGCAGCCTCTGTGGTTCCAAGGTAGCAGGAGGATGACACGTATGAGACCAGACTGAGCCATATGAAGACACAGGGGAGGGGAGAGGAGCTGCTGACCAAGAGGGGCAGCTTGGGCCAAGAGACTGGCATAGCCAAAATGGCTGGATTATATAGGGGCAGCTGAGGGAAAGGCAGGGTAATCCAGGAGGGCCCTGTGACAGGTAGAGACTGAGAGATGCAGGGAGAACCTGGGGTCCAGTGTCCACTTCAATGTGTTAGTGGACACCTCAGTTAGCCATTTGTTCCGGATTTGAGGCCTAGCAGTGAGCCTGGCCTAAGATTTGTGAGATATATAAGGCTTTGATAAATCTCATCAACACCTCTCCCACACACAGCAGAGTTACCGACACCCCGTATTGCTAAACATCACTGAGAAGAATACAGACCTGCTTCTAAGAGCCCCGTGGTTACTGGCTGTGTATGTCAGGTACTGTAGAATAGTCTGCGCCCTGAGGGGGAAAAAAAGATTTTTTTTTTAAGCAAAACTAATACAAAGTAAAAAGAAATGATTCAAGTGTGAGAAGCTGAATTAAACATGCAGGTCTTACAGAGTGCACAGCATTGTGATCAATCCTTAGTGATCTCTGCCCAAACACCAGTGACGGGAGAACTGAAAATCACTCCGTGTATTTTACAGTGCCGTAAGCGTACCTGTTTGGCTGTGAGATCATACAAGCTGTATTTTATGCTTTCCCTTTCAGCTCTTTACAAGCAGAGGAACATGAAGAATCATTTAGCATGTTTAGTGTGCTGGACTGTCCATTAGAAAAGACTAGGAATAAAAGCAAGGTAGACATCTTTGTAACATAAATGCAAAGGAGAAGAGATGGTGCTGGAGAATCCTCTGCGCTCTTCGTGCTGTTGTGGCGGTTACTGGGTACATCTGGCTTTAATGAGAGCAACAGTAAAGCTGGAGACAACTGTCATACCTTTTTATGACAATTTTATGATGGATGTGTCATAAACATGACATGAGTTAAACGGGCCTGATTACACAGTGTCATCTGACAGCCTGATTGGTTTAAAATGATATTTTCTTTGGCTCTTTTAACCAGGGGCATTGGACCTGTGATGAACATTAGCCTTAAATAGAGAACATCTGAAATTCTGGAAGAACTAATCAAAACTGAGGTGTTGAGGGAGGGGAATCACATGGGGTCAGGAATGTGACTCCATTGGTAGAGTGCTCACCTGGCATGTGTGAAACCCTGCGTTCAATCTTCCACACGTTATAAACCAGGGGAGTCCAGCCTGGAATACATGAGCTGTCTCAAAACAAGACAGAGCCTGCCTTCCAGTTCCAGAGTCAGAGACGAGACAGATATGTTTACCATATTAAATTCAAGCCCTTAACAAAGCTATTGGTTATTCAGCCTCTTGGCTGGAGCAGAAGTAGGCTCTTTAGTCCTCTCCAGGGCCTTGAGATGAATGCTAGCCCCAGTCAGCTCCAGGCTGCCCCTTAGATCTGCCATTCCCATCCCAGCATTCTAGATTGGGAACCTTAAACTTGACCCATCATGGAGCCATGATGAACCAGCAGCCATAGCTAAGAAAATTGTTGATGATCATTAGTATAGGTAAGCCATAAACAGTGTTTCCTCCCAAGCTCAAGAGATCCACCGAAAGCAGAGGACGGTGCAAACATCAATAGAAAGAAATTGCCGAGGGAAAGAGGGATGGATGGTGGCGAAACAGGCCTATGTCCCCCATATGCACCATCCCTGGATAACTTCAAGACGTTTGGTTGCAGTTGAAGAAGTCATGCTTAGTAACACTCCATGTCTCATCGTTGTCAGTGACTGTTCATCAGGGAGGAAATTTCAAAGTTATGTTTCTAAAAGGAGGGGCTAATAAACTAGAGCTGAGAGTCGACCAGAGTCAGTTTTCTATACCTTGTAAAGTGTTTTGTCTCTGTGTATGTATGTGAATCACGATTGCAGTGCCCACAGGAAGGTGGCAGATTCCCTGGAGCTGGAGTTACAGACTTTTGTGAGCGCTGAGAACCAAACCGGGGTTCTTTTCGAGAGCAGTCAGTGCCCATAACTCCTGTGCCACCCCTCAGCCCAGCTGTTATACCTTTTTAGTTTTTGCCTGTAAACATGATTTGGGGGGAGAAAACAGCACTTGAGGAACTTGGTAGTGAGTTGTTACAGTCATGGAATTATTGCTCAAAAAAAAATGTGTATTGTAAACTGCACTGCCAGCAGCCTTTGGGTTGCGCATTCCAGGAGGAACGCAAGGACAGATTCTCTGTAACCTCTCCTGGCCCTGCCCTTCCTCTTTGATCAGGACGTCCTGATGGAACTGCTGGAGCAGTGTGCAGATGGACTTTGGAAGGCCGAGCGCTACGAGCTGATCGCTGACATCTATAAACTCATCATCCCCATTTATGAAAAGCGGAGGGATTTTGAGGTATCACCCTGTCTTTTCTCCTGTTTGACATGCCCTGGACCTCAGGCAGAGAGAGCCAGGAGGCCTTGGTCCAGTGATGCCCAGTGGTTTCAGATTCCCCACATTACGTCAAGGCAGTAACCAGTCACTATCTTCAGACGACAAATCCCGGCCCCTGCCTATACACACACACCCATGTCTTGAACTGCAAGGGTCCCATCCCACCACTGAAACTTTGGAACAGTTTTCCTAAGACAGAATTGTATGATTTCCGGGGGCTCTTTTCCCGAAACTCTTCCTCACTTCTGCACCAGGGACGGTAGCTGTCCCGCCTTCCAGGGTTCAGAAGTCAGCATTGCCCCAGCCAATCAAATAGAGCATGAAGGGCAGAGCCAGCGTGACAGAGGACTTCCTCCACTGTCTCATGTCAGTTTGGAAATAGACCAACAATGGGGGATCGTAGCACCCATTTTAGATAGAAAAGGCTGCCGTCCAGAAATGGGCCACTGAGAGTGATACACTCAAGATCTATTCTTGGGACTGAAGTGACAGGCCAGTCAGTAAAGTGGTTGCTTGAAAGCCCTAGGACATGAGTTCAATATTAAAAAGCCAGGTGTGGTGGCCCATGCTTAGAATCCCAGGACTGGAGAGACGGAGACAAGGGACCGCCGCGTAGGGGCCACTGGCCACCCAGCATAGCCAATGAGGAACGCCACCCAAGCTTGTCCTCTGGCTTCATGCATGCACACACGTGCACAGCCCGGACCCCCTCACACACAAACATACAGTGACTTTTTTCAGGTATTTGCAGGTACCTCATCACATTTATTGTTTGGAATTTTGTTCTGCTACTTGCAAATAGGAAGAAATGTGTTGTCTTTTGCTTTCCAGAGACTAGCCCATCTGTATGACACATTACACCGGGCCTACAGCAAAGTGACTGAGGTCATGCACTCGGGCCGCAGGCTCCTGGGGACCTACTTCCGGGTGGCCTTCTTTGGACAGGTGAGCCTTCTGGCTACTCTGTAGGCCGTCCCGAGTTCTTTATCTTCCTTCTACTAAAGTGATACGTTGGGAATTCTCCGTTCTGTAAATGATAATTAATGTGACGAATTTGTCGTATGTACTATGGTTCTTATCTTCCTCTATAGTAAACTCTCTACTTCTCTTTTTCTTCCTTCCTGTCTTTCCTTCATTACTTTCTTAAGGCAGCGGTAAGTTCTGCCCCGTCAGGCATTCCCAGCGTCATTTTTCATTCTCCCATGTGGTTTGCAAGTTTCCTTTTCAAGTTGTATATGTATACCAACTAGTCATTTCAAACTCAAAAAAAATTAACATTTTATTCCATTTACAGAAGTCATCGGTTTCCTTACACATCTGTGTTGCATGTCTTAAACCAAAATTAAGACCTCCTTTGTGCCTGTGCATCTCTGTATTTTATATACTATCTGCGCAAGTGTAGTTATCGTAATACTTGGGCAGCCCTGTCAGAGGGGGGTTATGTAAACAAGCTTTAACCTTCAGGCTCTAACATTATTAAATGGAATAGATTATCGTCCATTTATTTAGGGTGTGTGATTTTTTTCCTATGAGCACTTTATAACCTTCAATTTATTCTGTTATTGTCTTTTGTAACTTTATAGCAATACCAGTTTACAGACAGTGAAACAGATGTGGAGGTAATTACAGTAAATGCTTCTAAAGCAAGTACCGTCAGAGAAGTGACCGCCTCTAAACTCCCAGTTTGGTGTGGGTTTTTCATTGTTTGTTTGTTTCCTGTTAGCCTGGTTTTCCCCCCAACATACTTTTTTTTTTCTTTAATCTCCTTTTACTTTAGATAAGAAACTTTTTGAACACTAATTCCAAATATTAACCCGAAATCTGGACATCTTAATTTTCAACCTTTTTCACTTCCCATACAATTTTAAATGCGTGGCCACACGTGACTGGTGCTATGCCACTCACGGCTGGTTTCCATGGAAACACTTCCTAATCCAGTGCTATTGGCCTTTGGTGTCTCAGCAGTAAAACACTGCTGAATTCATTCAGACTTCTTGCTCAACCTACTCCAGGCCTGATGTGTGTCCCTGGCTGTCATGCTGGTCTTTTCTCCGTGTGTCCTACCCCCTGGGAATGTGAAACAGGCTTGACTCCCATTGCACCCCACTGAGAGAGTGCGGTCCCCAACTGCTTCATTGTACACTCTAGTGACTTGCATCCTTTTGCACCTTTGTGTTTCCTCCTCTGTTTGCACCTTGACTCCACCTTAGAAACCTTTCCTTCCTTTTTGAATGGCCTGTTTAACTGGGGTTTTGTTTTGGAATCATTTTTTCCATTGCTTTTGTTGTTGTTGTTGTTCTTATTTTTCGCTGTTGTAGTAAGCCCCGGGCACACTTGGGGGCACCTCTAATTGTGCTTTTCCTCGTAGGGTTTCTTTGAAGATGAAGACGGGAAGGAATATATCTACAAAGAACCCAAACTAACTCCTCTGTCGGAAATTTCCCAGAGACTCCTTAAGCTTTACTCAGATAAATTCGGCTCTGAAAACGTCAAAATGATACAGGATTCTGGCAAGGTACGACTGCCGTCTCGTGAGCCACCTAGCAATTTTTAAATTATATGCGATTGGCTGTATGGAGTACGTACTCACAAACATGAAAAGCAAAGCGGGGAGGGGTTTGGAGAGTTGTCCTTGAGTGACAAATGGTGTTTTCTTCCCCATGTAATTGCCTGTCTGTGCTTCCAAGACATGCTTAACACTGAGGAAATCTCCATTGCGTTGTTTAAGGATCCTCAGTTAGCTGGGACGGGGGCACATGACTATATTCCCGGAACTCTGGAAGCTGAGGCAGGAGGATCACAACTTTCAAACCAGCCTGAGTAGTGAGACCTTGTCTCCAAAAAGAAAACAAAACAAAACAAAACCCAGAAGCAAAAGTATCCTCTTTTACCACATAATTAACTCACGAAGAGCTCAGCTCCCGGGTTCTGTCCCAGGTGGCTCCACGGTTCTGTTCCTTGCTGCACCTTCCCTTAGCCAGGGACCTGTGGAGGAGCTTGCACACAGGCCTCAGAGTTCATTTCTTAGATTCTACAAGGTGGCTGGAGAGAACCAACTCCTGAGCATTGTTCTCTGACCTCTACATGCATGCACCATGGCACAAACGCACCTGTAGACACATGTGCAGACACACATGCAGATAAACACATGAGAAGAACGGTTATGATCGTCCAAGTGGCTTTTTCTGAAATCCAGGAGAGTTCCATGGACTTGTTTTTGTTTTACCTTCTATACTTGGCACTGTCAGGCTAACTTTTCCTCCTTTTCTCTATGCATCTCGTCTGCCTTCCCCAAGCACTCTGCAAGCCATTTCTTCTGTGGCCATTTTATTGCTCTAGGTTAAATACAATTAGAATGTGCAAAATTGATTTGCTTCGCTAATGTAAATCAACTTTTGTCTCCCTGTGGAACATGGCTGTTTAATTTTCCATCGTGTGTCAGACACCAGAGGACCAACCAGTTCACAGTCTGGTTGCGAAAGCACCCATGTGCTGGGTCAATCAGAAAGGAAACCTAACTGTAAATTAGGTTAATCTGCACTTGTATTAAATGAGTTCATCTGCAGCTATTGGAGTCTCATTTGATCTGACAACTGATTAATGATAATTTAGGGCCTAACATTTGATCCTTATTCTTAAAATAAGCTTCTTTTCTGGCCAAGTACATAAAAGTAGTTTTTAAAACAAACAAAAAAATGGAGAAATCCAGACTAAGGCAGGAAGGGGTGGACCCAGGCAAGGTAACTAACTACCAGAGTTCCCTCAAAGAACTCAGTGTCATGGAAAAGAAATAGTGGGGAATTCTAGATTAATCAAGAGCCAAGCAATGAGCCTGGTAAGGTGACTTGCTCTATGATCCCATCACTTACAAAGTGGACACAGGAGGATCATGGGTTCAAAGCCACACTGGGCTGCATGAGACCCTTCTGAAAGAAGTGGAGGAGGTGGGAAGGAGAGGAGGGCTGGAGGGGGGGGGAGGGGCGGACGGACAGACACTTACATGTAAAGTGTGATGGTTGTTAGATTTTGTCAATCTGGACACTTTTGAGGGAGTTCGATGTTTTGCATAGAATTATTGCTGTTAAGTACCGAAGTGTATTGTGTTTGTAGAGGAAAATGTTCTGATTTCTAGGAAAAACCAGGTGGCGTGTCATGATGGAATACCATTTACTTTGAAGTGTGCATGCGTGATGCGTGTGTACATGTGTGTGTGTGTGTATTTATAACAGTCCCGTAGTAAGGTATGTTGACACGAGTGATGATGCTCAGATGAAACCCATTCCTTTGTATGGTAACAAAATCAGTTTACAGGCTCTGTCTCCACACATTTCTGTGTGCCTATTTACATGCGTGTGTATTGTACACGAATCTTCTTGAAACAAATACAGTGAGGTGGTAGCGGTGCTGACCCTGGTCGTCCATATGTGGTTGTTCTTTTACGGTTTTTTCCAACCTTCCGAGATTTTTCCTCAGAAGATTTGTAACTAAAGTTTACAAAGCTGGTCTTGGACTAGGAAGAGCCCCACGAAGGGCACCTGACTTCAATGTCCCTTATCGGTTTCAAGGTTAACCCGAAGGACCTGGATTCCAAGTTTGCTTACATCCAGGTGACCCATGTGACCCCATTCTTCGATGAAAAGGAGTTACAAGAGAGGAAGACGGAGTTTGAGAGATGTCACAACATCCGGCGTTTCATGTTTGAGATGCCCTTCACCCAGACTGGGAAGAGGCAGGGCGGCGTGGAGGAGCAGTGCAAGCGACGAACCATCCTGACAGGTGCGTCTTCCTCCCGCCAGCCTTAGTGCAGCTCTCACTGGAGTGAGGGTAACATAAACTGAAGGCTCGGCAAGATGGCTCAGTGCTTAAAAGCACTTTCTGTCAGGATTCAGTTCCCAGCACCGGCATGGTGACTTAAAAACCTCTGTAACTGCAGTCCCAGGGGACCAAGGGGATTTGACAACCATTTCTCTCTCGGGTACTGGGCATGCACAGACATGCGTGCAGACAAAAGACCCATACACATAAAAATAAGTAAATCCTAAAAATTTAAAATAAATGTAAACTCAGACTGTGGGGCCAGAGAAATGGCCCTGCAGTTAAGGACCACTTACTGCTCCTCCACAAGGTTCAGTTCCAGCCCCTACAGCAGGCT
The DNA here is from genome assembly GCF_003668045.3 of Cricetulus griseus. NCBI lineage: Eukaryota > Metazoa > Chordata > Mammalia > Rodentia > Cricetidae > Cricetulus > Cricetulus griseus. The sequence goes on along the minus strand of NW_023276807.1, from coordinate 271,467,519 downwards.
ACCGACAGTTGCCTGTAACCTCCTTTCCACAGGGTCTGACACCCTCTTCTATCCGCCTCAGTCACAGACATGCTCGTGTAGGCACTCACCTTTAGACACACACGCGTGTGCGCAGACACACACACGCGCACACACCAAGTAAAACTATTAAAAATAAACACAATACATCATAATAGAGCAGAATGTTTTACAGTTTCTGTGAGAGAAATGGTATAAGGGTTTTAAAGCAAACATAAAAGCATGCATTTATTAACTTCCCCACTGTTTTAGGAAAACATGCAGTACGTGAACCACATTGCCCTCACAAGTGTGAGCCCCCTCTCTCTCAGCAATCGCGAGGTTTCTCTAGTGCACACTCACGTGGCAGATTCTTACCAACTGAGAAAACCTTTTCTGCATGATAGATCTTCTTGCGGTTTCTACTTCCAGTGTAATCTGTGCACTGATAACAAACTCGTGGATTTCTGGAGCCACCGAGGTCAGCCGCCCCTGGGAATTTGACCTGCAGATTCCCAGGCTCTACCCACCCCACACCCCAAATCTGCTGGATAAGAAAGTAGGAAGGGCCAGCACCCGGGGAGACTCTGCTGAGCTGGGCGTTTGTTTCATCATGAGTCTTGTTGGGGTGGCGTACTGATTTGATTCCTAACAACAGGGTGTTCTCCCTGGGCACAGATCCTGTAAAGTACAGACAGGAGGGACAGAATGTGCTTGGGTGGCTACACCCCACCTGCCATGAACTATTTGTCCTAGGCTTGATGATGAGCAAAAGGGATCACGGTGTGACAAAGCACACCAGAAACAGGTGCAGGGCTTGCCGAGAGATGCCTGGAAGTCTGGAAGGGACAACTAACTAGACAGAGCGGAGTTGGAGCAAAGTTCTTTTTCTGCGAAAGCTGCTGAAAGCTTGCAGGCACCATGGCAACCTTTAAAGAAACACAGCAGCACTTCAGGAGACTTTGCACCAGAGTCTTCCCTCCAGTTACTGGGCTTCCGGTCCTTCTACTGTATCCATGCAAACCTCACCTTTGGCCTTCCCTGCCTTTCCTTTCTTCCCAGTTACTATTCCCGGGTCTTCCAGCTCTCACACACTCACCCCCCCAACCCACACCCACCCACCCCACCCCACCCCGCTCCACTCAGATTAGAAACATTTGTTTGCTGCCCGCCTTCTGTTCACCCTCTCATACCATAGGTTGACACATGCATTCTCTGCCTTCCTGCAGGGCCACACATCAGGGCCACTTTTTAGTTACTCCCTAGTGGTTTGTTCCAGAACTCACCTGATTGTCCACCTTCTGGGGCCACTTTGTTCTCCCGTGTAATCCTAGGGACGGCAACACCCGCTTCAGTGAGGCTTGGTCCCCAAAATGAGGCCAGTGGCCTTGTGCTGCTCACATCTCAGCAAGAGAAGACAGCAGTCAGCATGGGGGTGTGAGAGCATGCCACACACACACACACATACACACACACACACACACACACTCACACACACACACACTCACACACACACACACACACACACACTCACACACACCACACACACACACACATACACACACTCACACACACACATCACACACACACACTCACACACTCACACACACACACACACTCACACACACACACACACACACACACCACACACACACACACACACACACGCACACACATACACACACACACACACACACACACACACACACACACACACACACACACTCACACTGATGGACGCCAAGGAGGTTGGGAATGTGAGGCCTGAGGGGGAGGGGTACAGTTTAACGGGGTGGATGGGGTCGGGCTCACTGAGAATGTGACATTTGAGTCCAGACTTAAAGGAGATGAGGGCGGCTAGAATGTCTGTGTCTGGGTGTGCCAGGGACGAAAGGACTGCTGTGGCTGCAGCCAGGGTGTCTGAGGCGAAGGACACAGTGTGAAGCCGGCAGGAAACTAGGGCACTGCGACCTAGTGGACCTGGCACAGACATGGAGCTTGCTCCGAGTGGTACTGCTGTGCCTGCCTGTGGCCCCTCCAAGTCTAGTTCCCATCTAAGAAGCAGTAGTTGGGACCTAACCCTGAGTAGGACCGGTATGATTCATGGGCACCTACACACCAGCCTTGGAGCTGGCTTGCTACCTCAGCATGACTGTGGCACACGTCATGGGTTGTGAGGCCCTTACAACTGAGAGTGAAGATCCTGATGAGGCCCATCAGTCAAATGTGAGGACGGCTGTGGTCAGAGTACCACTTTCCCTGGCGGTATGCAGCAATGCTCAGTTCTTACTTAAGAGGACACCTCTGTGCAAAGAGGACTGGCAGTCCCACTGTTGCCACTCAAAAGCCGCTGTGCCCACAAGGACACAAAAGAAATCCCAGTCTAGTCATCCATGGCCCTAGGACTAGCCCTGTTCCTGTTGCATGGTAGCCTTTCTGAATAACTATCCCTAGCCATTTACTAAGGAATTCAAACATAACTTCTCTCATCTTTTGCTAGTTAGCCAGGCATGGTGGTGCTCGTCTTTTATCTCAGCGCTCATGAGGTAGAGGCAGGTGGATCTCTGTGAGTTCAAGGACAGCCTCATCTACATTGTGAGTTCTAGAACAACCAGGACTAGGTGGTGAGAGCCTGTCACACACACACACACACACACACACACACACACACACACACACACACACAGGTCTGGAAGATGGCTCCATGAGTAGAAGTGTTTGTGTGCAGGCTTGATGGTCTGAGTTTGACCCTGGAGCCCACAAGGTGGCAGGAGAGAACTGAGTCTCAAGAGTTGTTCCCTCCCTTACGTGTGCACAGAGGTACACACCTGCCATGGTACATGTACCGTCATGCATACACACAATTAAAAAATAAACTCTTAAAGTTATGTGCACAGGTCTAGTAGCAACTGAGAATATTACAGGTGTTCCTGCAAGAAGATAGAAATGCTAAACACTTGAACTAGAGCCCAATGTTTACACAAAAATGTTTTAGACTTATTTTATGTATCTGAGTACTTGGTGTCTAGGGAGGTCAGGAGAGGGTGCTCCCAGGTCCCATGGAACTGAAATTGTGGGTGGTTGTGAGCAGCTGTGTAGGTGCTGGGAGCTTGAACTTGGGTCACATCAAGATCAGCAAGTGCTCTTAGGTGCTGAGCCATTTCTCCAGCCCCTACAGTTTGTTGGTTTTTTTTTTTTAATTGTCCATTGTCATGCTGTTTGGTGTTGATACGGTCAGGTATCTCATTAAAAATAAAAACAGTAGTACCTTTTACTAGTGGGAAAAGTGAGAAATAGTAAATATTTTTATATTTCTCACCACTGGACGTTTCAAAACACCTTTTCCATTGGCACAGTAGTTCTCTACATGTGTGGATTTCTGGCTTGTGAAATGCTTTGCTTAGGATGCTTTTTTATTGATATCTTAGGTATAGACAAATTTGTCATGTGAATCATGATGTTCTCCGGAGGAAAGTGAATTTTCTCAAAGATACCCTATGGCACTATGTTTTTGGACTTCATCTACTGTATAATATCTCAAAACTGTTCAGTCTTGTTTTGTGTTTTAGAAGCCATCTAGAACCTACTCATTTGAATCTCACAATTTCTCGGGAGGGTTAACACACTTAAAAAAGGAAGCCAGGAGTAATAAAAGAGTTTTGATTTTTTTCATAGACACACTTTACATGTTAAAGGAACTAACTATTTACCTTAGGATACAGCCTATCATTATTTACGTCACTAAAGGACTGGAGAGAGCTCAGTGGTTAAGAGCATTGGCTGGTCTTGCAGAAGACCTGAGTTTGGTTCCCAGCACCCACGTGGCAGCTCACAATACCTGTAACTCCAGTTCCAGGGAATCTGATGCCGTCTTCCGGCCTCCCTGGGCAGCACATTCATGCATGCGCGTGCGCACATTCGAGCACACAGAAACATGCACGCACGCGCACACACACACCGTGAACACATATGCATAAAAGCCAAACATCCATACATATAAAGCTAGAAATCTTAAGCATACAGTCCTAAAAAGGAAGAGAGTGTCCCAGCTCCAAAGGGCATTAGCGTATGACCTGGCAAGTTCTGAGATTTTTAGCGGTAAAGTAGGCATGGCGGCTGCTTTCCCCGGGCATGGGAAAGACCATCCAGACTGGAGTAACTCTAGGCCCCGTTCCTTCCTCTGCAGCCATACAGTGCTTCCCCTATGTGAAGAAGCGGATTCCCGTCATGTACCAGCACCACACCGACCTGAACCCCATTGAGGTGGCCATCGATGAAATGAGCAAGAAGGTGGCTGAGCTCCGCCAGCTGTGCTCCTCAGCCGAAGTGGACATGATCAAACTGCAGCTCAAACTGCAGGGCAGTGTGAGCGTTCAGGTGAGCTGAAGACGCCCTGAAGACAGAGCGGTTCCCCTGAAGCTTGTAAGCTGCAGTCCCTCACCCCAGCAAGGCCTCTCTCGCCTGCCTGCCTCACCACGCAGTTCCCAGTTTCCCCAGTGTCTTGTCTTTCGTTATCACGGGGAGCAGTAGGCTCAACTGGCCCCCAATCCTGCCTACAACATGGTGGCTTCACCAAGCTGTCTGCTAGAGACAGCTCGCTCTTCACGGCACCCTGGCTTTTCAGTAGCTTGCAGAATGTTGGGGTCCTGATTGACAAAACACTCCTCAAGCCCCAGAAGCATGACAGTAGTAGGCTTTCCTATAAGACTGTTTGTTGGATTGTGTAAGTTCTGTATCCAGGACTCGGTTTCTGAAATCAGTTTTTGACTGTTTCATTACGTGCACACATGAAGAATCAGGAGTTCTGAGCAAACATTTTACCAAATGTCATTGACCACAGAAGTGTTTTTAGATATTTCTAGTCACCCCCACCCCCTCAAGTCCTAAAAAGCTTAAGTATCAACAGCCAGTCAGTAACTTGACCTGGGAACTTGGAGCCTCTATCTTAAGGCCAGTAGAGGGTGGGGCCTGACACGGTGAACTGTCTAAGTGTAAAAGCATTTGGTGTGCTGTTGGACAGTGACCTTCGAGTTTTTATAAAAGTGCCCAATCAGCGTACATAGCAGTAAACCCCGTGATAAAATGAAGACACGATGTTCATGCTGTGGTCCACCCGGATGACAAAGTTGAGGGCAAAGGAAGTTAGCTTTCACTTCCTTTGGGCATTCCCGTAACTCTGTTCCCCAGTGGTTTCCTGGGGCTACTGCTCTCTCTGGCTTCTCATGTACTGTCTCACGCAGTATCAGCAGCTATCCTCTTCATGTCTGTTTAACATGGGGCGTCTGGTGACATGCCAGACAGTCTTTGTTGGTCTTCATGTGAGCTTCATTCCCACACAGCCTAGTAGAGAGGTCGCCACATTCTGTCACCATGGGAAGCTAGCTGTCCATCGCCGAGCTGACACTGGCTTCCGCTCCCTCTTCCCACGTGGCTGCGGTGAAGTCACCTGACTCAGTACTGAGATTGCTGCAGTCCTACACACAAGTCAGAGCTTTCCCTTGAGAGCTCTCTCCACCCCTTGCTTCATGCATCCCTCACTGCATCGCTGAGTGTTCCTAACCTTTGATTTACAGCACAAGTCAGCTAAGTCAGCAAGACAGTTGGCCTGTGGCTGCCTGTACCATCCAGTGGGATGAACAATGTTTCAGTTTTGGTTTTGTTTCAATGGCTGTAGAAGCTGGGAAGACGGCTCAGTCAGTAGGATGCTTGCTATGCAAGCTAAGTTCATGTCCACTGCACCCACAGCTGTAATCCCGGCTCGGGGGAGGAAGAGACAAGAAGGTCACTGGTCACTGTCCAGGAAACCTAGCCTAATCAGTGGGCTCCAGGTTCAGCAAGAAAATCTGTCTCAAAATAATAACAATAATGTAGAGAGAATAGAGCTCTGATGTGGACCTCTGATGCACACATAGAGAACACACACGCAGTCATTCGTGCACACACAAAAACACAACAGGTTGATGTGTTCAGTACAATGTAGCACAAATTCCAGTGTCTAAAACCCTGTTTGAAAGGACCTTTGATATGGGTTTGGAGACCTGGGCTCTGGTGTTTTGCATGTTGGTTGCTCAAACCTGAACAAGTCTTTACGTTCCCTACACTGGTTCCTTACATAAAATGAAAGATGGCTTACGTGATGGGATCCACCGGTGTATAATATTGTAACTCCAATTATGGTTTTTTTCCTTGGCATTTATGTACATGGGAGTCGGAGATCAAGACTGACTCGGTTAAACAGCATTTAGAGTGTGTGGCAACTGACATAAGTAAGTGGTGGTGGTCATATTTTGTCTAGCCAAACCTTTGTTCTTTCTTTCCCCAGGTCAACGCTGGCCCACTAGCATATGCCCGGGCTTTCCTCGATGACACCAACACGAAAAGATACCCTGACAATAAGGTGAAGCTGCTGAAGGAAGTCTTCAGGTAAAGCACACTGCAAGTTCCTTTCACGGAGGTCACTCGTCTCTCTAGTGGTGGACAGCTTTCCCACAGAGGTCACTCATCTCTGTGGTGGACGGCTTTACCACAGATGTCACTCATCTCTGTGGTGGACGGCTTTCCCACGGAAATCACCCATCTCTGTGGTGGTCAGCTTTACCACGGAAATCACAAATCTCTCTGTGGTGGTGGTCAGCTTTCCATTACTATAACATAGCTGAGATGATTCACTTATAAACAGAAAAGGTTGAGCTAACAGTGTGTGAGAGGCCTGTGGTGAGGGATGAGTAGTAAAGACACTATAGTAGCCAGGACATCAAAACCACTGAGCAAGGGTCCTGAGTCCCAAAACTCCAGTAGCACCATGTTGGGGACCCCACTCAACAGTGGGCGTTTGAGGGGTGTTACAGAATGAAACCTCGGCACTGCTCTGGTTCAGAAGGGAGGTGCTTCCTGCTAGACCAGTGTGGTCCTGCTACATGTCTCTCTCCCCTCTGACCTCACTCAGGCAATTCGTGGAGGCTTGTGGTCAAGCCCTAGTGGTAAACGAGCGTCTGATTAAAGAAGACCAGCTGGAGTACCAGGAAGAGATGAAGGCCAACTACAGGGAAATGGCCAAGGAGCTCTCTGGCATCATGCATGAGCAGGTAAGTACCGCGCTGGGCAACTTGGTGGGGCCTGAAATACTCCTAATAGTAAATTAAGCCAGCCAGTATGCTGGAATTATAATTTCTGAAGAAACATGTAACATGCCAAACCCTGCTACATGAACCCCAGATTTCCTAGAGAAACAAGCAATGGGCACCTATATGTCATCTAAAGCAAGTGGGGAGGACAGCACCCTTCTCATTGCCTAAGCTTTGTACTGCCTCCACCAAACAAGGCGGAGAAACCACATTCATGCTTACAGCTTTCTCTGGTAGAACAGGGATGACCAGCCTCGTTTTGTTATCTTTCGCCTTAAAAGTCTAAAAAAAAAAAAAAAGTAGAATTGTTCCAGCAGGCCTGGGCACCCCAGGAGATCACACATGAGCCTTGTCTTCAAGGGCGTCCATCCTTCCTGAATCTGTCATGCTTTCTGTCCTTCCTATGTGAATTCCCCATGTTGTCCCTGCAGGCGTCAGAGGGGACATCCAGCCAGGGTGTCAAGCAAATGTCCCAGGGCAGCGAGCACATCAATCCCAGTCACTGTTCCCTCCACCTTAGCTTCTGGGTCTCAAGCCCTGTCTGTCTCTTGTGTTGTTATCTCTAGTCTTACAAAATGGAGAGTGAGACTTTTTGTCCACCTACCTTATCAAGTGAGAACTGGAGATTTCTATTTTTTAAGGTTTTTTTTTTTTTTTTTTTTTGGTTTTTCGAGACAGGGTTTCTCTGTGTAGCTTTGGAGCCTATCCTGGCACTCACTCTGGAGACCAGGCTGACCTCAAACTCACAGAGATCCGTCTGTCTCTGCCTCCCAAGTGCTGGGATTAAAGGTGTGTGCCACCAATGCCTGGCTTTTTTTTTCTATTTTTTGAGAATTTTATACATGAATACAATAGTTAACACCTATCCCCCAACTCCTCTCCTCTCTCTCTCTCTCTCTCTCTCTCTCTCTCTCTCTCTCTGTCTCTCACTAAGGTGTGAGTAATTAAGCACAAAGGGGAGGAGGCTCGTGGGAACGAACTATTGGAGAAAACTTGTGATCTTTTCCTTGGAACCTCCAGATTCCTGGAGAGGAGTGCCTGGTGGGCACCAGCGTTCAGGACCAGGAAAGACAGAAGTAGAGAGAATTGTGGGTTGGACCTATTAAGCTCCTAAGCTCTCTCTCTCTCTCTCTCTCTCTCTCTCTCTCTCTCTCTCTCTTACACACACACACACACACACACACACACACACACACACACTTTCCCAAATTCATGCTCTCTTATTCTTTAATTATCTTGTAACATACATGCATATGAATTTCTAAATCCAACCCGCAGAGTCCATTTGTTGTTACTCATATGTGTGTATGTTTAGGGCTGCCTGCTTGGGATTAGATAACTTATCAGGGGCTTGTCCCTGAAGAGGACAGAGTCTCTCTTTCTCAGCAGCCAGTAATTGCTGTAGCTCTTCACCTAAGGATGGAATCTTGTCCCTGCCCCCTCCCAGCCATGTCAGAATGTCAGTTTCTCTGGTCTTGTTTGGGCAGCCATGTTGTTGAGATATGGGTGTGGCCTCCCTTTTCGTGCTTAGAAGACACCATCCTGCAGCAGAAACCCTGATCTTCTGGCTCTTATGGTGACCCCACCCCTTCTTCTGCAGTGTTTCCTGAGCCCTAAGTGCAGGGGTTGTATTAGGGCCGTGCAGATTATACTGTGGAGAGCTAACTTGATTATTTGAGCTTTAATATCTTTGTTCTTTTTTTTCCCCTCCATGCTGCACATGCTCAGATGGGATGGTAATACCATTTTGTTTTTGTTTTTGTTTTTTAAGTTTATTTTTTCTGATAAAACTGTCTGACCTAAACTGAATCACATAAGGTTCTGACCAAGTTTGGGCAGCTGTGGACTTTGGATAGTGCATGTACAGTGGAAAGCAACTCTGTTCTGAACATTTTTAAATGTAGGGAAAATTTGAAATGATTAAATCACTAAGGTGTGAGTAATTAAGCACAAAGGGGAGGAGGCTCGTGGGAACGAACTATTGGAGAAAACTTGTGATCTTTTCCTTGGAACCTCCAGATTCCTGGAGAGGAGTGCCTGGTGGGCACCAGCGTTCAGGACCAGGAAAGACAGAAGTAGAGAGAATTGTGGGTTGGACCTATTAAGCTCCTAGATTGAGCAGACAGTAACTGCCATGGTTGGCTGCCTACTGTCCCTTAAACTTCCTGTTGTGTCAGCCTCTGTGAAGACTAAACCCTTTAGCCCATGCATAGAAAGAACTGTGACCTGACACGGTGGCTTTGGTGGTTTCCAGAAGAGTCTCTGCATGGGTCTTCTGAGCGTCCATGCTGCTAGTGAGAAATCCTGCACCCGGCTAGAGGGAAACCCTACACCTGGATCCTTTTCTGGTTTGACTGCCATGAAGAGGTTCTTAAGTCTGTAAGACCTGAGAAAGGGAGACAGGAGAGAAAAGCAGGTGATCCAAATTAACTTACAAGGTTTCTTTCCAAGGGTCAAAACTAGTTCATGTCTCATGGAGTTGAAAGGTAGACCAGTTATCTAAGACCTGGAGAGTCTAGAAGGCTTCCCACAAGTTAATTCATAAAGGAAACCAAGCACGTTCTTTCTGATGTTCTCCTTACCATCCTAATCAGAAGGTGGCCATTTATTAGATAAGTTAAAACCATCTATGCAAACGGGCAAAGCCCAAGCCTGGCTGTTGTGTGCACCGTTATGCAGAGTGGAGGCCGGATGGCAAGTTGTGTGTGTTACCTCAGCACCGAATGGCTGGCTGCCAGATCATTGCACTTTGATTACCTTGTCTTTCTGTGCCTCAAGATCTGCCCCCTGGAGGAGAAGACAAGCGTCCTACCAAACTCCCTACACATCTTCAATGCCATCAGCGGGACGCCCACAAGCACAGTGGTTCAAGGGTTGACCAGCTCATCCTCGATTGTGTGACTTTACCTCATGAACCACCACATATAGGGACATGCTTTGTCATGTGCAAACTCAGGATGACTTCCAGAGCTAATCACCGGTGCGACCGAGCACAGGAAGAAGCCATGGGGAACCGGAGAGAGAGGGAGCCTGGACTGTGATATTTAGTAGCAGATTTTATAGGAGTCGGGGGAAGGTGCGCATATTTTTTTTAAATCGCACTGGCAATATTTAGTTTTCCTCATCTCTTAACAGGAGTATGTGGACACTCTTAAGCTGCAGTTCAGTTTTATTCTTTTTACAATGTAGTGTTAGGTGACGTAAAGGAAGAAAGGAAATGTGTCGTAGGACATTTGTAGCAGCTGCAGCTGCACTGAAACAGACTGGGGGCTAAGCTGGACAAATCTTGAAAATATTTTTTTCTCCCTGTGTCACATTCAGGTTGAGTACAAGAACTATTTTTGTGTCTAGTTTTTGATGACTGAAGGGAATGGACTATTGTAATTTTTGTACTAGTGAACGAGGAGATGTAGAGCCTTTATATTCATGCCTTGTGTTGGAGACACGAGAGCTTACAAAGTTGCGTGTGAGCCTAAGCCTAGTCCAGCAACGTAGAACCAAAGGCCTGCACTAACAAACGCACTCCGCTAAGACTAGAACCCAGTGTACATACCGTTTGTTAACACAGCCTCCTGCTCCATTCAGGCACCTGTTGAATTTCTACATTTCTGACACACCCACTTCCACGTTGTTACTGTGGCCACTTGTGCTGTTCTCGGTATATGCAAACACATTGGATTTTACTGTTTTATTCTTGTACATAAGAAGTGCAATATGGAGATGTATACAGTCTTTGCTATATTAGGTTTATAAACTGTTAAAAAAAAAAAAACTTTTTCATCCTTTTGCCAAAATGGTGGAGTATGTGATTGGTGAGCCCTAAACCCTGTGGTGAGTTGGGGAATAATTTAAAAATTTCACCATGTTATATTTTCTTTTAAGACTTTAATTTAGTAATTTTATATTTGAAAAAATAAAATAAAGGTTTTTAATTTAACTGGAATCACTGCCCTGCTATAATTAAACATCCTGTACCCCAACTGTATTAAAAATGACATTGCTGATTTTCTGGCAATAAACACTGGATATTTGTTGTTTGATAATCCTAAAAACAGGGTAAGGTGCTTAGGGGTAAAATAACATTATCAAACTCTTCCCTAGAATAAAAAAGAGAGAGAGCGAGCACGGATGGATCCACTAAGGTGGGTGGAGTGTTGGTAGTTGCTGAAGCTATGAGTGGATGGACATCTTAACACCAGTTCTCTGCTTTTCTGAAAGTTTCCATGACACAGATTTCAAAGGGTGGGGCTAGGAGTTTATGCTTCCAGAGGACTTGGTGGATGCTAACAGGCACTTGAGTCTGGACTGGGCCCCGAGCTGTGCCATGACTGCAGAGTGACGGGAGACACTTCAGACGGGGTTCCTCTCTTCAGCTATGACAAATCTTGCCCTCTATCATCTCCCTGACTTGCTTTTGGAGGTGAGCACTCAGGGATACACTAGGCAGTCGTCCCTCCCAGAGATGCTCCGGCCACCATGCTGTACACCCCTCGCCCCACATTGTCACAGGCTCTGGCCAGAGTCTAAGATCACACAGGTCACGTAGCAGGTGTGCTGGTCCTACCTTTGGTCTGCCCAGTGGCCCCAGAGGATGAATTGTTTCATTATCCGTGTTGTGTAGTTGCCACAAGAAGGAACTTTCTACATGGGTTAAAAGCATGGGCTTTGCCAGGCGTTGGTGGCGCACACCTCTAATCCCAGCACTAGGGAGGCAGAGGCAGGCGGATCTCTGTGAGTTCGAGGCCAGCCTGGTCTCCAGAACGAGTGCCAGGATAGGCTCCAAAGCTACACAGAGAAACCCTGACTTGAAAAACCAAAACAAACAAAAAGATTGCTGTTTTGACCATGCTTCTGTACAGGTCAGTGATGGCACAGCCATGTGATGCAGCCGTCACTGTTATCTCCACATCCCTGTCGTCATCCCAAACAGTGATGCAACCGTCACTGTTATTTCCACATCCCTGTCGTCATCCCAAAGAGAAAGTGTTACCCATGGAGCAAGAGCTTCTTAGTTCCCCTTTGAGAATGTTGTTTATGAAGTGACTTTAGAATAAAAACTCTAGTTAGGTCCTTGTTAGGGATACTAACTGCCTGGGAATTCAGCAGTACACATAAATGGATTTCTGCATGAGAAGCAGCTGCTGAGAGTAGCCAGGCCGTGCTGAACGAGAACTGAAAGCAACCAAACAAAACTAACCACAGTGAGTAAGAGTTGACTCGTGTGACAGCTCCTGAATGTAGAGACATTGACTTCCGCAAGAGATGACGGCTCATGTCTGTAATCTCCACAGTTAAGGGGCAGAAGCTGGGAGATGGTGGGTCTGAGGCCAGCCTGATCTGTACACAGTTACTTCATTTCCTTAATAGGGATCGTTTACATAAATGTGACCATCAACACAGAAGGCTGTTATATAACTAAAAAAAAATCATTAATTACAGAGTGGTCTAGAAGATCAACCCATATACCAAAAGTCTACACACATTTAATGTATATAATTTCAGTCAGATGTGTGATACCATCACCACTATCAAAGTGATAAACATACGATGTCCAGGCTTCTGAAAGTCCCTTTGCATCTTTTTTGGTCTTGTTGGTTTGTTTTTTTGTGTGCCTGTGTGTGCGTATATGTGTGTGTATATGTGCATGTATATGTGCATGTGTGTGTGTGTGTGTGTGTGTGTGTGTGTGTGTGTGCGCGCACATAAGTGTGTGTGTGTACACACGTGTGTGCATATGACCTGGAGGTGGTGTTGGGCCTGGTACACACTGGACTAGTGCTCCATCAGTAAGCTGTGCCTTCCACCTGCTTGTGTTTCTATTTTTCAGGGTAAGAATACTCCACAGGAGTTCTACCCTCTCTGCAAGAGCAGAGAGAAATGTCACAAGGAATAGTATTGTAAGATATACTTGTCCAGGGTGACTTTTGTTTTAGCTAGTTAGTTACCTTTTCTCAATTAGTTTATGTATTTTACATTCCAACCAGTTTCCCCTCCTCTCCCTCAACCCCCCACCCCCTGTATCCACTCAGAAGGGGCCAGGCCTCCCATGGGCATCAGCAAAGCAGGCTCAGCAAGCAGCCTTAAGACCAAGCTCCTCCCCTGCATTCAGGCTGGGCAGGGCATCCACATGAGGAATAGGTTCCCAAGAGCAGCCAAAGCACGAGGGACACCCCTGCTCCCATTGCCAGGAGCCCCACAGACAGACCAAGCTACACAACTCTCACGTATATGAAGAGGACCTAGGTCTGTCCCATGCAGGCTCCCTGGTTGTTGGTTCAGACTGTGAGTTCCTATGAGCCAGGCCAGTGGTTTCTGTGGGTTTTCCTGTGTTGTTCTTAACCCCTTGCCCCATTTCCTTCGATCCCTGCTCCCTCTCCTCAGCAGGAGTCCCCAGGTGCAGCCCAGTTCAGCTGTGGGTCTCTGAATCTGTTTCCATCAGTCACTGGATGAAGGCTGTCCGATGACAACTGGGGTACTCACGATCCAATCACAGGGGATGTCCTGGCAGCCCAGCTGGGTCCATCTTGGAGACTCGTGGAAGTTCCCCTTGCATCAGGCTTCTACTTGACTTTGTAAAGCCCCCTTTCCAGTCATCTCTTCTAGCACTGTCCCCCTCTACCCACCCCCAACACAATCCCTCAAGTTCCCACGCCCACCCACCTCCAGTCCTCCCAGGAGGTCTCTTCTGTTTCCCCTTTCCAGGGAGATCTATGCACCCCCCCCCAGGCCCTCCCTGTTATCTAGCATCTCTGGGGCTGTGGATTGTAGCCTGGTTGTCCTTTACTTTACAGCTAGTATCCACTTATGAGGGAGTGCATGCCATGCTTGTCTTTCTAAGTCTGGGTTACCTCACTCCGGATGATTTTTTTTCTAGTTCCATCCATTTGCCTGCAAATTTCCCGATGTCATTGTTTTTGTAGTACTCCATTGTGTAAATGTACCACATTTTCCTTATCCATTCTTCATCTAGGGCATCTAGATTGTTTTCAGGTTCTGGCTATTACAAACAATGCTACTACGAACATTGTTGAGCAAAGATCCTTGTGGTACGATAGAGCATCCTTTGGGTATATGAGTGTGACCTTTTTATGGTTTGGTTTTAGACCCAGCCTTCCATATCTGTGATTTCTTTATCCACGAATTGAGACACAAAGTTTTTGAGAAAAAAAAATTGCTTCCATTACTAAAACGTGTAAAGTTTTTTCTCATAAATATGTCATACATGTGGTAGTTAACCTGTGCTGCCAACTGGATTGGATTGAGAGGCACCTAGGAGAGCAGTGAGGTACAGGAACTGAGAGGGGGCGGGGGAGAGGCCACCAGAATGTGGTCGACAACATCTGTCTGGACAACACATATGGAAAAGAGGAATCCCGCCAGTGCAGACAGACAGACAAGCCTGCAGGTTGCTCGACAGCTACATGGCATCTCCCTGAGTTCCTCTTCCCAGCCCTCTGCTAGTCTGGTAGCCCCGCCTGTACTTCCTTCCTGCCTGGCTGCATCCTGCCTGTCCATTGGCCGAAACAGCTTTATTCACAACCAGTAAGAGAAACATCCATTCACAGCACACAGTAGGACCTCCCCCATCAGCTGCAGGCCCTTGTGATTGCATCCTTGCTAAGACTTTGTCTCCGTTTCCTCCATTCCCTGAGACTTTGCAAGTTTAAAGGTGAAAAAATAACCTGGTGACATAGGAATTACAAGCTACTTTTAGCCAGGCTTCACATAAGAAGCAGGACAGAAAGACCCAGGGGAAATGCAAGTTTTTTCAGAAAGTCTGTTTAAAGCCGTGGATCTGGAGGTTATGGCTGCTAGGGGATGCCAGGCACTGGTTTGAACACAGCTATGGAAATGTTCTTTGTGTTCATGGGACCGAAAGATTTCACATTTTGTATGCTGTGAGGAATTCCAGACACTCATGTCTGGCCTGCTGCCTGCTTCTCTCAGGGACCATTTTCCATATCCTCCATAGTTGTCCCATTCAAAAATGCCACCAACAAACCCCATTCAGTTGTGGGGTTTCCTTTGTTTATCTCTTCTTTTTTTTTTTTTTTTTTTTTTTTTTTTTTTTTTTTTGAGATAGGGTCTCATTATGTAGCCCTGGCTGACCTTGAATTTAGAGATTTGGTGTGCCTACCACACCTGAGTTCTTTGTTTGTTTGTTTGTTTGTTTCTAGACAGGGTTTCTCTGTGTAGCTTTGGAGCCTTTCCTGGCACTCGCTCTGTAGACTAGGCTAGCCTTGAACTCACAGATCTGCCTGCTTCTGCCTCTCGAGTGCTGGGATTAAAGGTGTGCGCCACTACTGCCCTGCTTCTGGGTTCTTTTTCTTAAAAAAATAAATAAATAAATAAATAATAAATATATATATTCACAGTAATATATAATATATATTATAAATATATTCACAGTAATATATAATACATATTATATATAAATCTACATCGACAGCTTTATGGCAGTAATCATTTTAACATTAAAAATTATCCATTAAAATTGTCTTTGAGATGAAGACTAACAGTTGCTTCAGAGACCCTGCCTGCTCCCTGTGTTAGCTTCTGAGATACTATAAACCAACATCCTTCCTTATAAAGAAATACAATGCCTGCGTTCACTTTTATTTTTTCAAATTGACTGATTTCATGGATTTCCACTGGACTTTCTTCTGGCATCCGTCTTTCATGTCTGATGTTTCACTCCCCAAGACCACCTCTGACACTGCCACATTGGGGTCTAGGCCCTGGACATGTAGGCTTTGAGGACACTTAAGCTCCAGACTGTAATGTTACAGCAGTGTAATAATATTTCTTTAGTTAGGAGGTTTTTTTGAAGCATCTCTGTCCCTGCACCTTTATTTAAATGGAAAGTGACATTGTCGTGCTTAAGATGCAAGAATTGTTCTGAATAAGAAAGACAGTGACTAGCATTTCTACACAAGACACTGCATGATATTGATGATGGTTTTATTTGCAGTTCCTCAAGTCCTAGGACTTCTCAGCATGACAAGCCAATAGGTAAAATAGTCTGTTTCTGCTGGGCATGGTGGTGCACACCCTTCATCCCTGTGTGCTGGATGGAGGCAGAGGTAGGCAGTTCAAGGTCAGCCTGGTGTATATTGGGAGTTCTGGGCCAGTCAGGGCTACACAGTAAGACCTTGTCTCAAAATAAAATATAATAAAATAAAACGTGTTCTGTTCCTAATTCTACAGAGATGAAGGATCTCTGTTCTAGAGATCTAAGAGTCATGATCACACCCTTGAAAAGCACATTTTCCATTGAGTAGGTCTGATACACTTCCTTGGTGTCTGCAGGGATTGGTTCCAGGGTCCCCAAGCTCTAGGGTTACACAAGCCTCTTATACAAAACAATATGACAAGATACTATTAACTTATCTAAACAGCTGTTACGTTACAGTGACAAAAAAGTTTGTACACGCATGGCACAGACAATACCTTTTTCTTTTTGAGACTGCGTTTCCTTATGTGACCCTGCCAGGCTTTGGGCTCTGACTCCTGAGTGCTGGTCCTGGGGTTATGTGCCACTATGCCCAGTTCCTAGTACTTTGGAGCCCAGGTAGGTTGAGTCCATGGATATGGAATTGATGGCCATGAAACACTGGGTTTACATTCAGAGTATCTGCACTCATAGTGCCTCATTTGAGGATTCGGCCTGAAGAAATATCAGGCTGGAAGCCCCTATTAATAGGGACATTTCCCAAGTATACCCCCAATTCTATGAAGCTCTTTGCTATTGAACTGACAGTTAACTAAAGCACTCCAATTTTTAACAGTACATTGACCAAATTCTATGTTCTAGGCCTGGGCCAGGGAATTAGAAAGGCTCAGTTCATCCTGGTAAAGAGAGAGCAGCAGTGTTGTCTTTGAACTCGCTGCTGCAACGGCACCTGGGAACATGCTAAAGATGCAATCAGAAACTCTAGGGGCGTGGCTCAGCAATCTGTGTTTAAACAGGCCCTTTGGCTGACTCTGGGTGATAAATCTGGGAACTGAAGACTACACACACACACACACACACACACACACACACACACTCACACACACACACACACTCACACACACACTCACACACACACTCACACACACTCACACACACATTCACACTCACACACACTCTCACACACACTCACACTCACACACACACACTCACACACACTCACACACACACACTCACACACTCACACACTGATCTAGCCTCCCTTCTCACTAATGGTACAGTTTGGGAACAAGCTTAGCTTAGCTTCACTCCTGATGTAAATGATTGAAAGTGGAAATCATTTTGAATTTTTTGAACAACAAAAACACACAGTGTAAGAATCCTGGGAAAATCACTCTTGGCCTTGCCCCTGGATAAGGAGCCAAGGTAGGTTGCTCTTGGCTTGCCCAAATTGGCTCTACTTTATCGTCTCAGATAAGACAACACGTGGAAATAACTCGGAAGGGTTAGTTCCCGTGGGTCTGTATTCTGTTGTGGCAAGGCCTCACTCAAACCCGGTCTACAGGCCTGGAGCCCTGGCCAGGGCCTCTGTGGGAGGTGTCAGAGGAACACTGGCCCTATGAGTCCTCCAATCACAGGAGAAGAAAACTTCTTTTCATCCTTGGATAAAACTTGCCCTTGTCATGAAAAGAGAGATAGAGGGATAGATTGAGAACTAACAAAACAAAAAGTGTTCAGAGATGTAAGAATTCCCCCATCCCCAGAAGTCATGACTGTCACTGAGCTAGCCCCTGTAGTGTTTTAGGGAACCTAACAAAAATATATATTTAGTTTATGTGTGTTTTGTCTGCATTTATGTATATGCATGTCTGGTGCTCAAGGAGACCAAAGAAAGGCCCTGGGTGCCTGGAGCTGAAGCTACAGTCTGTTGTGAATGGCCGTGTGGGTGCTGGGAACCAAACACGGGCCCTCTGTGAGGACAGCCAGTGCTCTAACCACTGAGCCACCTCTGCAGCCCCCTCTCAGAGGTTTAAACTTGTTCTCTTCTGTCCTTTGCTCTGTGACCTTTCAAACTTCCACTTCCCACCATTTAATCCAGTTCAGCAAGTACCTGGGAAGTCCCTGCCACACAGTGTCATCAAGAAGGACACATAAGACTTGGAGCCTGCTCTCAAGAAACCCATGGTTGGCAGGTAACATACCACAGCCAATCAGATAACCAACCAAGAGCAGGAATTATGCAGAACTAGGTTCAGAGGGTTCAATGAGAAATACAACCTAACTCACTGCAGGAGCTTCTGGTCTGAGGGTAGGAGACAGACACATACATACCAAACATGGTAAGGGCCATAATAGAAGTGAGGAGGAACTCATAGAGCAAAGGGCAGGGGACCCGCAGAAGCTTAAGCGCCAGAATCAGAGAGAGAGAGAGAGAGAGAGAGAGAGAGAGAGAGAGAGAGAGAGAGAGAGAGAGAGAGAGAAGGGAAAGAGCGACAGAGGGAGGGAGGGAAATGGTCATACACAATGCAGGTACTTATTTAGGAATGGTGGCATATCCTGAAAGCCCCACCTACCTGGCAGGGGGGTCATTTGCTACCAGGAGTTTCCTGGACCGTGTATGAGATTTTGTCTCAAAATAAATTAGAACTATGATCCTGGCATAGTATACATGGATAATGCAGCACTCAGGGAGGTGAGGTAGGAGGGTTGAGAGTTTGAGGCCAGCCTGGGCTATTTAATGGGTTTCAGGCTAGCATGACCCCTAACATAGACATACGGTCATGCTGTTCTATTTATTGTTGCGCACAGTTTTGTAATGTGGGTAGTTTTCCTCTGTGGTTGCTGGGGCTCACTTACATGGTGTCATTCAGCTGGTGGAGAATCTGTGGGCTGGACTCAGCTGGGTCCTGTTATCCATGTGGTCTCAAGTCCTTATGCTCTCCGTGGCTGCTCATCGTTCCTGAATGCAGTGTGTTCCTACAGAGTGGTGGGACATTCCAAGAAGGTAAGGACTTCAGCTCTGAGTCTTTGCGAGAGCTATCCTTGGAGGCTACACAGTGTCACTTCTGCTGAAGGTTACCAGTCAAACCATGTGGGAACTATACGATTGGCTCAGCGTCATGCGAGTGGAGAGGAGCAGGTATTTAAGATAGACAAGAATCGGTGCTGTATGAGTTCCATGCGAAGCGCTACTAGAGAACAGGTTGCAGGTGTGGCTGATGGATGCTGCTGGCACCCTCCCTCATCCCAGCCGCACCCCTCCCTCATCCCAGCCACACCCCTCCCTCATCCCAGCCGCACCCCCCACCCCCTCATCCCCCAGCCGCCACCCCCTCATCCCAGCTGCACCCTCCCTCCCCCAGCTGCACCCTCCCTCATCCCAGCTGCACCCCTCCCTCACCCAGCTGCACCCGCTCCCTCATCCCAGATGCACCCCTCCCTCATCCCAGATGCACCCCTCCCTCATCCCAGATGCACCCCTCCCTCATCCCAGATGCACCCCTCCCTCATCCCAGCTGCACACCTCCCTCACCCCAGCTGCATCCCAGCTGCCCGCACCCCACCCTCATCCCAGATGCACCCCTCCCTCATCCCAGATGCACCCCTCCCTCATCCCAGATGCACCCCTCCCTCATCCCAGATGCACCCCTCCCTCATCCCAGCTGCACACCTCCCTCACCCCAGCTGCACCCCTCCTCCCCCAGCTGCATCCCTCCCTCATCCCAGCTGCACCCCTCTTCCCCCAGCTGCACCCCTCCCTCATCCCAGCTGCACCCCTCCCTCATCCCAGATGCACCCCTCCCTCATCCCAGATGCACCCTCATCCCAGCTCATCCCAGCTGCACACCTCCCTCACCCCAGCTGCACCCCTCCTCCCCCAGCTGCATCCCTCCCTCATCCCAGCTGCACCCTTCCCTCACCCCAGCTGCACCCCTCCTCCCCCAGCTGCACCCCTCCCTCACCCCAGATGCACCCTTCCTGCCCCAGATGCACCCTGAGTGTTGACTGATAACAGCTCACAGCTGCTCCTTTCTGCACACCCCTCCCCATGCCTGTTGGTTCGGGGTACAAGGGTGGCTTTTGTGTCTGGTGGGATTGACTCTGACACTGTGTGTGCTCCAGGGCCTCCTTGCTTAGCTGCTCATTGCTGCATCCTTTGCTTCCTTTCCCCTGAAAGCATTCTTCAGGCGGTTGCTAAGGAACCAGCCTAGTAAGTCAGAAGAGAAAGTCTGAAGAAGGTGCTAGAGGGTCTGCTACACTTGGGGCTTTACTGCCTCAGCCTCTCTTAACTCTGCCCATTTAAAAAAAAATAACTTATTCACTTGTGTTTCATTTGCACTGGTATTTTGGCTGCATGTACGGTCTGTGTGCTGGTGTCAGATCTTGGAGTTAGAGACAGTTGTGAGCTGACATGTGGGAGCTGGGAATTGAACCCAGGCCCTCTGGTAGATCAGTCAGTGCTCTTAACCTCTGAGCCATCTCTCCAACCCTCTTTCCAGCCCCCTCTACCCACTTTCAGTTCATGTCTTTCTCTCCAATTTTTGTCTCTCTTCCCTATACACCAGTTTTTCTTCTTTTTAAAGTCCACCCCCCCAGCCGGGCGTTGGTGGCCCACGCCTTTAATCCCAGCACCTGGGAGCCAGAGGCAGGTGGTCTATAGATCGAGTTCCAGTACAGGATCCAAAGCTCGAAAAAACAAAACAAAACAAAAAAAAGAGTGCCCCCCCTGGACCCACAACTAGACAGATTTGTCAGGTGTAGTAGCACCTATCTCAGCACTCAGCAGGAAAAAGCAGGAACTTTGCCCTAAGCTTGAGGCCAGCCTAGTCTATGCAGCAAGTTCTAAGCAAGGAAGGGCATGTAACTATTTTGATAGAATGCCCTAACATACATGAAGTCATGGGTTGGATCCCCAGCACCATGCCTGTAATTGAATCACTTAAGAGGTAAATGCAGGAGGATCAGAAGTTCAAAGTTATCCTTGGTTACATAGTGAATTGGGGGTCAACCTGGGCTAATTGAGACCCTCAAAACAAACCCAAAAATGTGTTGGTCTGAATGAAAATGGCCCCCGTGGGCTCATAGGAAGTGGCACTATTAGGTGTGGCCTTGTTAGGGGAAGCCTGTCACTGGGGGCGGGCCAGGCCCAGTGTCACTCTTCCTGCTTCATTCAGATCTGGATGTAGAATTCTCAGCTTACTCTCCAGCACCATGTCTGCCTGCATGCCACCATGCTTCCTGCCATGATGACAGGGAACTAAACCTCTGAACTGTAAACCAGCCCCCGTTGAAATGTTTGCCTTTATAAAAGTTGCTATGGTCATAGTGTGTCTTCACAGCAATAGAAACCCTAACTGAGACACCAGTCAATCACCAAGAAAAAACCTGGGTCAGAGAGATGGCTGCTAAAGGCACTTGACCACCAAGCCTGACAAAGTGACTTTAGTTCCTAGAATCCATATGATTGAAGAAGAAAACCAACTCCTGAAAGTTGTTCTCTGACTTCTGTACATGCATAATATAGATATGGACATACTCACAGACAGACAGACAGACAGACAGACAGACAGACACACACACACACACACACAATTCGTGACAGTAGCTAGATTACAGTTATGAAGGGCCAATGGAAACAATTTTATGATTGAACTCACCACAACATGAGGCATTGTATCAAAGGGTCATGGCATTAGGAAGGTTGGGAACCACTGCCTTAGATGAAATGGCTATGGAAAGCCTCAGAGAACCTTGGAAGGACATTTGGACAGGGGCCCAAGTAGATGAGAAGCTAAGACAAGCAATTTCCTGGAGGAGCAGGGTCTTGTGCCCCTGCTGTAGTGTCTTTAGGGATGGCATTGTGGGCTACTTTGATGGCACTCCGACACTCCCGAGACTGCCCAATAAATTTATACCTTGAATCAGGGGCCAGTGACTAGCTGACCATAATTGTTCATAGAGAAGCCAGCAATTTGGATAGAGAAGATACACAGGCAGGAAAGGACAGGGACTAGCATTTGAGATCTCTTGGTCCTGGGATTAGGGAAGAGATGTGTCTCTTGCAGTGTCTCTGGCCAAAAGGTCAGCCAGTTGCTACTCAGTCTCTCTGAGCTAGCAGGTTTTATCTCAGCCTTTGACTTCTGAGTCTTATTGATACATAGAATGATAGAGACTTAATTAAAATCTAATTATGATGGGGGGGGACACAGAAGCTCCACCAGGCCACAGCCTGAGTGGCTGGTGGGTGACTGAGGGCTGTGGGGCAACAGACGATTAAAATGTTAGTAGATTCATGTGCCCCCACTAAGCTGACAGAAAGACATCAGGATGATTTCTCATTTATTCCACTAGATGGACTGTTTCTCTGAACATAGAGAAGCAGAAACTCCACTGGTGAGATGGGGTGTCTCAGAGAGACAGGAAGATGTAAATCACCTAAGGGGTGACATGGTCACCTGAACTGGATCCCCAAAGAGAGGGGTTATTAGTAGCATACCTGGCAGAATCCAAATCCAGTCTTTTAAATAGTGACCAATGCCAATTCCCCTAGTTTAGATAGATCTAAGTAATTATGAGAGGAGTTCACATTAGGCCAGGCTGAGCGACAGGCAGGTGGGATGGATGCTACTTATCTGAAATTCATATTGTCAAAACCATCAAGACCTAACTGAATGGAAAAATTTGTACTGCTCTTGGATTTTCCTAAGGATATATAGAGTTAATATGATCCTCAAAAAAAAGTCTTAGATTTTATGACCATGAAGAAATTGATCATATCAAGACTTATAGAAAGATTCAAAAGAGAGATGTAGGCCAAAGCAGTCTTTAAGGACATATGAGCCATCTGTAAGAAGGGGACGCTGCAAATGTAGGCAGAGACCAGAACACAACAGAGAGCCCAGAAATCAAGCACACCACACGTGTAACTAGGTTTATGACAAAAGGACAGTAAGGTGCAAGGAAAGGGGTGGTTTCACAGGAAAAATGAATTCTAACATTTAAGTTACACAATACACATACATATTGATTCCATGTGTAGTTTATGAAAGCAGAACAACTAAGAGGAAGCAAGAATATCTTTATGACGTTGGTGGAGGCAATAATTTCTCCAAAAGGACACAGAAATCTCAGATCACAAAGAAAAAATTAAATTAGACTACATGGAGACACAGTACTTTCTTCACTGGACGATCCCATGCAGACAATGAAGAGAGCACAATATGGGAGAAAAGTGTACCTCATGTAGCTGGGAAATGTAACCAGAATGCACAACTAACTCCTAAAATTAAGAAGACAATTCAATAATTACACACATATATTTTCATGGTTGGGCAAGTTCTCTGCCTAAGCTATATTTCAGCCCTCAGAAGATACCTGTCACACACAAAGCAAAATGGATGGATCTTACACACAAGATGAGGTCAAGAGGCCAAACACAAAGGAATATATATTGTATCATCCATTCATATAAAGTTCAGGAGTGAGCAAAGCTATTTTTATGGCCATAGTGATTGCCTTTAACAAGGAGGTGATTGGTGGTGGGAAACGGCAAGTAGATGCGTCTGGGTGTCCATTAATAGTTCTTGATCTGGATGTGGTATACAGGAATAATTCATGATTTGCACATGTGCACATGCACTGCACACAGGCACAAACACACACACACACACACACACACACACACACACACACACACACACAGTCCAAGAAAAGTTTATATGCTGGGAATGTGTATGTCTGTAACCCTGGTACTCAAGATTTAGAGGTAGGAAGATTCTTGTAAATTTGGGGCCAGCCAGGGCTACACAGCAAGAACCTGGAGCCAGTGGATGGAGGGAGGAATGGAGGAAGGAGGAGAGAGAGAGAGAGAGAGAGAGAGATTTACTAAAACACCACGTGGAATAGATAAACAGAAGAGTCGAGATTGGGAGTCGCCATTTGTGTTATTGCTGGCTGCCTCACAATCATTCCAAAACTTAGCAGCCAAGAAAAGCAAACACTTACCTCACCGTTTCTGTGGGTCGGGAATTTGGGAGAAGGCTAGGGTGTAGCTCCACTCAGAGTCTCTCCTGAGGTGACTGCTAAGGCATTGGCCAGGGCTACAGTTATCTGAAAGCTAGACAAGCAGAGGGTCCATACCCATGGGCCAGTGTTGTTGGCAGGCTTGAACCCATGCTAGCTGAGTGCAGACTTCTGCTGTTTCACTGTGAGGGGCTCCGCATAGGCTGCCGAGTTTTCTCACAACAGGGCAGCTAGGCTCTCTGAGAAGTGAGCAAACGGGACCTGAGAGCCCTGGATGAAAGCCATGGTGTTTCTCCAGTTATGGAAGTGAAAGTTTCCCTCCCCTCCCTTCCCTCTGCTCCCCCTTTCTTGTGTATGTGGAGTGGCTCAGCTGATGGGGTTTGGGGTTCACCATGTGGCTTCTTATGCTTAGGGGACCAGGAAGCAGAGATGACCTCACCTCTGCCAACCATGACTCCTTTCACAAAGGCTCCCAAAGACTACAAGCCAGGAACCATTTTTAATACAAATGATAATGCTCCCGCACCCATTCTTTTGCTCTGAAATTACTAGGTTATCTTCAAAAATTCTCAGACTCTTAAACTTGTTATAATCCACTAGCAGGCTCAACAACCTCCAACTACTCTCCTGCTAATGAATCTAAGACAGGACTTGCTGGTAGGGGTGATGAGACATCTGGGAAAAGGGGCAAATTCTCCCAAAGGGTGTCTGTGCTGTGGTAATGTTCTTTCTGACCTACAATTTCAGAAATCCCAGTCATCCTCTCTGTGTCTAGTACCATGTCATCACTTGATCACCTGAAATGCCACCAGGACAAAGTCACTTGTCTAGGCATGTTATCTGGACAGAAGTACAGTGGTCTACACACTTCCCTGCTCATTAGAGTCTCCTGGGAAACAGTTAAAAATCCCCTAAGCCAGATGTGTCTCAGTGCTCAGGAGACAGAAGCAGGCAGACCGGCAGAGGTCTGGGTGCTTGAGGCCAGCTGGGTCTATAGAGCAAATTCCAGGCAGGCAAACAGGTGGGACACAGTAGGACCCTAATCTCAAAACAAAACCCAAACCAGCCAGCCAAACAAACAGAAAACACAAAACCAAACCCAATTTCCGGGTTTGGCGGATGGCTTACTGGTTAAGGACTCATACTGCTCTTGCCCAGGATTAGAGTTTGGTTTCTAGCGCTGGTGTCTGGTGGGGCACAGCTGCTCTTAACTCTCATGTGCATACCTGAACCCATCCTGGCAACATAAGTAAGCAACTAAAAACTGAAATCTTTAAGAACAAAAAATACTAATTCCAGAGTCCCCTCAAGATCCACTGAGTCCTGTAAGAATAACAGTATTAAAGCGGGTGTGGCTCTGTGTGTCTGTAGCCCCAGCTGGTGGAGGTGGCAGACAGGGAACTGCTGGGACTCACTGTCCAGAAAGCCCAGGTGAAAGAGGCTAAGTCCACGTTTAGAGAGAGACACCACCTCAAGAAAAGCACAGCGTGACAGAGGAGAGCATTGGCCGTCTCCCTTTGGCTTTCATGATGTGCGTGTACGTCACACACAACACACACACACACAACACAACACACATAACACACACACACAACACACACAACACACACAACACACACAACACACACACAACACACACACACAACCCCCACACAACACACACAACACAACACACACAACACACACACAACACAACACACACAACACACACACAACACACACACAACACACACACAACACACACACACATACACACACACACAACACACACACAACACACAACACACACACACAACACAACACACACAACACACAGACACACACACACAACACAACACACACAACACACACAGACACACACAACACACACACAGACACAACACATACATACACAACACACACACATACACACACACCACACAACACACACACACATACACACACACATACACAACACACACACACAGACACACACATACATACACATACACACCACACACACACACACACACACACACACACACACACACACACGCACAAAGAAAAGAGGGGACTGAGAGAGTTGCCACCACATCTAACATTTGGTCCTGTTTTGGCGTCTGGAAACCACACCCACACACTTTTAGGAAGAGACTTTTGGCACCTTCCTGGAGAGTGAGTTTTCCGTGAAGAGCGGCTCATCCACTATCCACTGATGGTGTGCTGAGTGACGGGCTCCTCCGCCCTTCAGACGCCTCCTTCCATTGATGCCTGCTCTTTGGTTCCGACCACCTCAGCCTTGCAGGTGGAGGGGCCTGCCAGCACCACCGCCTTGTGGTGGGAGCTGCAGAATTGACTTTATCTCCTGGGCTTCAGACTCCTCTAAGAGGGGTCCAGTGACTCCTGGTTAAGAGGACACACGGCCCTCTCTGGACACGGTCAGGAGATCTCCTCACCCCCATGGTCAAAGAAAGGACACAATGCCTTGGAGAGCTGCCACTTGAGTCTGAGATTACTTTGGGTTGCATGAGCCTGCAGACTTCTCGCCTATGGGAAAATATTCAAGGCATGTGAGTGTTCTTAAAAGCAAAGCTTAAAAACAAGTATTTGTTTTTCAATCACTCGCGGGGCAAATGCACATCGGGCATCTCTGCTTCTGCTTCCACTTTCTCACCTACTCTAACTACAGTGACTCCTGCTGTTCTTAAACAGGTACCCTCCTGCCCTAAGGAATCTGGAGGGAGCTGCTCTCGCTGTCTCTAGAACATTCTCACCCAGACTTTTGCTTGGCCAATTTCCGCACCTCCTTCGTGTCTGTTTCAATCTCCTCTTCTCAACGGAGCTAAGCCTCCCGGTGCTACTTAACCTACGGTTCTCTAGGGGGACAGAATGGATACAATGAATGTTGCATAATATACAATACAACATTTTGTATTACACAAGGGGACCTGCTAGACTGCTTGGTGATATGGACTGGGCAGTCCAACAATGGTGGGAGGGCCTAAGGCCCAGTCACTCATCAGCCTAGGAGGCTGGGTGACACAGCAGACCCAAGCTAGCGCTGAAGGCCAAGAGGCTTCCTGGAGAGCTGTTGGTCTTCATTCCGTGTTGGAAGGCAAAGAAGCTTGGTCAGGATGGCTGCAGCAACAGTGGCATAGATACGCTCACTAGCCAAAAGCAAAGACAGGGATTCAAGCTAAGTAGCTGCTTCACCCTCCCCACCCCCACCCCACCCCAACCTCTTGAAGTATGGGTGGCCTCTGGGGGAGGGGCTTCCCCCTTTAGTTAATCCCTCCCTGAAATACCCTCCCAGGCTGGCCCAGAGGTGTGCCTTTTAGTTAATTCTGTATCCAATCAAGTTGACAGTCAAGTTTGACCTCACGTCTAGCAACCAACTTCCCTTCCTGAGCCTGCTCAACCTTTTCTTTCCAGGACACTTTTTACCTTTTACAACTTTACAAATAATTTAGTTTTCAATGTGGCTTTATCTTAATTGCTACATAGTAAGTATACACTGTGACTGAATTTTCAGTCCACGAGTACAGCATGCAATGATCAGACACATCTACACCTCCAGCATTATTTCTTTGTGTTGAGGCCACTGAAATGCCTTCTCTCTTAGAGCTGGAGACATGGCTCAGTGGGCAGAGTGTGCAAATGTGTGGCTTACAGTTTGGATCCCTAGCACACACATGAATGCTGGGTGGACATGGTGGTTTCGCTGTGATCCCAGATCACCTGTTGAGCCCTTGGTCCCCAGTAGGGATGTTCTACCTGGGGGAGTTCTGGAAATCTTAGGCTGTGGAGTCTAGTTAGATTAAAGAGGCCACTGAGATGGGCCTTTGACGGCTGTGTCTGGTCCATAGCCCTTTCCACAATTGCCTTTGCTTCCTGTCCACTGTGAGGCAGGTATGTGGCTCCTGCCATGGCGTTTTCTGCCTCACCATGGACCCAGACTCAGTGGAGGCAAGGACTGTGGACTTATAGCTGTCTGAAACCATGAGCCAAAATAGGCTCCATCCCCCACCCCCTCACGTAGTCTAGGCTGTCTCAGAACTTGCTAAGAAACTGAGGACAACCTTGAACTTCTGGTCTTCTGCCTCCACATACAGAGTGTTGAGATGAGAGCCTTGCGCCACCCACCTGGTTTACATGGCACTGAGGATCCATCCCGGCTTGTGCACGCTAAGCAATCACTTCACCAGCAGTTACACAGTCAAGCTCTGAGATAACTCTTTGAATATAAAGCATTCATTCTTTTTCTCTCTTTATGGTTTTTTTTGGGGGGGGGTGTTCAAGACAGGGTTTCTCTGTGGCTTTGGAGACTGTCCTGGAACTAGCTCTTGTAGATCAGGTTGGTCTCAAACTCATAGAGATCCTCCTGCCTCTGCCTCCCAAGTGCTGGGATTAAAGGTATGCACTACCACCGCCCAGCTAGTCTATTTTTTTAGTATGCAAATATACTTTTTTTAATAAGTGGTTGTTGGGGAATATTATTTTAAGGTGTGTGACTTCTGTTTATGTTGCATTTGTTTAAGTCTGTGAAGCTGTGTTACTGTGCCTGTCTAAAACACCTGGTGGTCCTAATAAAAAGTTGAATGGGCAATAGTGAGGCAGGAGCAAGGCTAGGTGGGGCTGGCAGGCATTGAATATAAATAGAAGGGCAAACAAAGACAAGGAGAAACAATGAGAAAACAAGGGGAGGAAGACATCAGGGGCCAGCCACCCAGCCACCCGGCCACTCGGCCACCCAGCCAGCCACAGAGTAAAAAGAAAAGTACGATATACAGAAATAAGAAAGATAAAAGCCCAGAGGGAAAAGGTAAAAGGGATAATTTAAGATAAGAAAAGCTGGCAAGAAACAAGCCAAGCTAAGGCCAGACAATCAAAATTAAGAATAAACTTTGGTGTATAGTTATGTGGGAGCTGGGTGGTGGGCCCTCATAAATGCCAAAAGAGCAAAACGAGTAAAAAACATCATTCAACAAGTGGTAAAATTATTCCTTAGTATTATCAGTAAATGTTTGACTTATATAGCTATTTGTGTAACTATATTTACCCAGGGTTATGTTGTGGAATATTATTTTATAATGTTACATCTGTTTATGCTGTGGAACATTTGTTTTAAAGACACAAAGATGTGTTGCATTCTTTTATGTTGCATTTGTTTAACAACGTGAAGCTGTGTTACTTTACCTGTCAAAAACACCTATTGGTCTAATAAGGAGCTGAACAGTTAATAGCTAGGCAGGAGAGAGGGATAGGTAGGGCTACCAGGCAGAGAGAATAAATAGGAGGAGAAAAAGAGGGATTGGGAAGGAAGAGAGATCAAAAAACAAGAAAAGGACGGAAGGAGGAAGCAAGGGACCAGCCACCCAGCTACACAGCAAGCCACGGAGTAAGAAGTAAAGAAAGATATGCAGAAGTGTGTGTGTGTGTGTGTGTGTGTGTGTGTGTGTGTGTGTGTGTGTGTGTGTGTGTGTGTGTGTGTGTGTGTGTGTGTGTGAGAGAGAGAGAGAGAGAGAGAGAGAGAGAGAGAGAGAGAGAGAGAGAGAGAGAGAGAGAGGCGTGAGAGAGAAATGTGTGTGTTCACTTGTGTGTGGGCACGTGTGTGTGGAGACTAAAAGTTGATGTTGGTTGTGTTCTTTGTTCACTTCTTCCTTCAGTGAGGCAGTGTCTCTGACTGAAACTGTAGAGACTCCCTCCATTCAGTTAGTCTAGGAAGTTCGCTTGCCCTGGGGATCTTCTGTGTCTGCCGTGTCCAAATGTGTACGAATGTCTTGCCTGCACGTGTGTCTGGGCACCATGTGTACGACTGGTGCCTGAGAGGTGAGATGGATTTCCTGGAACAGAAGTTATAGACCGGTGTGGTACACTGCAAGGATGCTGGGGGTCAAACCCCGTCCTTGACCCCAATTCCGCCGTCCTTTGCTAGAACAAGTGCTCTTAACCACTGAACCATCTTGTCAGCCCTGCACATTCGTGTTTTTTTTTTCTTTTTGTTGTTTTTTTATGTGAATTGGGTGAACTGAGGCCTCATACTTGCAAAAGCTTATCCATGGAGCCATCTTCCCAGCATCTAGTCTGAACTAACATTTGTGTTGAATATTGCTTCATTTTAAAAATAGTTTTTACTGATATTTGTTTGATAGTGTCATATGCCTATAAAGCATATTTTGATTATTATAAGTCCTAAGCCTTTTAAATACCCCCCACTCCTATTGCTCCACCATCCTGCCTTCAAGTTCCCTTCCCTTTTTCAAGGCTTTGCTACGTTTTGGGGACCCACTGTGTTTACTCAGGACCATCTGTGTGGCCATGGGTTTGCGCTATCTGTTGAAGCCTACTGGCTTCCTCAGTAGGTTCAAAAGAACTGAAGACAACTGCTGCCCCTCTCCCAGAATCCATCAGGAGCTGATAGTTCAGTGTGTGTGTTTGGGGGGGGGTGCTTTAAGTCCCGCCCTAATCCATGATGGACAGTTGACAGGCCCTATCTGGTGCAGGCCATCATTTTTATTAAAAGCTCTCACATACTACATTTTAATTCATTTCATCTTCCACTAATTCATTCCTATTGAGGTCCAGCTGGATCTGCTTTGTGTCCTGACCTCCCAGAGAAACAGCCAAGGAAGCTCCCAAGTTAACTTCATTCTTTTAAGAGATGTTAGCCAGAGATGTAAACTCCCATGTTAGATTCATTCTCTGCGTGATGTTAGTTGGAGAAAGCCCTGTAGATCCACAGGCAGATGGCAGTAAGAAATTAACTTAAACTTCAGCAAGGCTGAGGTTTCCATGGGAACAGAGGAAGCTGCCATAGAGCCTGGTATTTGAAAGGAATAAGAAACAGGCTTGCAGTCCACATACCGGTAGAAATGGCTGTACAGTCCCACGGCTCTAACCATATGCCTTTAGTTGGCCCCTTCTAAAGGACGTTAACTTTAGTTAGTAAGAGGAAACCATGTTTAAATAGGTGAGTGAGTGAGTATTAGGAGAAAGTATAAACATTCTCAGTTGATAAAATCAGAAAATTATTAAGAAGCTTTAGTTGTCTTCAGCACAAAAACTATATATTCCTTATTAAATAAGGCCATGATGTATGTATGTATGTATGTATATACATATATTGTTTAGTTAGGCTTGGTACAAAGAATAGATATTTAAACAAGCTTGGTTCTCTCCCTCCCCTGCTGCCACCAATGTGGTTTTCTTTCTTTTGTGTCTGTGTGTGTGTTTGGTTTGTGTCTTTGAGTATAAGCACACACTTGTGCAAGGCAGAGGAAAATCTTTATTTATTTATTTATTTATTTATTTATTTATATACTTATGTATTTTTGGATTTTCGAGACAGGGTTTCTCTGTCACTTTGGAGCCTATCCTGGAACTCACTCTGTAGACCAGGCTGGCCTCGAACTCACAGAGATCCGCCTGCCTCTGCCTCTCTGAGTTCTGGGATTAGAGGCAGGCAACACTACCACCAGGCCTTGAGAAATCTTGGGTGTCAGTCCCGGCCTTCTTACTTGAGGCAGGCTCTCTCTTGTTCAGAGCTGTGTGTGCTAGGCTAGCTGGCCGCAGCACTTCCAGAGATGCACCCCCCCCCACCTTCACCATGAGTGCTGACATGGCAGATGGCTATGCCACTGTGTCTGCTTTTACACCAATTCTGGGAATCTGAACTTGGCCCATCAAGCTTCTGCCGCAACAGCTTTGCCTACGGAACCATCTCCCCAGCCCTCAGCATGGTTCTCTTTTAGGATAAAATGCATTACAAATAAATGTTTTCTCTGAATTTCTATGTTCCCAGTTAAATAGTAAAGAATAAACCACTTTGGAGAGCCATGTTATCTTCTGAATTAAAGGTAGGAGAGGGTTGAGGGCCCTAGCTTTGTGGTGCGATACTTGCTTTTGTGTGAAGCCTTGAGTTTGAGCCCCAGAACCACAAGAAATGAACAAAAAACATAGAACTGACCTCACTTGTGTCTGTCATCCAGTCATGGATTAACCAAACTTCTGTTTCCTCTCTCCTACCAGAATTACCGTCCTCTTTGCCCCTTTGGGGAGGGAACAGTCAGAATGTTTCAATAGCCATATATCTCTGTAAAAGATATTTTACTGTTGTCCTTTTCCTCTTAGACTTTCCTTTCATCATAATTTCTCTCGTGCCTGGTGGTGATGAAATGGCTGTGGGTATTTGGGGAATCTGGGTGAGGGGAAATTGAGTTGGGTTACATAAAGTATGGATCTATTTACGTGGCCGAGGTTTAGCAGATTGGGTATGTTATTTCCTGCGGGTCTGGCTTAGGAATGACTTCCAGGAATATCGGTATCATCCGCTGTGCCTGTCTCTAGCTGCTGTGACAAAAAGGTTGTGAACCAGTTTTGTCATGGCCCAGCATGTCTCAGGCCCAAACCATTGAAGCCACAAGATCCGGCCCGAGTCGGGGAGCATGGACTTGGGAATTCCTAGTAACCCAACAGTAATAAAGACCAGACATAGGCATCTTGTCATCTTCAGAGAGCTCTCAGTTCCATGCTGCAAAACTGGAGTCTCTTGTTTATTTAGCATCTTCCTGGCTGTTTCCTAACCGTGCTTCCCTGACCCTGAGACAGCTTCTCTTCCATCTTCCTGGACCCGATCAGCAGATCTCTCTCAACCATCTCTCTCCCAGATAGATGATGGGGAAGTGCTTCTGTGTATGTGTTTGTCTTATTGGATGATAAATAAAGTACTGTTTGGCCAATGAGGCAGCAAGTTAGGCAGGTCTAGGAGTCAAGGAGGATTCTGAGAAATGTAATAAAGAAATGGTGATCCAGGCAGGAAGTGACATAGCAGGGAGACTCACATATAAACAAGGGCAAGAAGGAAGTGGGCCCCTTCTCTCTTCCTCCAGATTCACCATGTGATCCTGGTATGAGGACACCAATGGAAGGCGTCTGATAAGATAAGTCTTATAAAATATATAGATTTATGATAATTAAGACTGAGCTAACAGATGAGAATCCTAGTCATTGGCCAAGCAGCATTTGTACCTAATATTAGTCTCTATTATTTTGGCCACCCATGTGGCAGGCAAAACTCAGGCGGGTGGCGGAAAGATTTATCGTAACAAACCAGGCTCTGGGTAGAGCTATGCTCACACCCTTCAGGGCCTGCACCCAGGTTGAGTAGGGTAAGGCTTAGGAAGGAGGAAAAGCAAGGTAAAAGTGAAGCAAGGAATTGGTCTTTGGGAAATTCTTTTCATCAGTAGACACGGGAAATCAGAAATGGAGAACTTGGTTCCTATGAGTCTTTGTCAAAACCAAAGCTCTTGCTACAAGCATGGCTGTAGAGTGCTGCCTGGTAGTGCAGGCTTGCAACCACGGCTACTCAGAAGGATGGGCCAGGAGTGTCTTGAGTTCAAGGTCTACGACTGACTTCAGTGCCAACCTGGGTAATTTAGCAAGACCTTGCCTCAAATAAAAAGCACAGAAAACAAGAGATGGGAGTATTGTTCTGTGGAAGATATTGCCTAGCCTGTGCAAGACGTTTGTCTCAGTCCCATGATTTCTCTGTAAACCTAAAATCTCTCCCTCTATTATGGTATCTCCATTCTTGTTATCTTCTATTCTTCCCCTGACTCAACCTTTCTGCTCCCTCATGTTCTCTGCATCCCTCCTCTTCTCCCCTTCTCATTCTCCTAGCTCCCTCCCCCTCTTCCCATGCTCCCTATTTGCTCAGGGGATCCTGACCCTTTCCTCTTCTCCAGGGGACAATGTATGTCTCTCTTAGGGTCCTCCTTATTTACCACCTTCTCTGGCAGTGTGGATTGTAGGCTGGTAATCCCTTACTCTATGTCTAAAATCCACATATGAGTGAGTACATACCATGTTTGTCTTTTTGTGATTGGGTTACCTCATTCAGAATGGT
Organism: Cricetulus griseus; assembly: GCF_003668045.3. NCBI lineage: Eukaryota > Metazoa > Chordata > Mammalia > Rodentia > Cricetidae > Cricetulus > Cricetulus griseus. Next base: position 271,433,540 of record NW_023276807.1, on the reverse strand, counting down.
TTCTTCTAGTTCCATCCATTTTCCTGCAAATTTCAAGATTCCATTGTTTTTTTCTGCTGAGCAGTACTCCATTGTGTAAATGTACCACATTTTCTCCATCCATTCTTCAGTTGAGGGGCATCTAGGATGCTTCCAGTTTCTGGCTATTACAAATAGTGCTGCTATGAACATCGTTGAACAGATGTCCTTGTTGTATGAATGTGCTTCTTTTGGGTATATGCCTAAGAGTAGAATTGCTGGATCTTGAGGTAGACTGATTCCCATTTTTTTGAGGAGTCACCATACTGATTTCTAAAGTAGCTATAAGAGTTGGCACTCCCACCAGCAGTGGAGAAGTGTTCCCCTTTCTCCACATCCTCTCCAACAGGAACTGTCATTGGTGTTTTTTATTTTGACCATTCTGACAGGAGTAAGATGGTATCTCAGAGTTGTTTTGATTTGCATTTCCCTGATGGCTAAGGATGTTGAACACTTTCTTATGTGTTTTTCAGCCATTTTAGATTCCTCTATTGAGAATTGTCTATTTAGTTCTGTACCCCACTTTTTAATTGGATTGTTTGGTGTTTTGGAGAGTAGCTTCTTGAGTTCTTTGTATATTTTGGAGATCAGCCCTCTGTCAGATGTGGGGTTAGTGAATATCTTTTCTAGTCTGTGGGCTGCCGTTTTTGTCTTGCTGACTGTTTCCTTTGCCTTACAGAAGCTTCTCAGTTTCAGGAGGTCCCATTTATCAATTGTTGACCTTAGTGTCTGTGCTACTGGTGTAATGTGCAGGAAGCCGTATCCTGTACCAATTAATTCAAGAGTATTTTCTACTTTGTCTTCTAATAGGTTCCGTGTGGCTGGATTTATGTTGAGGTCTTTGATCTATTTGGACTTACATTTTGTGCATGGCAACAGACTTGGATCTATCTGCAGTCTTCTACATGCCTGCATCCAGTTATGCCAGCACCATTTGTGGAAGATGTTCTCTTTATTCCATTGTATAAACTTAGATTGTTTGTCAAAAATCAGGTGTTTGTAGGTGAGTGGGTTAATATCAGGGTTTTCAACTCTATTCCATTGGTCTACCTGTCTAATTTTGTGTGAATACCAAGCTGTTTTCAGAACTATAACTCTGTAATAGAACTTGAAATCAGGGATGGTGATGCCTCCAGAAGGTCCTTTATTGTACAGGGTTGTTATGGCTATCCTGTGTCTTTTGTTTCTCCATATAAAGTTGAGGATTGTTCTTTCAAGGTCAGTGAAGAATTGTGTTGGGATTTTGATAGGGATTGCATTGAATCTGTAGATTGCTTTTGGCAAGATTGCCATTTTTACTATGTTGATCCTATCTATCCAAGAGCATGGGAGATCTTTACATTTTCTGTTATCTTCTTTAATTTCTTTCTTTAGATACTCAAAATTCTTATGGCACAGGTCTTTTACTTTTTTGGTTAGTGTTACCCCAAGATATTTTATGTTGTTTGTGGCAATTGTAAAGGGTGATGTTTCTCTGATTTCTTTCTCCACCAATGTGTCATCGGTATATAGTAGGGCTACAGATTTTTTTGAGTTAATCTTGTATCCTGCCATTTTGCTGAAGGTGTTTATCAGCTGTAGGAGTTTCCTGATAGAGTTTTTCGGGTCACTTATTTGACTATCATATCATCTGCAAGTAGTGAGAGTTTGACTTCTTCCTTTCCAATTTGTATTTCCTTGATCTCCTTTGTTGTCTTATTGCTCTAGATAGAACTTCAAGGACAATATTGAAGAGGTCTGGAGAAAGTGGACAGCCTTGTCTTGTCCCCGATTTTAGAGGAATTACATTGAGTTTCTCTCCATTTAATTTGATGTTAGCTGTTGGCTTGCTGTATATTGCTTTTATTATGTTAAGGTATGTTCCTGTTATGCCTGATTTGTCCAAGACCTGTATCATGAAGGGGTGTTGGATTTTATCAAAGGCTTTTTCAGCATCTAGTGAGATGATCATGTGGGTCTTTTTTTCCCCTCAGTCTGTTTATATGGTGGATTACATTGATGGATTTTCATATGTTGAACCATCCTTGCAACCCTGGGATGAAGCGTACTTGATCATGGTGGATGATTTCTCTGATGTGTTCTTGGATTCGATTTGCCAGTATTTTATTGAGCATTTTTGCATCAATGTTCATGAGGGATATTGGTCTGTAGTTCTCTTTCTTAGTTGTGTCTTTGTGTGGCTTTGGTATCAAGGTTATTGAAGCCTGGTAAAAAGAGTTTGGCAATGACCCTTCTGCTTCTATTGTGTAGAATATTTTGAGGAGAATTAGTATTAGCTGTTCCTTGAATTTCTGGTAGAATTCTGCACTGAAGCCATCTGGCCCTGGGCTTTTTTTGGTTTGGAGACTATTGATGATTGCTTCTATTTCATTAGGGGTTATAGGTCTATAGGCTTCTCTGTTCTTGATTTAATTTGGTAAGTGAAATCTGTCCAGAAAATTGTTCATTTCCTTTAGATTTTCAAATTTTGAGGAATACAGGAATACAAGCTGGCTCAATGAGAATCCAGGGAGCATTGAAGGTGGGAAACTATTAATTACAGTGACTGAACACAGGAAGCTGGCCAGTCCTGAAATCGAGCAACTGGTGTGGTGTTGCACTGCAGAGTGGCAGCAGGAGGGACAGCCATTCAAGGACAGCTTTCAGGTTGTCTAAGATGTGAGGGGTCTCTGCCATCCATTTCTACTGCCCTTTGATCATGGTGGACAGAAACATGAACCAGAAGAAATTCTTCCTCCCTCTGGTTGCTTCTGTCAGGTACTTGTCACACATACGAGAAAACCTAAGTCACACACAAGTAACACAGAGACACTTGTTATTTGTAGGAAGTGTATTTGGCCTTCGGTGTAGAGTGCTTCAGGTTACTTGTTACTGAATTCCACATGGTCATTGTCCTCCAGCAGTCCAGCCATCCACCCATGCACTGCTAAGCCATGAGTGCCAGTCTCAGAGAAGGAATGGTTTCTATTACACCTCTAACAACATTGCAGCATCATATATACACTGTAGTGATAAGAAGTGTGTGTGTGTGTGTGTGTGTGTGTGTGTGTGTGTGTGTGTGTGTGTAGGTGTGAGTGTGTGTGTCTATTGTTCTTTGAGAGGATCTGGGTATACTCTTCAGCAGCCACATCATAGACTTTGAACTTGCTGTCTCCCTGCCTCAGCCTTCCAGATTCTGGGAGAACAGGAATGTGCTCAAACACCTGGTTTTAGGCCACATTCCAAATGAATTTCTTAGCCTGGTGGCAGGAGGTGCTTGGACCACAATCATGTATATTCCGTCTGTAAAGTGGGTTGTACTTATGTCTACCTGTGGTCACAGAAGGTTCATTTTAATTTCCCAGGCTCAGAGCATCATGGTTTAGTAGTTAAGCCAGGGTGAGGCCTCTGAGCCATGACATTGCCACAGACCTGTCAAAGGGCAGTCAAGGGATCGCTGCTGTCCCCATGTTTTCTCACTTTGTCACTTTGTTACATGTTTTGGAATAAACAGTATTTGTAGGAGTTTTATAGTAGGAAAATTATTCAGTGTGTCATAGTCTAGGAAAGGAAATTGCTGTCCTCACATTTTCTTATGAAAAAAAATTAATTTCAAGACTCATAAAAATCAAAGCAATGAAGAATTCAGAGTATTTCTTAGAAATTTCCTTAAAGGTCCACAGACCTATTTTTTCCCCCCAATATATACCATTTTCTTGAGCATGGTGATCTGGCTCAGTCCCCCATCTGCCATATGGTGGTGTGGGCAGGAGAGAGATGCTGGCCTCTCCCATCCCCTGTGGCAGGTGGGAGAGTGGCCCTGCCCCTCACCAGCTCCATCACTCAGGAGAGTGGCCCTGCCCCTCACCAGCTCCATCACTCAGGAGAGTGGCCCCTGCACCTTGTCTAGCAACACAGTAGAGCTGATCCTGACTATTCCGGTGTGGCAGAGCCACACTGAGTTTGTAAAAGCAGAACTGGCTCCGCCCCTTGCAAATTGCTGCAAGGGTGAACTCCTGGGCCAATGCTGGAGAGCTCATCCTGGTGGTGAAGACTGGGAAGAGCTGGCAGGCTGACCAACTCTGCAAGGACCCAAGCCCAGAAGCAGGGTTATGAGTTGGCACCCCATCTGTGATCTTCAGGAACACCCAAAGGGGCTGGTCCTGCAGACGCAAAGCTGGGGCATCTTCACAACACAGGGAAACAAGATATCCAAGAGGAGTCCAGGGAGGGCCCAGCAGCAATAGTGTAGCAGAAACCAAAGGCCTCAAACCAGACTAATGACTCTTTGCAATGAACACTGGCAAGGAAAGATACATGGATAAAAGGGTTTACTGTGTGACTCACTGTGTCACATTGTAGCTGCCATGAGATTTTTCTTTTTTTCCCTATTTTTCTTTTTAATTTTATTCTATTTTTCCAGGGTGGGGGGAGTTTGCAAGGTCAGAGGGAAGATTTGCAAGGACAGGGGAAATGAATGGGATCGAGACACATGATGTGAAACACACAAAGAATAAATAAAAAGGAAAATAGATTCTTTCTCACACAATATACCCTGACTGCAGTTTCCCTCCCCCTGCTCCCCCAGTTCCTTCTCGTCTTCCCTCTCATTCGGATCTGTCCCCTTTCTGTCTCTCACTTGAAGGCAAACAGGCTTCCAAGGAATACTAATAAACTGAGATAAAAAAGTAACATAATATAAAACAAAAACTAACACATCAGAATAGGACAAAACAAACAGAGGGAAAAGAGCCCAAGAGAAGGCACAAGAAACAGATATAGACACGGAGACCTCCTTGTCCTCACATTGAGGAATCCCAAGTTCCAGGACAGCCAAAGCTGCTACACAGAAATGCTAAACCACACACAACAATGAAACAACGCTAAACTAGAAGCCATAAAATATACCCAAAGTCCCTGTGCAGGCTGCCTCAGTCTGTGTGCATTCCTACGTTCATTGATAATGCTGATTTAGAGGGCCTTGTTTCCTTGGTGTCCTCCTCTCCCCTCTGGATCTTACAATCTTTCTGTCTCCTTTCCCACAGGGTTTCCTGAGCCCTGAGGGGAAGGATTCGATGGAGATATCTCATTTAGGGCAGAGTGTTTTGAGGTCTTTCACTCCTGAAGATTGTCTGGCTGTGGGTCTCTGTATTTGTGTTTGTTCCCATCTGCTGCAAGAGGAAGCTTCTCTGATGATGGCTGAACAAGGCACTGATCTAAGAATATAGCAGAATGTCATCTCATTGCTACGTTCTTTGAGCAGAACAGTAGTGTTTAGTTTTACCCTAGGTCCTAGAGCTATCTAGTCTCTGGTTCTTGGTCACCTAAGCAGTGTAGGGTATTGGTTCCATCTTGTGGAGTGAGCCCAAAGTCAAATAAGTTTTTGATTGTTTACTCCCAAAAGCTTTGTTCCTCCACTGAGCTAGCATGTCCTGCAGGCAGGACACCATTGGAGATCAAAGGGTTTGTGGCTGGGTTGGTGTTTACACTTCTCCTTTGGTAGTGTGCTGAGTACCTTCCTGTAAAGATCCAAAGATGCTAGCGCGTAGCTGTGAAGTCTCTGTGTAGGCACCGGCTAGAGCCTGGACTTTTCCATGTGCGATGAGTTGTGTAGGTGTTGTCTTTAGCAATAGGGCCTTGTCAGTTTGTGAAGAGTAACCTACAGTCTTGACAACAGCCTGGGTTGTTTGGGGGTTCCCATGGGACCCTTCAGAACTATTTTGTTATAGTGTAAAGTACCACATTATGGTAACAGGAAGGAGAAGTGACTATTATTGGCTTGGTGGCTCAGCAAGTCTTCACCACAAAGGTGACATTTAAGTCAGACCTTGATGAGCAGGAAGTTTAGTAAATACTTGTTTACTTCCTATCATAGGTCTTCCAAATACTGAACATGCTGGAATTTGAAATTTGTGACAACCAATTTATCTGCTTCATTTAATATATGCTAGTATTTCCTCTGTTTTATTTTTGTTGCTGTGATGAAACTCCTTTACCAAAAGCAACTTAGGGAGAAAACAGGTTTACAATTCTGGCTTACAATTCTATGCTACAGTTCATCATTGAAGGGAAGTCAAGGCAGGACCTTCAGCAGCAAGTCACATCATATCCACAGTCAAGAGCGGGGGTGGGGGGGTGGGGGGGAATGAATGTACCCACACTGCTTGCATTTTCAGTGCTTTCATCTAGCTTTCTCCTGTCTTCCGTAGTTCAGGCACTCCTGCCTAAGGAATGGTGTTGCCCACAATGGGCTGGGTCATCCCACATCAACTGACAATCAATGCCCAAAACCCAACCCAATCTAGACAACTGAAACTGTTTTCTCTGGTGATTCCAGTTCATGGCAAGTTCCTAATTAAAAACTAAGTATTCCATTAGTTATACCTATCTTAATATATACTGCCATCACATTTATTGTTATTAATCACTTATTTTTGAGAGGCATCTAAGAACAATAGTGTTTTATGAATAAAATTGAGACTTAGGGCTGGAGATGTAGCTCTGGATTCAGTCCTTTGTATAGCATTGCATATACTGGCCTGGTGTTACAAGACTGCAATTCTGGCACTTGGGAGATGGAGGCAGGAGGATCACGAGTTCAAGGTTTACCTCGGCTTACATAATGAGTTTGAATATAGCTTGGATCATGTAAAATCGTTTTTGTTTCAAAAACAAAATTAGGGGTTGAGGATGAAATTCAGTTTATAGACCACTGGGTTCAATCCCCAGCATTGCCTAAACCAGGCATAGTGGCACACACCTATAATCCCAGCTCTGGGGAGTGGAGGCAGAAAGATGACAGGTTGAAGGTTATCCTTGGCTGCATAGTAAGTTCTGGGCCAGCCTAGGTTGCTTGAGACCTTGTAGGACAGAGGGATTAAATGATGCTTTAGTTAATGTTTTATAATGAACGACAGGGCTGGATTCAGAGTCAAATGTGGTAGCCATGAAACGTGCCCCTTAACAAACATCACAGACCACGGGCTGCAGCTGTTCTGCCTTGAAATCATGGTCACACTGCATTGAGACCCTGCAGTGTTTCTAGTCATTTACTGAGAATGGCAGGGACACTAAGGCTGGCCCATTCTTGGCATTCTGGGCTTTTGCCAGCTGGCATTGGCTCAAGGACCACCCGACAGACTTGTGGAACTGTGTTTGGAGTGCATGGCAGCCTAATGACTCTGCTGACTGGCCCCGTCCCTTTCTTGAGACAGGGTTTTTTTTTTCCTCTTTTTTTTTTATTTAGAGAATACTTTATTAGTTTTTGTAATCAAACCCATGTAGATAAGACCTTACATATTTAATAGAGTGCGTTACCCCTGTACAAATGGAAAAAAATTAAGTTCAACATTTCTAGACCAATATGGCTGTTGATTTCTGTACAATGCCAACTCAACACGGTAAACTGGGATACTTTTTTCCAAAGTTGACAGCACAGCTAAAGTTTCCAAAAATTATATATACAGTTTCCTCATAAGTTCTTCACACCTGAAAATGCACTTTGGTTTCTGCTCTTCAACAGACCCAGACTACCCAGTTAAGTTTGCATGACCTTAAGATCCCCGATTTAATAAGAACTACGGATGTACCAAAGCTAAAACAATAAAACTCTTTGAAAGACACATAAACTTTTGTGGCTTCCCTTAATCTATTATATCTTGGTTATGACACCAAAACCCTGAGCAACAAAGCTAGAAAATGGATATTTTATACTACAAAGATGGAAAACATCTGTTCTTCAATGGATGCCACAAAGAAAGTGAAAATTAAGGCTGAAGATGGCTAAGGAGTTAAGAACTTTCACTACTCTATCAGAGGACCAGTTTGGATCCAGCATCCATACTGGGCAAGCCAGAAACCCCTGTAATTCCAGTTCCAAGGGATCCAACATCCCTTTTGGCCTCCTTGGGCACCCTGTGTATATACACATGCATAAACATGCATAGAAAAAATAAAATAGATTTTTTAAAAGAGAAAATTTTAAAAAGGTGAAAATTCAACACACAGAATGGGAGAAAAATATTTACAATCATACATCTGATAAGGGATTTGTATCTAGAATATTTTAAGAACTTAATCTCAACAATAAAATAAAAAGAATTCAATTAATAAATGCTAAAAAAGTCAGACCTTGAGTTGCAGACATGTGCTTCTAGTACTTGAGATGCTGAGGCAGGAGGATCACCATAAATATCGGGGCAGACTGAGTTATATAATGATCCGTTTAAGAAACAAACAGACAACAAAAACAGTACAGAGAAAGAAAGGAATAAAACAATGAAAGAAAAGGAATAGATGTCAATATTCACTTTAAAAGATACTCATTGTCATTAGCTCCCAGAGAAATACAATTAAAATCATAATCAAGGGTTAAGGATGCAGCTCACTTGGCAGAAAGTTTGCCCAGCACTTGTGAAACCCAGGGTTTGATCCCCAGCAAGGCATGAGCCAGGCATGGTGGAACCTGTGATCCCAGTGCTCAGGAGATGGAGGGAGGGGCGTCAGATGTCCAAGGTCATCCTTGACTTTACAGAGAGGTGGAGCCAGTGTGGCATACATGAAACCCTGTCTCCAAAACAAAACAAAAAACTGAAATTCCATTTCATATACACTGCCAAGGTTACAACAAAAGTCTGGGTTTCACACGGCGGCATGTGTCTTTAATGCTAGCGCTTAGGAGGCAGAGACACTTGGATCTCTATGACTTTGAGCCTACCTTTCCCAGAATTCTCCTGTCGCCTAGTCCACCTATCTTCCTGCCTCTTTTGGCCAAAGAGTGTTTTATTCATCAACCAATAAGAGAAACATATACACAGAAGGATTTCCCCCATCAGGTTCATCTAAGATGTGGGGCCTGGTTGAACCACAAAGGTCACTGGGGACATGTGTTTGAAGGGCACTGTCCCTGGTATCCATCTGCCTCTCTTCCCATCATCCCTACCTATTCCTCTTTCCCTTGGCCTCTTCTCTGTCCTCTTCCCAGTCTCTTCCCACTTCCTAGGTCAAGCCAACTCTGCTCTACCACACACTGCCATGATGTTCAGTCTTGGTTCACTCAGGCTCTACAGTAAAGGAACACAGTGACTGTAGTCTCAAACTCATAAAACTGTTCAATTGTTCTCTGTGGTATTTTGTCACAGAAGCGATAAAGGGAAAACACTTACCTTTAAAGGACCTCTTAGGAAGCACATACCTCCAGACACACCTAGGAGATTGTTTTTCCAAGATTAACGACGCTGGTTTTTCAGGCAAGCAGAGTTCAGGAGTTCCCAGGACATGGAGGCTTCTACCAAGATTGTGAAGGAAATCCTGGAATGCCAGGCAACACATGGCAGCCAGAATCTCAGGCAGTTCCCTGGACGGTAACACGTGAAGCCTTGGGAACAAAGCTGTGCAGGCAGTGGAGAAGCCAGGCAATTAGAGGCATCGGGTACATGAAACAGCTCCAAGAAAAGTCGTGAGAGAGGAGAAGTCATGTGGGCTACAGCCGAGTCCTTTGTTGCTGCCATCATGGCCATGACGTGAGCATGTAGGACAAGCTCTAAATGGTGGATGAGGAGCCATGAGACATAATGTTTGCCGTACCATTTTTTTATCCTGTTTTTGTTCTGTTTGTTTTTGCCCGCTTTGGTGCAATTCTTGGCATTTTTCCTCTTCCTTCCATTGGGAATGTGAAGGCTTCTGTCAAGGGTTCACAGCTGAGAGTCTGCCCTGAGTGTCTGAGGAATTTTTTTTACCCAGACTTTTGAGCAGTGCTGAAACTGTGATACTTGGAGGAAGGAGCTAATGCTTGCCAGTTGTGTGCAGCAGAGCAATATAGATTCAGGCAGGGTTATGCCCATGTCCTTACTTGGAGAGTAAGTATGACGTAAGTGTTCCCAAGATGACAAGGGGTGGGTTTGGGTTGAGTGCTCTTAATTTCCACCTCGGTGGGGGTGATAATCACCAAGATCATTAAAGCACGTGCTGGGTGGCCTGTGGGGGAGTTCTCAGAGACACTTGGCATGTGGAATCCTTACTACACAAGAAGTCACCCCAAATGCGGCTAGCGCCCTCTAAAAGTCAGGGGCCCAGATGGAACAAGGGTGCCACGGACAAAGCCCAGGCGCAGGTGGGCTCTCTGCCTCCTGGTGGGCTCTCCGTCTCCTGGTGTGCTCTCCGCCTCCTGGTGGGCTCTCCGCCTCCTGGTGTGCTCTCCGCCTCCTGGTGGGCTCTCCGCCTCCTGGTGTGCTCTCCGCCTCCTGGTGGGCTCTCCGCCTCCTGGTGGGCTCTCTGCCTCCTGGTGGGCCTGAGGTGACTAGATGGGATGCACTGTGCCCTTCCACCATAATGTCCCACCTTGCCACAGGCCCAAAACAATCGAGTCAGCTGACTGTGGACTGAACTTGTGACACTGCGGACCAAATAAATACTCTTACTAAGCTTCTTCTTTGACGGCTTCATACCTGGGTGTTATGCGTGCTGTAGCTCTCACACCCCACCCTCTGTTAACCGCCTCCTACCTCTGTCTATCCACTCCCTGCCCACTTCCCTATAAAAGTTTTTCTCATATTTCTGTTTGTTTTATGACTGAGTTTAACAAGGGCTGTCTGTGTAGCCTGGGTTTAGAGCTTTCCGTTGGAGCCTGCTGGGCTCAGAAGAGTGTATACAACTGGAGACAATGACTGTCCCTCTCCAAGAACATATCAATAGCTAGTAGGCCAGCAGCAAGGGTAGGACCCCCCCCCCCCCCTTAGCCATTCCCTGATCTGTGATGGTTGACAGGGCCAGTCTCGGGTGAGCCCGGTGCAAGTAACTTCAGCCGCTGTGAGTTCATGGTTTTGGTGATGGTGTCCTGCCTAGAAGATAGCATTGGCAGCCCTTCTCCGTATCGTTAGCTTTTCATGCTTCTGACTTCCTCTTCTGCAGTATAGGTGAGCCTTAGATGGGCGTTACAGATGCCTTATTTGGGGCTTAGCTGTCAACCGTCATTTATTCTCGGCAACTCCGCCAGCCACGCATTGCTACAGTCGTCATTATTCTCCGCAAAAGTGAGACTTCTCTGATTAAGGCTGAGGGTGTCTTTTACCAATGGGTATAAACACAGGGTGTTTAGAAGGCAGCTTGATGCTATGTAGATTTAGCTAGACAATGGTAGTAGGTTTCACTCCTGGGCTTATGACTTCCCCATGCATAAAATTATGTCACAATTTAAAGATGTAGTCATTACAATTAGTAACAACATACAGATGCCCCTCACTTTACGATGGGATTGTGTCTCAGTAAACCCATTACACACTGAAAAGAGATCTGGGCCTCATCCCTTGGAGGGATGGAGGAGCAGCCACTGAGCAGTTCCCCTCTGGAACTGCCAAGATTGAGAGATTCCTGTAAATGGGACTGCCAGTCCAGTCTCTGTTGCTTGGTACCCTAGGATCTGAGTAAGCAGCTGCCACAAGCTTCAGCCACACAATGCCATACAGCATAGGCTGTTCCCTCAGAAGGATCCTCATCTCCTTAAATTGCCTCCTTTTAAAAATATTTTTACATTTAAAAATTATATTAAAATGTTTAAATAAATTCTAAAGTGTGGGTGGGTGGGTGTATGTGTGTGTATGTATGGGGAGGGCATATACTCAAGAATGCAGAGGCCCTCAGAAGCCAGAGAGGGTTGTTGAATTCTGGAGCTGGAGTTACGTACAGATGGTTAAGAGTCACCCATGGTGGATACTGAACACCAAACTCAGGTCCCTACAAGAGCAATCAATACATGCTCTTAGCTGCTGAGCTGTCTTTCCAGTCCCTTTAAATGGATTCTTCACAAGTATCAGGTCACAGCAGCAGGTAAAGTAACTCACATAACAATTAAGCTGGCTTCTGTAGTGAGTGTGGGCAGAGATGAGGTCAGGGACTGAGCCTTGGGAGTCTCCAGTGTAAAGAGACAGCAGACATGAGGGAGAAGCATTGAGGAGATCAAGAGAGAAAAACCAGCGATGGCTGTGGACCAAGAGAGAACAGCATTTTCTGGGAAAATAAAAAGCAAAGTGACCCTGCAACAGAAAGGAGAGAGAGATGCTGCAAGCCACAGAGAGAATGTGAGAAGAAACAAATGTAATTTGTATATTTATTTTTGAGATAGTGTCTTACTATATAGCCCTGGCTGACCTACCATGTTAGACCAAGCTGACCTCAAACTCACAAGAACTCTGTCTGCCAAGAACTGGTGTACATATCTCATCTCAAAAGAATAAATTCTTAGGGATGGAATTAATTTTGAGGTCAGTGAGATTGAACACTTTAAATGTGACTGGCATCACCATTGGAGGAGGCTTATCATAGACAGACTTGGTGTCTGGTAAGAGTCTGGGCTTGTGGGACGCAAACATTGAACAAGAGACTTGGCTTGAGGGCCTTGAGTTTGTAGCGGTGCCTCGTGGGGACTTAAGCCAACTCCTTCACAAGTCAATGGGAGTTGACCACCACTCCTGCCTCATGGAGCCCCCAACCCTTGGAATCACCCAGGCTGAGTGAGGAAAGATGGCCTCTTACTGTTTGGAAAAGTCAAGTCTGTGTCAATTAGAATTTGGAATGTGGCCCTACTGGTTGTGATCCTAGGATGGCTCTTCTAGGTGTGCTAATAGTAGCTAGATGGGATTGCCCAAGAAATTTTTGTTCCTTGGTAAGGAAGCCACGGAGAGAGAAGCAAAACTAAACTCCTAGGCCTTACAAATTGAGCAGCACCACCCAGGTCCAGACCTGTTGGACCTGCCTCAAACTGAGCTCCCAAAGATCTGCCATGTGGAGGAAGCCCCAGGCTAGTCCGAACAAAACTAATGTTGAGCATGACTGAAATAGAGCAAGTTTAGGACAATCCCCTTGTAAAAGTCTGGCAATCTGTGTAAGTCCAGTCAGGTGGGCTGTGTTTTCATAGGCAGATGGAGAAAACTGCCCAGGATACACAGTGATTGGGGCTGTCTGGGATTGTTTGGGGTCAATGCCTAGCCATGGGGACCTTATGGGGCTGTCATCTTCCATCTCTCAGGTTAGAGCATGTCCCCCCAAGTTTCCTAGTTGAAGTCCAAAACCCCAGCACTTCAGAGTATGGCTGGATTTGGAATGAGGGTTGTCAGCCCAGGTCCCTGAGATTATTAGAGTGGTCCTATGCCAAGCTTGTTGGTATCTTGATAAAGAAAGAAGAATGGAGGGATTTGGGCACATGGGGACGTCACGTGAAGATACAGAGACACATTGTTTTTACAAGCTAATGTGACCTGGAGCAAACTCTTCTCTCGCAGCCCTCAGAAGGAACCAACCCAGCTGGATAGCCTACTTGGACTTCCAACCTCCAGAACCTGGAAGAGTCCATCCCTATGGCTTGGGTTGCCTATTGGTGGCGCCTTGAGAGGGCAGCTGAGAAAGCCACTGACACAGTGGGAGAGATAGGTGAGGCTTCCCCCTAAGGACACACAGAGAGAGACTCAAAGACCCCCAGGAGGATTTGGACAGAAAGGGTAGCTGATCTTTGGAGGAACTAACCCCTAATTTGAAACTAAAGTTGGGAGTCAGCCATTTTCCCAGTGACTTTGATGGGTGATTCTTAGCAAAGTGCTCCCAAGGAGAGGAGGGGCAGAAGTCAAGCCCATCACCTGGTAAGCTACTCTCTGCCTTTTCCTGGTCAAGAAGTGGAAGACAGTGGTGCTCTTCCTGCCACCACCCTAGAGTAGGCGTCACAGAACCATGCCAAAGTCCACTGCTTAGCTTGGCATGGTGAGAGCAGGGGCTTCAGCGCCAGTGCACCAAGCGTGGAGTCCCGTTACCATGTATGAGTTTTGACATTCTGTCAAATGAGATGATTTGTCGCTGTGTCTCATACCCCAAAGGGGCTAGCAGGGACTGTGTCACAGGGCATATTAAGTAAAGCGGTCTAAACCAGTGTAGAAAAATAAGAGTAAAGGAGTGAGGAATAGCTGTGTGGTCAACAGACAAGGTGAATTAAGCCCCATGTTTAGTTTTAAGCATCCTGGCTGTTGAGGAGGACAAAAATTTACAACATTTAATTTTCATCTCAATGTGCACATCCCCACCATGTTCTAAACTCAGGTCTCTCCTGTTTCTAGATGTTTCAGACTTCCCACACCAGCTCCAAACTGACGAGCGTACCACATCATCCATTCACAATCCCGTGACCTAGGCAAAGACCATAAACTCTTCTCTCCTTTCTCCCTTTATAAAAGAAATGCTCTTTCTATCTTTTCTGATTGCAATGCCAACATTTGTTCCCAGCATGAAGTGTTTAAGATGCTGAGAAATATTTTTAGAATAAAAATACCCATCATCCTCCTACCAGAATGAACCGAGCACATCCTGGCGTCTTCTCTGTCCTTGCCTCTCCCATTGTTTCTTGACACGCATATTTTGATTTGTCTCAGCTGAAGGATGTTTGTTCCAGGACAACATGTCCAAGCATCTTGAATTACCAGCTCTTCCACCTCTCCAAGGCTTGGAGCTCCTTTCCCTTAAAATAGATGTTGGCCAACCAATCCTCTGCTGCCACCTTCACCCTGCCTGCCTGGGCTAGCCTTCCCAGGAATGAGGTTCTGGACAGCTCCGCCATGGGTGGCCACTTCTGCCAGTCCTTCTACAAACTGTTAGAGACCTCAATCTGAGCCACTGAATGTCTTCCCATTGAAATCTGACTGTGCGCCTAGAAGAGTGGGTTTTTGGAAGGTGTTGCTAAACACTATCACGTTCAAAAGAAAAATAGAGATGAAACTGGATTAGTTTGAATTTCCTTGGCCTGTTTGACTTCCCCATTTGAAATTCTATCTGTAGAATATTCATAGACATTAACATTTTAAAATCCCACATAGAGATAAATCGAATCAGTGGAACTTAGTGTGAAATGTGCCCCTACGCTCTTGGTGTGTGGGACATTAGCTGTGTGTTGGGGGAGACTCTTGGGTGAGAAAGACATTGAAATGAGTAAGAGAAGTCACAGTAGGAGTGAGGACAGGAAGGACAGCCTCTAGGGTTCTGCCAGGAAATCTTGTGTCACCCCAGAATACAGCATGGTGGGAGATGCCAAAGGCCCTGCCTACTTCACCCTGTTCCCTGGGAAACCAGCAGTCCCCCTCCTTTCACCTATCATTTCTGGGGGCCACCTTCTTCTACTCCATGCTGGACAGAGTGGCCTGGTCTTCCATTTCTGCTTTCACTGCATATGACACAACTGTTCTCCTGGACCATGTACATCCCTGAAGCCACTGCCTAGGACTCATTGACATTGTTATCCTAAGAGGAAGTGTCTCTGGAGAGAGTGACTGATGCAAACAAGCATAGACCTCTTTGTTCCTCTGACCAAACAGCCATCCCATCCCTAACCTGAGACTGTCTCCAGGGAGAAGCAATGGATATGGTCAGTGATGACCCTCAGCCCCAGGAGGGCACAGAACTCTATGGCCGCCTTGCCCAGAGCCTCTCATTGATGACTAAGCTTCTATAACCACTGACAGAAAGTGAGTCCTTTCACAGAGCTCTACAGAGATGCCCTAGGGTTCGTGCCACTCATCAACCAGAGCTATCCACGATGGAAGGTAAAGATGACCACACTCACCAACCCTGCTCTTTCCCTTAATCAGCTGACCCTCACAGCATTCGGCCCAAATCCACTCTTCCCCCATCAACACTCCCCTCCAGAATGGGCTTTTCCCTCCTCCTCATGCATGGCTGGTCCCTCCTGCACAAGTGTCCCAGCTACCACCCCGTGTCTCTGTCCAGGGTGCCTGGAGCTCAGTGCTCTTGCTGTTTGTCCAGGATCAGCCCCCGGTGGTCTTTCCTGAGGTCACCTTGTATACCAACCATGCGGCAATGTCCCTTGTCCTCCGCCATCCAATATGGAAGCTTCCATCATCTCTGTACTCAGTGTGTAGTGACGTGGTTTGCTGTTAGATCTCTCTACACGTACCTGGTTCTCCAGCTCAGACTTCTACAAACTTTTAGCTAGGCCGGCCTCTGAGAAATAGGCTTAGACCTGAAAATCTCCACAAGCGCCAGTCAAAAGGCTCACTGCCCAAAGCATTCTGGGCCCAGTCAGTGCCATCACCATGTAAGGAGAAGTATGGGTATGAAAATGAGACTCTACAAACATGGCCATATTACAGCCTTCTCAAGGCCGTGGAGGGTCTGGTCAGAGCTTATCAGCTCTCAGAGAGTATTGCAGTAAATATGCCTGTGAATTGGAATACTAGCTCAGCCACATACTAGTGATGTAACTTGGGGCAAGTGACTCACATTCTCTGGCCACACCAACCTCAGAGGGCTGTTGCTTGGTGTACGTGCAGGGCCTGGCATCCAGGAGACCCTTAGATGTCGCCTTTGTCCCAACCCTGTGCTGTCCAGTTGGAATAGTTAGAGACCACCACAAATAGACAAAAGCCGCATAAACCCTGGGCCCTCAACATGACCTGCTAAAGGCATGATGTGTTTTCTTCTGCTCCCAGCCTTGTCTCCAGCAGCTTGTCATCAACACTGGATTAGGCCACAGAGCTAGACTGTAATTTTGGAAGTCTCACAGATGAGCAATATATCATTAGCATCTGACCAGATCTACCTCAAATAACACCGCTGATGTGTGGATGACCATGGCAGTTGTCTAGGTTGCTTCACAGAAACTTGAAGGCCGCTTCTGCTGATAGTGTGTAACTCTCCAAGAGTACTCTCTGGATGAGTACTGGGAGTAAGATTTGGCATCTTTTCTGTGACAGTCTGGCCCCCTTGTATCTTCAACCTTGGATCCAGCTTTTCCTCAGCTCCACATGGAGACAAGTGGCTCATTCTGGAACATTCAGTCTTGTACTGTAACTGAGAGTTAACGAGGTCTGCTGCTAGCACTGGGTGGTCATGTGACTCTTCCACTGGACCTCATACTTTCTCAGCATCAGAAACACTTAAGGCCTTCAACTCATACACGATGATGACAGTGGCAGCAAGGGTGCTCACTAATTACAGAATTATGCACCTAGAGCACAGAAAATCCTTTATCAAGACAGCAGGAGGTCCAGTAGCTTCTGGTTTAAGTTTCCAGCCCTCAGCCCACTAATGGACAAAGCTAAACTTTAGTTCTCCCCCCAACCCCTGACAAAAGTGTGTGTCTGTGTGTGTGTGTGTGTGTGTGTCGGGGGAGGGAGAGAGAGACCTGCTGTTAACTATCCCTAAGCAAGCTGCCTGGTCACTGCCAGCTCCCTTTGGCGCAAGTGAGCTGGAATCTAAATTCCAATAATGGAGCCTTACCTGACTGGTTCAAAATATATGTCTTGGTCTCCCTTTTACTGTTTCCATACTAAGATGTCAATGGGGGCAATTTCAGAAACATCTGGAAACCCAAGAAGTTCCTGACTATGGCCACTGAACATTCAATGTTGCTTCTGCCAGCATGGATCTCGTGGGGTTCTGTACATTGGCTGGGAGCCTGGCCCTGGCCTCATCACAGCCCCTGTGGAATCCGGGCTCTCCCCTCCTCTAGGTGAGTTGGTCTTTATTGGGTGCTTTGTGCTTTCTTCTCTAGCACTGACTATTCAGCTCTTCTAGCCAGAGCCAGGTGCTGAGGTTGGAGATGGTGAAAGGGTCAGTATGATGCAATGTAGACAGTTTGGAGCGCCTGCAGGACAGGAGGCTCGCTCAGAGGGCTTGAGTCAGCTCCCTACCCCAAGTAGACTCTGCCAATAGCCCCACTTTCCAGGCCTGGGCCCTGCAGCTCAGGCTAGCATGGCAAGCTCTGTGTGTGACATAGCAGGGTGAGCACCTGACAGCAGAAGCCAAGTGTCCCATCCAACTCAGAGCTCAGAACCTTTGTCTAAGCAACTGGCTCTATTCATACTCAAGCTATGTCAAGAAGCGACCACCCCCATTGATACCCTACACGGGTGTGGAGTGTGTGAAGATGAGGCATTGTCATTCAGACTTTGTTTTTTCAAGACAGGGATTCTCTGTGTAGCCCTGGCGGTCCTGGGGCTCCCTCTGGCCTCAAGATCTGCCTGCCTCTGCCTCCCAAGTGCTGGGTGTACACTACCACCACCTGGTTCCTAGTCAGACTTTTAATCTTAAAATCCCATAGCCTTTCAGTCCGGAAGCTTCCTTGTATCATTTGGTTAAGACATCTGCCCAAGATCAGGTTCTAAGTGTCAGGATGACCTGCCCAGTGGAAGGGACTTCATCCCCACCCTGACCCTTCTCCCCAGCACGGTGCCTAGAATAGGCCATTGAGGAGGGGATGTCCTGTGGGCTAAAGGAACAGAGTGAAGTGGGGGGAGGAGGGGAGGGGAGGGTGAGAGCGGGAAGGAATGGGAAGGGGCAGGGGAGGAGGAGGAAGGGTCTTCCATCCCGTGGCGATGGCTCCAGGTCAGTTGCACATGAGAAATTGTCGATTGAAGAGGCTTGTCTCGGTCTGTTTTTATTTATTAAAAATAAAATAAATATAAACACAGAAACTAGCTTCCTTTATTACTTATCGTGGAAAAACACCCTAGGTTTTGTGGTTATCCGTGTGTGTGTGTGTGTGTGTGTGTGTGTGTGTGTCTGTGTGTGTGTGTGTGTGATTTTATTTTTAGACAGGGTCTCTACTTAGCCCTGGCTATTCTGGAGCTCACTATGGACTTCATAGAGCTCCAGCTGCCTTTGCCAGCAGTGCTGGGATTAAAGGTGTGTACCACCACACCTGGACAGCTGTCCTTTTTTAACAAAGCTCCCTCCCTCCCATACTCTCCCTCCACACCCACCACCACTGCCCCCCTCTCTCAGAAAGAATGAAGCCATCTTGACCAGACATTCAGGCCACAGACTCTGGAGTCTGGGGCTGAAAATCTTCCTAGTGTCTGGAAAGGCCAGGGAAGCAGAACTGGGCATTTAGTAACCACTTAGCCTTAGAACTATCCTGTGTGAAAGCCATCTGCTATAGGCACAAGGTAACATTCACTTCCAGCATGGGGACTCTGTGACTGCCAGTGTGGGGACCCTGTGACCTCCAGCATGGGGACCCTGTGACCTCCAGTGTGAGCTGGGACCTGGCCAGCTGCCCATTCTTGGTGCCTTTCCTTGGAAACTCCAGCAGGAAGCTCAGGGCAGTATCTGCTCCTGTGCTGGCAAAGCTCCTGGCCCAGTGCCTCCTGCTTGTCTTCACCTCTGCACCTCCCAGGGAGCACTCATAGGAAGAGGGGGACCCAGTCAGAGTCGCACTCGGTGTCCTCTGAGAGGTGCTCTGTGCAGCTGCTACAGGGAGTGTCAGGGAAACAAACCATTCCTTGTTAACAGTTTATCGGGCTGATTTGTATCTCGTTTCTTATAAATAGTATCGGGAAGATTGTAAGGTGAAAAATGGAATGCAGAAATCAAAGCCAGGCGAGAGACAAAACAGGTAGGCTTGGGCTAAAAAGACGCATCCTGTGTGGTGGGAGAGGACATGCTTGGGTTTTCTAGTCTTCAGTGAGTGTATCATCGCTGGAGGAAGACTTCAGTGGTCCTGAAACTAACACCCCATAAACTCCCCTTAGGGACCAAGGAATGACTTCCCCTGGCCTCCTAGGAGGCCACATGTTCAAGGGCAGGTCAATGAAAGCAGCTTCTCCCCGGCATGGCGGCACAGCCCTGGCACTGGGCACCCAGCTCTGCCTCATTCCAGGGTAGACCTGAGTCACCATGTGGAGGCCACTATGACTGTCACCCACTGGCCAGCACTAAACAGCTGTTACTCAAGATTCTGAATCTCTCCTCACAGCATCATCCGGGCTCCAGAATCCACCCATCCCCCAAACCTCTCCAGAAGAAAAAGCATTTGAGGCACCTTTGGTCTCTGCATCCAAGGGACCTGTACTTGAATTCTGTGTGTCTCCTTACAGAATGTGTGACTTGGACCATTGTCATAAGCTGCTTCCAGCTTAGCAGAATAGGCAAATGACAGTACCTGCCACCCTGTTCTCCCATCAAGAGAGAATGAAGAATGAGGGTGAGCAGCAGTTGTCTCCTGAGCCCCTTGTGTGTGGCAGGCAGACTTCTGGGACATCATAGCAACCTGTGGCATCCACTGTGCTTGGGGAATTGACATTTCTGTTATGTACATGGCACACTTAATAAATAGCACTGCGGTCGCCCTGATACCAACTTCTTACACCGTTGAGGAGGAGATCATGGGATATACAGGAAATACTTCTCTTTGTTTCTGTAAGTCAAGTACCCAAGGAGAACCCATAGGTGACCCAGATGGTATTGGGGTCTTGTGTTACTGACCGATTCGAGTGAGGCTGGTTCATGCTCTCATGAAGTTTGTTATCCTTGTGATCTCAAAGCAAAGCCTGGACAAGTGGGCAAGTGGTTGTGGTGGAGGCTGAGGCAATAATATCAAGAAGGGAGGTACCTGCTTCTGGCCAAGTCAAGGCATAGATGACAGAGAGGAGCATCTTTGCCGGGATCCAAATGCTAAGAAGTCTAAAAGATTAACAGAGCTCAAGCCTTTAATCCCAGCCCTAGAGAGGTATATAAAAGACAGGAGCCCAGCGTCTCCGGCTGCATTCTGAGATTTACTCTCTAGACACGTTGAGGAGACGCAGCAGTCTGAGGCTTGAAGGAGGGCTCATGGAGACAGGATCAGCCTTCAGTCTGAGGTAGGTAAAAGCTAATGCTGGCTGCTTCTCTGATCTTCAGCTTGAGGCTTGAACCCCAATATCAGTCTCTAGGTTTTTATTTTTTGTGCTACACGCTTCCCTTCTGTACTCACTGCAGATCATGGAGCTAGATGCCTTGGATGTCAAAGTCAAGAGCCAAGAACATGCTGAGTGATGAAGACCCCAGAGCCAGCCAACCCCTGCCTCAACTCCTTTTATCAAGTGATAATAGGATTATTGCTATGCCAAATGCTGACTGATGTATCTGGGGACGTTCAGCCCAACTAGCAGGATCAAGGGTGGTGAAAACAAGACTTATCAAGATGTTATCCCCTTCCTTTTAGACTATTCCACCTGAGCCTTTCTCTAGACAGATAGGAGATCTTCCAGAGCTACAAGTCACCAAAGCCCACGTTTACTCCGGGCTCATCCAAGTGACTTCAGCTCGGCTCGCTCCTCTCCCCTCTTCCCCCCCTTGGTGCCACCTTTTTTATAAGCTCACCATCGTCATCATCTTGAGAGATCACAATAACTTCCAAACTTGTCCCCAGGCCCACGTTGCTGCTCCTGGAGTACCTTCTCTGGGTGTCTACCCCAGTGTGCTTTCTGAGGCATGAAAGAGGCAGCCTCTGTGTGGTTCTTTTGAGGACTGTGAGTATACCTTCAGCCATGCTTCTGTCTTCACAACATCCACGATGGCCTCAGCTGCTTCTTCAACTAGAGGGAAGCTGAGCAACCTGGGGCTTGTCCTCCCTCCAACTCTACCCCAAAGCCCATCTGTCCCAAAGCCTTCCTCTCCCCACCCTGAATGTAAAATGCCCTCCAGGACTCTTAAGCCGTTCCTCCCTGGGAACACTCTTCAGCTCCCTGGTCTAAGCTAGATCCTCCCCAACCCCAGCTCTGGTGAACAGAACCTGTACTGTGTGCAACATTGTTTCTTTGTCTTGAGTAAATAGTATGTAGCCCAGTAATAACTTGGGGAAATTCTGGGCTCTCACATTCAATGGCCTTGTGACTTTGGCTTGCTCATTTGAGCCTGAGGCCTCCCGTTGGAGGAGCACAGTTGCCCACAGTGCTATAAAATGCACCTGTGTTTCGGGATGTTACTTCCATTTTCGGCCTGAGTTCAACTCACCAGTTAAGTGGGATGGAGAAGCTTAGCTCAGGCTTCCCACAAGCCATACTTTAGAATCAGCCCATTCCACCTAGAAGCTCTTCCTGCTTGAAGCAAGTAAGGAAACCAGGGCAGGGAAATGACCTGGTTTACATCAAAATTGAGCCACCCACACAGACCTAGTGACAAGCTGATCGAAAGCTTACATCACCAACCTTGCAAATCTTCTTCCTGCTCACGCTAATACATGTCACGTCTTGTGACATTCGGGGCATCTGAGGGACAGCCTGATGACAAATGTCATTAGTGTCACAATGCATCAGGGTGCATCAAGCCAACCTCAGATGGGTACTTCAACAGAGAGAAGGGTGTCTCTAGCAGATGCTGCAGTCTCAGTATCTAAAAGATGTGGCTATGCGGGATTTCACACACAGAGCCTGAGATGACGAAACCTGGACTGGAATTGAAGCTGACATTGAGTGTGAAAGATGACAGGCTGTGGTTCAAGTTTGGGTTTATCCTGTGGTCAGTGGGAATCAGCAGCTGATTTTGTTAGGGGTGGGGGAGAGAAAGAGCAGGTTACATGACTAGCTCTATGCTCTGTGTGGTGGTTTGAATGTATTTGGCCCCTATAAGCTCATATTAGGAAGTGTGGCCTTGTTGGAGGAAGTGAGGTCTTATTGGAGGAGACTGGATGACACCCACCTTTAATCCAGACCTTGAGGCTAGAAGGCACACCTTTAATCTGGGCCACACACTGTGTCACTGTGTGGGTGGGCTTTGAGGTCTTTTTCTCAAGCCTCACTCAGTGTAACAATCAGTTGACTTCCTGTTGCCTCTGAGTCAAGACGTAGGATACTCGGCTATTTCTCCAGCACCATGACTGCCTGCATGCCGCCATGTTTCCCGCCATGAGGGACTGAACCTCTGATCTGTAAGCAAGCCAGCACAATTAAATGTTTCCTTTATAAGAGTTGCTGTGGTCATGGTGTCTCTTCACAGCAATAAAAACCCTAAGACACTCTGAAAAAAAGATTTGTGTGCAGAGCAAAGCAGAGGTGGACAGAGTAGCTGGGGACAGGATCTACCGTTGTCACCATCCACCTGAGTCTTCCCAAAGAAGACTCAGCTCTAGTGGACAGGAAGACGGTGTGGAAAAAGAGGAGGAGAGGGAGCAGAGAGAGGAGGAGTGGGGGGGGAGGGAGATGGTTGGAGTAGGAAGAGGATCAGAGGAGGGAGGTGTGTTTGATAAGAAGGAGCAGACGAAGAGAGGGCAGCCAATACTGTGGCCAGTCAAAATGTCAAATTCCAACTGTTGTAGGTCCTTACTGATCTCATACTAACTGGTCCTTTGGCGTGTGCTTTAGTGTTCTAGAGCTGTCCTGAAAAGTGTGTATCAGGTACACATGCCCGTTTTTGTTTTTGTTTTGCTTTTTGTTTGTTTGTTTGTTTGGGGTTTTTTTTGGTTTGTTTGTGTGGGGGTGCCACCTGCCCCACATATCAGACCCCCAATCCCCGGGCTGCTCACATGTTCCCAATGGGGCAGCCTTAAAGGACACTGACTTTTATTTATGCCTGGGGAGCAATCGAACAGCAATGGACATATCCAAATGTGGTTTGGTGGACACCGTCTACTGTGCACAATGGAGGTGTGAGAAAACAGAGACTCCTGGATAAGGCAGTCTCCACCCTGTGGGTTCCTTTAGAGTAATAATCTTAATTTGTGTCTTCAGCCTTTTCAATAGGCTGGTCAGACTAATCAGAACAAAAGACTCAAGAGACCCAACTGATGTACCTTGCGATAGGCTCGGCCCTGAGGATATCTCCCTTTGAGTGAACCTTGACAAAAGGAGCTATTAGAGGTGAGCCTCTGTGGCGGTGCAAAGAGGCCCTACTTGGAAATAAGGTGGGCCATAGTCTACCACAAACACGGAGAATCTGTAGGGGACACGAGCCAGCCAAAGATGGCGCCGAGGGGAAGTCGGAGGGGCGAGTCCTCAGTAGTTTACAAAGAAAAGACGACTGAGGGCTGGAGAGGTGGCTCAGAGATTAAGAGCACTGGCTGCTCCTCCAGAGGTCCTGAGTTCAATTCCCAGCAACCACATGGTGGCTCACAATCTCTATAATGAGATCTGTTGCCCTCTTCTGGTGTGCAGGCATACATGCAGACAGAACACTGTGTACTTCATAACTAAATCTTTAAAAAAAATGACTGGTTGCATAGATTGAACCAGATAAGGTCACTGCATGAACAGCTCGTGTTCACCAGGTAAAGCATAGGGCACCTAGGTGAGTGATAGGGTGACCTTTAAAACCATTGGCTGGCTGTTTTCCCGCTCTGCGGTTTCTTGCTTTAAAAGATGCTTGCTGTGGGACAATAAACACCTTCCGTGATAGGGCTAAGACCCTGCAGTTTGTTTTTGTTTTACCTAGATTGGAGTTTCCCACATACATTTTAATAGAATATCTCTTATTTATTCTTTGACAATTTCAATGTAATGCCCCTTTATTCTATGTACTACTAACTTCCTCCTCTGCCCCCAGGCACCCTCAACACTTCCTCCCCCACTTCATTCTTACTCAGGTGTGTGAGTATGTGTGTGTGTGTGTGTGTGTGTGTGTGAGAGAGAGAGAGAGAGAGAGAGAGAGAGAGAGAGAGAGAAAGTGTGTGTGTGAGAGAGAGTGTGTGAGTATGTGTGTGTGAGAGAGTGTGTGAGTGTGTGTGTGTGAGAGAGAGAGAAAGAGAAAGTGTGTGTGTGAGAGAGAGAGAGTGTGTGTGTGTGTAACCCACTAACCCACTGAATCCAGTTAGTGCTGTGTTTGGGGAACATTAATTGAAGATGTGTTACATTTGTTTATGCTGTGGAACATTTCCTCAATGACGCAAAGATGTGTTGCCTTCTTTTATGCTGCATTGGCTTAACTCTGTGAAGCTGTGTTACTTTGCCTGCCTGAAACACCTGACAGGTCTAATAAAGAGCTGAATGGCCAATGGCAAGTCAGGAGAGAGGACAGGTGGGGCTGTCAGGCAGAGAGAATAAACAGGAGAATTCTGGGAGAAGAAAGAGGAGGACTCCAGGGGACAGCCACCCAGCTACACAACCAGCAATGGAGAAAGAGAGAGAGAGAGAGAGAGAGAGAGAGAGAGAGAGAGAGAGAGAGGGAGGGAGAGAGAGAGAGAGAGAAGGGAGGGAGAGAGGGAAGGAACGGAAGGTATATATAATAGACTGAGGGAAAAAAAAAACCCACATGATCATCTCACTACATGCCGGAAAAAGCCTTTGAAAAAATCCAACATCCCTTCATGATAAAGGTCCTGGAGAAATCAGGCATAACAGGAACATACCTTAACATAATAAAAGCAATATACAGCAAACCGACAGCCAACATCAAATTAAATGAAGAGAAACCCAAAGCTATTCCTCTAAAATCAGGAATAAGACAAGGTTGTCCACTCTTTCCATACCTCTTCAATATTGTCCTTGAAGTTCTAGCTAGAGCAGTAAGACAACAAAAGGAGATCAAGAGAATACAAATCGGAAAGGAAGAAGTCTAACTCCCAATATTTGCAGATGATATGATAGTCTACATAAGTGACCCGAAAAACTCTACCAGAGAACTCCTACAGCTGATAAACACCTTCAGCAAAATGGCAGGATACAAGATTAACTCAAAAAAATCTGTAGCCCTACTATATACTGATGACACATTGGTGGAGAAAGAAATCAGAGAAACATCACCCTTTACAAATGCCATAAACAACATAAAATATCTTGGGCTAACACTAACCAAAAAAAGTGAAATTAAAGAAGATACCAGAAAATGGAACGATCTCCCATGCTCTTGGATAGGCAGGACCAACATAGTAAAAATGGCAATCTTGCCAAAAGCAATCTACAGATTCAAAATCCCAACACAATTCTTCACTGACCTTGAAAGAACAATCCTCAACTTTATATGGAGAAACAGAAGACCCAGGATAGCCTAAACAACCCTATACAATAAAGGAACTTCTGGAGGCATCACCATCCCTGATTTCAAGCTCTATTGCAGAGCTATAGTCCTGAAAACAGCTTGGTATTGGCACAAAATAGAAAGGTAGACCAATGGAATAGAGTTGAAAGCCCTGATACTAACCCACACACCTATGAACACCTGATTTTTGACAAACAATCCAAATTTCTGCGATGGAACAAAGAGAACATCTTCAACAAATGGTGCTGGCATAACTGGATGCAGACATGTAGAAGACTGCAGATAGATCCAAGTCTATTGCCATGCGCAAAACTTAAGTCAAAATGGATCAAAGATCTCAACATAAATCCAGCCACACTGAACCTATTAGAAGGCAAAGTGGGAAATACCCTTGAATTAATTGGTACAGGAGACGGCTTCCTGAACATTACACCAGTAGCACAGACACTGAGGTCAACAATTGATAAATGGGACCTCCTGAAACTGAGAAGCTTCTGTAAGGCAAAAGACACAGCAAGACAAAACAGCAGCTCACAGACTGGGAAAAGCTATTCACCAACCCCACATCTGACAGAGGGCTGATCTCCAAAATATACAAAGAACTCAAGAAGCGAGCCTCCAAAACACCAAACAATCCAATTAAAAGGTGGAGTACAGAACTAAATAGACAATTCTCAATAGAGGAATCTAAAATGGCTGAAAGACACATAAGAAAGTGTTCAACATCCTTAGCCATCAGGGAAATGCAAACAAAACAACTCTGATATACCATCTTACTCCTGTCAGAATGGCTAAAATCAAAAACATTAATGACAGTTTATGCTGGAGAGGATGTGGAGAAAGGGGAACACTCCTCCACTGCTGGTGGGAGTGTCAACTTGTACAGCCACTTTGGAAATCAGTATGGCAACTCCTCAAGAAAGTGGGAATCAGTCTACCACAAGATCCAGCAATTCCACTCTTAGGCATATACCCAAAAGAAGCACATTCATACAACAAGGGCATCTGTTCAATGATGTTCATAGCAGCACTATTTGTAATAGCCAGAACCTGGAAGCATCCTAGATGCCCCTCAACTGAAGAATGGATGGAGAAAATGTGGTACATTTACAAAATGGAGTACTACTCAGAGGGGGGGGACAATGGAATCTTGAAATTTGCAGGAAAATGGATGGAAGTAGAAGAAACCATTCTGAGTGAGGTAACCCAGTCACAAAAAGACAAACATGGCATGTACTCACTCATATGTGGATCTTAGACATAGAGTAGAGGATTACCAGCCTACAATCCACACTGCCAGAGAAGCTAGAAAACACGGAGGACACTAAGAGAGACACACATGGTCCCCTGGAAAAGGGGAAAGGGTCAGGATCCCCTGAGCAAATTGAGAGCATGGGAAGAGGGGGGGAGGGAGCTAGGAGAATGAGAAGGGGAGAAGAGGAGGGATGCAGAGGACATGAGGGAGCAGAAAGGTTGAGTCAGGGGAAGAATAGAAGATAACAAGAATGGAGATACCAGAATAGAGGGAGAGATTTTAGGTTTACAGAGAAATCAGGCTCTAGGGAAATGTCTGGAGATCTACAAAGATGACACCAGCTAACTATCTCAGCAACAGAGGAGAGGCTACCTTAAATGTCCTCCCCTGATAACGAGATTGATGACTGACTTATATGCCACCCGATAGCCCTCATCCAGCAGCTGATGGAAGTAGAATCCGACACCCACAACTAATCACAGAACTGAACTGGAACCCAGATGCAGAGAAGGACTCGTGATGAGCAAAGGGGTCCAGACCAGGCTGGTGAAACCCAGAGAAACACCTGACCTGAACATCAGGGAACTCTTGGTCCCCAAACTGATAGCTGGGATATCAGCATGGGACTGATCCAGACCCCAGGAATGTAGGTTTCATTGAGGAAACCTCAGAAATCTACAGTACTCATCCCTAGCATAGGTGTGGACTTTGGGAGCCCATTCCACATAGAGGGATACTCCCTGAGCCTAGACACACAGGGGTGGGCCTAGGCCCTATCCCAAAGGACGCAATAAACTCTGATGACACCCTATGGAAGGCCTCACCATCCAGGGCGAGCAGAAAGGATATGTGATAGGCAGGGTTTTAGTTGGGGGAAGGGGTGGTAGGGGAGGACCGGAGGGAGAAGGGAACTGGGATTGTAATGTAATTCAATCTTGTTTCTAATTTAAATTTTTTAAAATCTGCAAAAAAAAAAAAAACAAAGAAAGAAAGAGAGGGGGTAAGGAGAAGGGAAGGGAGGGAGGGAGGGGACGGAGGGAGGGGGGAAGGGAGGGAGAGAGGGAAGGGAGGGAAGGAAGGGAGGGAAGGAAGGGAGGGAAGATGTATATAATAGAAAAAGACCAAATCCCAGAGGCAAAAAGGTAGATGGGATAATTTAAGAAAAACTGGCTAGAAACAAGCTAAGCTAAGGCCAGACATTTATAAATAAGAATAAATCTCCATGTGTTTATTTTTGGGAGCAGGATGGCCGGTCCCCAAAGAGCAAAGAGTTAAAAACAAACAACAACACACACACAAACACAAGGGAGAAAGAGGGAGAGAGAATCAGGCTGTTATGCTCTAAACTCAATAAGCTGTAAAAGTTATCTAACCTCATCTAACTGGCTCATCTCCGACCACACCCATGATAGCCAAGTCATCGGAAGGATGGTCGGTGTGTATGCAGCTCACATATGTGTTCACGTGCGAATGAACCACTACCCTGCCCTTCCATACTTGCTGTCCTTTGGCCTTGGCTAAACACTCAGAGACCTTTCGATGGGCTCTGTCCTTACTTCTTCCATGACAGAGTCCCAAGTCCAAAACAGCTGTGACAACACAAATTATCCCTCTTTGACTCAGAGCTGTGCTTTCAAGTGTCTCCAAAGTCATAATGCCTCCTCCAGCCAATGACAAAAGAAAGCTTGACTCTGGTGCTTTCCTTCTGGGACCTCTGGGGCTTCCCAGCTGTGGCCACTCAGATCTGAAGAGATAAGAGTTGAGAGTTCCCAAAGCACAAGGACTACTGCTCAAGTTAGTGTAGATTCTCCTGGGTTTTGGACCAAGCCAGAGCCATTCATCCATTAATAATGCTGTTTGAAAAACAGCTACTCTGGGGCTGGAGAGATGGCTCAGCAGTTATGAGCACGTGTTGCCCTTGCCAAGGACCTAGGTTCAGTTCCCAGCGCTGACACACTGGCTCACAACCATCCATATCTCTAGCTCCAGGGGATCTGGTGCTGCCTTCTGACCTCCACAGTCAGTCGCCAGGCACACGTGTGATGTACATGTGATATATATGCAGGCAAACATGCACACAGAAAATGAGTCTTCACCTAGCACCTCCACAGCTCTTGCTGTGCACACAAGAGTTAAGTGTGTGTCATGTGTGCTGTTGCTTCTTGCTGTACAAACAGTACCAAAACATATCAAAGCCTCTGCGCCTCTGGCTGACGTAGGAGATGTCATGGTAAGAAGGCATAAAGAGCAAGTTCTAGGACAGCCAGGGTTACACAGAGAAACTGTCTCCAAAAGGCGAATAAAGAGAGAGGAAGGCAGATGTCAGCAGGGCCGCACCCATCGCAGAAGGCTTCTCAGATGTGATGCTCACCCACCATTGTGTCGTGAGCCATTGGCCGCTTGCCTAGATGCAGCACGGGCAGCTCCCATCAGTAGGTGCCTTCACCGTCTTGGAAGTGGGAAGCTCCAAAGTAGGTACAACATCAGTTCTTTTATATGAATTTCCCCACATTTGGTACCTTTGGCTCATTACTTTCATAACTTCTAAAGGCGAGCAAACATCCCTGGAAGGCAGTTCCGCAATGTGTGAAGAGAACCCTTTGGCTAATTCCGATCTCTAGCAAACTCATTAGAAAGACATAAACATGTATGGACCCAAAATTATTTCAGGGTTAAGTACTCCCAGACTAGAAACTAACCTAAAGGCCCAAAGGTGAAGACATCTGTCCAGCATGCTACCCACTTACAATGTGATGTATTCATTGTAGAATGCATTGAAGACATGGGAGAGTTCCTGTAGGGTAAGATTGAATAAAACAGAAACAAAGATGGGACCCAGCTCTGCTGAGCTCGCTGGCATACGACGGAAGCAATTTCAAATGACAGTAACATATTAGGAATGGTATCTCTAGATTTTTTTCCTAGTCTCTGCTGCAGAAGGAATCAAAGGTTCTGCCCCTGAACTTTATTCCCAGCCCTCAAGAATTTTTGTCTTTATACTCTTCAGAGTTTTCTCCAAAACTCATTTTTACTTTCAGAGGGGGTAAAGGTTTTGGGAGGGGGTTGTTTTGCCTGTTTTTATTTTGCCCACTGATTTCTCCGACATCACGGAGATGAATTCATTGAATGTTCAGGAAGAGTCTTAGCTTCCCCAGTCACTGAGCTTAGAGAACTTGTCACGTGATTAAAAGACGATTTCCCAACATGCTTCCTCTGAAGAGCAAACACTGTGTGAGTGGAAGTTTTTCATCAAAGAGAAACAGAAATTGTAACCAAAAGACAGAAAATGTGCATGGTGTCCTAGGCTTAGTATCGTTGTGATGAAGAGCTCTTAGCTTGGGAAGGGAAGGCTTTATAGTCTCGTATCAGTGGGTTATCAAAAGCAGCCAGGACAGGAACCTGGAGGCAGGAGCTGATACAGAGGCCATGAAGGGTGCTGCTTACTGGCTTGCTCCCTGTGGCTTGCTCAGCCTGCTTTCTCATAGAACCTACGACCATCAGCCCAGGGATGGCACCACCCACAATGGGCTGGGCCCTCCCCATTAATAGCTAATTAAGGAAATACCCTACAGGCTTGCCTGATCTTGTGAAGGCATTTTCTCAAGTGTCAAGCTGACATAAAACTAGACAACACAAAGGAAAGTAGTTAAAGCTGAGGCAGAGACAACTGAGGACAGGTGACAGTTTCAGAGTAAATGTTTGTGCCTTCTTGAGTTGCTGGAAATGACATAGGGGACAGGATCCCTAGGCAAAGGGGGTGGGGGCAAGGGTGCTTCCCTGTCTTATCAATACCAGCAGGGAAGTAAGACTGAAAGCTGATTCATGGAGGACAGAGGCAGAGAGGTATCCCTCTGTCTGTGGAGGGTGATTCCAGGGCGCCCACAGATGCCAAAACCAGGTATGCATGAGCCCCATGCACACAATAGCACAGGGTTTGTTTATGACACATACACCCTCCCATACAATTCAGATATCTGTAAATAATTTATAGGACCTGGAAAAGCATAACTATACCTTACAAAGATAAGGGGAAAGTTCAGACACGTTTGATACAGATGCAAATTTCCCCTGCTATTTCTGGCTTATGGTCGGTGAAATCTGCAGATGCAGGATCTGTAGGTGCTGGGTGGCAGCTACACAAGCACACAGACGGGAAATGACACTCCCCTGAAGCCACACTGTGGTAGAGAGGAGGAAAGGGGGAGGGGCTACCCATCAATGTCAGCATGTCACATAGCACTCAGAACACTGGGAACACCTAACAAAACATATGCCGAGGGACATTATCCACCGTTGGAACTATGAAGTAGCCACCAACCCTTAAATCTAGACACTCTCATACTGGGGAAAAGCTATCCCCCTCCCCCAATTACCGTATACTTACAGTGAGTACTTATTAGTTAATTATCTTTAGAAGGCTGCTAAATAAGCAAGAAAAAAAAAAGCAACCACAAATTAGAAGCATTTTTTTTAACTATGAAAACACGGAGTTAACAAGTGACAGGACTTCAGCATCTGTAGATGAGATGAAGTTTAAGGTCTGCTAGATTTTTGGCCTCCAAGGCCAGCCCCAGTGCTGTCTGAGCAGGACACACGCTAGAAATGGAGTAATTGAAAGAATGGAAACAAAATGATGAACAACCTCGTTTCACTGACTCTTCCCTAGTGAAGCTCAGTAAAGTGGACAAGCTGGGGGCCAGCAGGATGGCTCAGTGGGTAAAGGGGCTTGCCACCAAGCCTAGTGGCCTGAGTTTGATCCCTAAGACACATTCAGTAGAAGAAAACCAACTCTTAGAAGTTACCCTCCAACCTAATCGCATGTATGACACACGCCCTGCCCTGCCCTGCACTGCCTCCCCCAAATAAAGAGTTTCAAAATAACTGATAGTCCACTTAATAATGACGAACATTTGCAATTTTGTTATATCAATGGGGTTTTTGTTTGTTTTTTTTTGTTTGTTTGTTTGTTTGTTTTGAGTTTGGGTTTTTTGAGACAGGGTTTCTTTGTGTAGTCCTGGCTGTCCTGGAACTCGCTCTGTATTCCAGGCTGGCCTCGAGCTCACAGAGATCCACCTGCCTCTGCCTCCCACGTGCTGGGATTAAAGGCATACGCCACCACCACCCAGATATATTTGTGTTTTTAACACGTTTTTTTTTTACTAGATTCAGTGTATTTTGTATTAGGAAGCAAGGGCAGACAGGATGATTTTCTAACTCTTTTAAAAATATTCATGTAATATTTTTACTCTTCAGGGTTTTCATACAGCGCGTTTTGGTCATATTCACCTCCTTCCTCTGTATTTTATTACAGAGTATTTTCATATATACTCTGTCAACTGAAATGTCTATAACTTGATGAGATAGGCAAGTTACTACATTTAAGGATGGGGACCCCAGACATGGAAAGGGGAAGTGACTCCAGTTAATACAGTTAAGGGAGGGAGGGTCCACCTTGGCTCAGGTTCCGGGGACACAGTCTGTCGGTGAAGGCGCCGTGGTAGGATCCTGTTCATGGCAGATAGGGAGGTTTGCTCACTGCTTGGCAGAACAGGAAGCAAAGAACGAGGAGAGCTGGCATTGTGGTAACACCTATCCTCCCCCCCCGTATGAGTCCGGGACCCCAGATCATCAGGTGGCACCCCCAGCATTTAAGGTGAGCCTTTCTTCCTCAGTCAGTCGTCCCTGGAAACACCCTCAGAGACAAGTGCAGCAGGTCTCCTGGGTGATCCATCATGATTGACTGATCACCGAGAGGGATCCAAGCTCATGAAACAAACCATCATTGATTGAGCTGAACGAGCCTCGAGTTTAGACCTGTGCATCTATGCTCACACCGTCCCCTGACCGTGTGTGTGTGTGTGTGTGTGTGTGTGTGTGTGTGTGTGTGTGTGTGTCTCACTCAGCAGTAAAAGCTGCAGTCACTCTGAACGATGCTCCGAGGACCCCAGAACCAGACATTCGCTCCTCAGTCCCTCCATCCTTGCCACCACCATAAAAAGATCCACCTTGGATTTTTCACCATGGAAAAAACAGCGGCTAAGAAACGTTTAGGAATCTGTCCAATTTCACATAAGATAAATGCTGACGTTGAGACTCCAATCAATTCTGTCTCCGAAGCTTGGGGAGTACCCTTTGTCACCACTGGTGTCACTAACAAAGAGTGAGGCTGGGAGGGGACTAACATCTGTGCTGAACCATCACCCTAGGCATTCTTTCTTTTTATTTTTATTTACTGTATTAATTAATTAATTTATTTATTGGTTTTTTGAGACAGGGTTTCTCTGTGGCTTTGGAGGCTGTCCTGGCACTGGCTCTTGTAGACCAGGCTGGCTTCAAACTCACAGAGATTCACCTGCCTCTACCTTCTGAGTGCTGAGATTAAAGGCGTGCACCACCAATGCCCGGTGAGCATTTTTTTCTTAATGCTTGGGTGTTTATGTACGTGCATATATGTGAGTATATTCATGGGCACACAGGCCTGAGAGCAACCCTGGGTGGCTTCCTCTGGAATACCATCTGCCTCCTTTCAAACCAGATCTCTCATTGGCCTTGGGCTCACCAAATTGTCTAGATTGGCTGGCCAAAGACCCCAGTCATCCGTCTGTCTGCTTCTCCGCACGGACATTACAAGCACACACCACTGTGCCTGGCATTTTTACCTGGGTTCTGGACAGTGAACTCACGTCCTCATGTTTGCAAGGTTGCTTTACCAACTGGGATATCTCTAACCCTTTGAACATTTTTAATAATTCTTAAAATGGTAAATAAAACAGGAGTTGTCTGTGTGAGCCCGAGGCCTGCGTGATCACCCACACAACACACTCAGAAGGTCCTGTTCACTAGGGCTCTGGTGTCATCATCTTGGAGTTTTTTAAAGATTGTTGTTTATTTGTCTTTTCAAGACAGGGTTTCTTTGTGGCTTTGGAGGCTGTCTTGTTGACAAGGTTGGTCTTGAACTCAGAGATCTGCCTGCCTTTGCCTCCTGAGTGCTGGGATTAAAGGCATGTACCACCACCACCCAGCAAGACTTATTTATTTTTACATGATATTTTTCCTGCAAGTATATCTGTGTGAGGGTGTCAGAATCCCTGGAACTAGATCACAGACAGCTATGAGCTGCCATGTGGGTGCTGGGAACTAAACCCAGGTCCTCTGGAAGAGCAGCCAGTGCTCTTAACTGATGAGCCATCTCTCCAGCATCCTATCTTGGAATTCTTAATAATGTTTTATGTATTTTGTAAGTAAAGTCCAGGGAAACACTGGGACAGGCCTTTGAGTAGAGGAGAGAGGCAGTAGGCATGTCCGTGCTAACAAAACTCGTGGGACGCAACCCTAGTCACCCATGAATGCAAAGTATGGGTCCCTGTGTTTCGGGGTGTTCATTAGAGAAAACCGCTTGAACATGGGTTTAAGCCATAGAAAGTCTTTATTAGCTGGCTGGCAACTACACTCCGTGTTCTGATCCCAGTGTGGCATCAAGTCACTTTTTCAGGGTGAGCTCTTAAGCACAAAAACCATGTTCTGGGTTGACATACTTCAGTTAACAAGAACGCCAGAAGCAGAACTGCCAACGCTTAAAAGCAGCTTTCTCTAATGAAGAGAGATAACAACCGTCCTAAGAAATGCAACCAAGCATAGAAAACTATCTTATCCTGGCTTGTGCTAATTGCCTGGGTCAGCCAATGACAGCCTGAAAGTGATGAAGAAGAAAAAGAATAAGTCACCCCTACTTCCTCTCCCTTCAGGCTCCCCACCCCCCTCACTCCTTAGCAGACAGAAGTTGAGTTGGGAAAACACTCAACACAGTTTTAAACCAGCCCTTAAAGCACAGTGGTGTTTTGGCAAAACCCAGAATTCTGTAGAGAATACCTTAACGAATGTTCTTGTAGGTAATTTTTGTGGTTGTGGGCGTATACAATCATTAGAGAGAAGTGTGTACCATGAACCTTGAAACAACACAGTGCCTGATATCAGTATTACTCATTTACAGCCTTGCTTCTACCCCACTGTTCTTTGCTGTTACCTGCCTGCCAGGAAGATTCGCTTCTTAGAAAAACAAGCTCCTCCTGAGTTGGTGCCTGGCACTCCTTTGAAACTTGTCCCGCTCACCTGTTCTCTCTCTGAACAAATGGGTGTTCTCTCTCTGAAGAAATGAAGTGGGTGACTGTGATCCAGGCAGGTGTGAGAGAAGACTGAGTAGACAGATCATTATATTTACTTGTAGAATCTAATATGAATAGTAGACTTTTCTTTTTGAAACAGGAAATAGAAAACCATGTAGCTCTAAAATAATCTGTTACGTGAAAATGATGGCTTGTAACGGGTTTGCTGGTTAGCATCCTCACCCCTACCTCACCCCTGCCCCACCCCTACCCCTGTGGAAAGACCAAGATGCTGCTATTTGTAATGGTTTCCTCCAAGACTGAGACATTCCATCCTGCAGAAACCTCCTTAAAAAGGAAGGCAAACAGTTAAAATGGCTCCAGGAAGTCCCTGAAGCTGAGCAGATTCACCAGGCCCCTCCCTGCCAGAGTAAGCAATGAAAGCTTGAGAGTCCCTCTGAGACAGAGTTAAGCTGAAAAGACTCTGAGAGCAGTTCAGCTGCCTGGGAGAAGCAGAAAGCAGCAGAGCTTCCCGGAAGAGGTTTAGAACAGTCACATGGAAAGGACACTTTCCAACCTGTTGAGCTGCCTGCAGGCTGTACGGTGTGTTTCAGGGTTCCAGCTTTGTGAGCTGTCACCCATGCTAGAGTGGCCTTGGTGATGCAGCTCCCGGGGTCCTTTCTGCTCCTATAAGTAACCCCTCCCCTATATTCCTTTAAATAATCCAAATAAAACTCACTGGCACACCAATTGGACTTTGGTGTTGCCTGTACTTTGGTCGGCTGTGGGCTCCGTGTCTGTGGTAAATAAATGAGTGTGCTGTGTCTCCCCAGGGAATGTTTTGTCACACAGCACCTTCTATAGCCAGAACCATCCTGAAAATGCAGAATCAAGCTGGAGGACTCCAACTACCAGATTTCCAAACTGTCTGTAAACCCTGTCTCTGAGGACAGACACACAGGTCAGTGGGACAGAAGGCAAGGTGCAAAAACAGCGACTTACGTTTATCTTCATTTGATTTAATTATGAAAGTCTCAAGGCATTCAGTAGGGAAAATAATAATCTTTTCAACATATGTTGTTGGGATATCCAGTATGGGCAAAAAATAAAATAAAAAATAGCTTCCACCATTACCTTGTCCATATACTGAAGCCCATTCAGAACAGATCGTGAAACTAAGTGAAGCCATGTAGTCACATTTTAAATTCAAAACTAAAATTAAATAAATGTAGTAATTATATAAGGTTTCAGGCTGGGTACTGAAGCCCATTCAGAACAGATCGTGAAACTAAGTGAAGCCATGTAGTCACATTTTAAATTCAAAACTAAAATTAAATAAATGTAGTAATTATATAAGGTTTCAGGCTGGGTGCAGTAGCGCACACCTCTGGTCCTAGCACTCAGGAGGCAGGAGCAGGCAGGGCTCTGTGAGCTCATGGCCAGCCTGGTATACATGGTGAGTTCCTAGACACGCAGAGCTCCAGAGGGAGACTCTGTCTCACAAAACAAAACACTAAGCAAAGATAATTGTTGAAGGTTTCAACTAGGCCCAAGAGTGCAGGCCTTCAATCTATAAAAATAATGTAAAATTAAAAATGGACTAAGATAGCTTACTGACACAGTGCTCATTGCCATGGGTGAGACTGAGATAGCTCACAGGCAGAGTGCTCACCCACCATGGGTGAAGCTGAGATAGCTCACTGACACAGTGCTCACTCACCATGGGTGAGACTGAGATAGCTCACTGACACACAGTGCTCACCCTAATTCAGTCCGCAGACCTGAAAAGATAACTGTCCTAGAAACAAAGTTTGTTTGCCATTTCATAACAGGCAAAGGTTCTTAGCTGTGATGCAGAAGTGTGATATGTACAGGGACTGATGAAAGCCAGGCCTGTAATCACAAGTGCCTGAAAGGGCGAGGGTGTGAGCTATCCAGAAACTGGAAGCTGAAACCCTACCCACATATCCCCAAATGACACTTCCTTGTCAACCTCTTCACCAAGCATGCGTTAATAAATCTTTAACAATTAGCTCTCTGGGAGTTGGGAGATTAGGGCTGACCAGCATTGCTGCAAATATCTGTGGTGTCAGCATGTACCCCCATGGCCCAGACAAAAGAATGGCTGGACAACCTTCAGAATTAGATGAAAGTGTGTATTTGTATTTATTCTATCAGAAAAGCAAGTGCAGCTATAAAAAGGAAGAAAGCAGACTACATAGCAAGACCTGTAGAGGAGATGGATGAAAAAGAAGGAAGAGGGGGTGGCAGCAGTGACAGCGACAGCAAGCTTGTGGTGTCCTCAGCGGCAGGCAGGGGTGGTAGAGGCTTGCCTAAAGCAGTTTTTGTTTGACAGTGAAATGGGGGCATTGACCTTCCGAGGGCACTGGAATGTAATGCTGAAGCTGCCACCTGGGGGAAATATGCTCAGAGCTATTGCTGGGTTCTGCAGTTGACATTTGCATGAACCAAATAAGATAATGGCGTGTATTAGACAGATTGTCCTTCAATCCATTCACAGAAGTCTGTTATGAAACATAACATAAACACTACCAGCTCTGGAAGTAAAGAGAGAGCGTCAGACCTTGATAGATGAAAAGTCCTCAGTATCCTCCATTTGGAAAGGAAGAAAATAATTACACATGTAAGTTAAAGTTAATCGAAGAAGCCAGAAACAGATCTAAAAAAAAAAAAAAAAAAAAAAAAAACAGTAAAACTATTTAATTGAAAATAAGTGGAGGGAGGGTTAGAAAAGAAGAGTTTTAATTGGTCTTAATGCCATTGCCACACTGGCAATAATTTAGAGCTGATGCATCTTGAATCCAAGTATAATGATATTATTTATAATTGCAGAGGTTAGTTTCTATAAGAACAAATGACAAAAAAAGTAATTGCTATGAAAGAAGGCAATCCCAGAAGATCCAAGGAGTGTTCAGAGCAGACAAATCCATGGCAGCCAGAGGCAGACGGGTCATTAGCTGGGACTGATGGGAAAGGGGTAATTAAAGGTGGTGGCCGCCATGCATAGGGTAACGAAAATGTCCTAAAGTCACCAGAGGTGACAGTTGTACAGCTCTGTAAATACACTGAGACCACTGTGGCGGTAAATGAAATACTTTAGTTTACTTTTTGTTTCTTAAGACTTTCATACAAGAGCAATGGATTTATTTCTATCACCTCCTTTCCCCTCCTCCCACCCCCTACTCATGACCAGGTCTATAATTGTCATTACGTGTGTGTGTGTGTGTGTGTGTGTGTGTGTGTGCGTGTGTGTGCGTGCGTGCGTGCTGTGCGGTGTGTGTTGTGTGTGCGTGTGCGTTGTGTGTGTGTGTGTGTGCGTGTGCGTGTGTGTATGTGCACGTGTGCGTGCGCGTGTGTGTATGTGCGCATGTGCGTGTGCGTGCGTGCGTGCGTGCGTGCGTGCGCGTGCGTGTGTGTGTGTGTGTGTGTGTGTGTGTGTGACATACAGAGAGATTCAACCTCCTGAGTCCTGTCTCTCACTGTTTCTGGAAACTTCACATTTGGGAAGTGGATTGGCAGACTCTTGTGTGGCAGTGTCACTTCCTTTAGTTTGTTGTGATAAAATTATGCATTTGGGACAGGTATTCTCCAAACCCAGGGTCATGACCTTCTCAGCTCATCCTAGCCAGGCCATGACCCCGTGTCTTGTTCCTGGTGGTGCTGACCTGGGCCACTTGGTCAAAATGGCATCACTGTTTTTGTTTGTTCATTTGTTTTATGTTTTTTCTCTTTGAAGTCAGCATATTGGGGATATCAAGCTAAGGTAAAGACTTTAGATGACCTCCCCCCCAAAAAAAAAGTGATAGGTTTTTAATTTAAAGCAATTGGAGTTTCTCATTGATCTTTCTTAATTTGAGGACATACTTTGGAAACCAGGTAGTGTCTTTTGGCTGCTTTTACCAACAGCTTATAAATTCCTAAACATTTCTTAGCATTTCCAAGGAGTTAGGGGATGTCAGACTGTTGACTTTTAAGTATATGATGACTTATTATGGCACTAATAAGAAAGAAATACCGCCAAACAGTTAACCTTTATTTTCCAGGTATTTGACATAGCTTTTCATGATACTACATGATGTTAGAAAGACAGATATCAAAAAAAAAAAAAATAAAAAAAGAAAGACATATATCCAGAGCAATTCCCCAAGACCCCATCACTAAGTTAAATATGTGACACAGAACCGTATTGCATAACTAAGCTTAATTTGGACTGTTATATATGTGTGAGCATTTCTTATATCAGATGATAAGCTCGCTATTATTGGCACATAAATCAATTAATGACTGTGGTATTGCCACTTTCTCACTTCGCAATTTAAGATGGTTTCTTAAAACCACCACTAAGAAGTTGACTTTATCTTCTCTAGCCTATATATGTATATGCATGCACAGGCTCGAAAATGAGCTCTCCACCTTATTCTTGGAGACAGGGTCTCTCAGTTAACCCAGAGCTCACCAATTTGGCTACTCTGGCTAGCCAGCTGGCTCTGGGATCCTCCATCTCTGTCTCTGAGTGCTGGGGTTATGGGCAGGCTGCAGTGAACATCCAGCCTTTATGGGGGCTCTGGACATCTAAACTCTGGTCCTCATAGTTGCACAGCAAGAACGCACGCACCCAGTGAGTCATCTCTCCAGCCCAGCATTTTTTTTTTCACCTTTTTGTTTGTTTGTTTTTCGAGACAGGGTTTCTCTGTGTAGCTTTGGAGCCTGTCCTGAAACTCTGTAGACCAGGCTGGTCTCGGACTCACAGAGATCTACCTGCCTCCACATCCCAAGTGCTGGGATTGAAGGTTTGTGTCACCATCACCCAGCCCAGCAGCAAATAAATAGCAAGGATCTCTGCTTCCTTTGGGGATTTTCTGTAATCACCTGGAAGAATTTTCTCAAAATACTTTCTCTGGCACCTTGTGAGGTGAGCTAAAGCACGCACTCTGGGTGTGTGCCGCTTGGGTGGGCAGTGTGCACAACCGAGGTATTGCCTTTAAGAATCTTGGGGAGGGGAAACTTTTGTTTGGGGAGAACAAATTGTTTTGTCATTTGGTCTTTTAACATAAAAGAGTGAAGAATTATTTGGTGTCCTTTATTTCCCACTCCTTCCAAAAAAGAATACATGCTTTTCTATGAAATACTTTGATTTTTCAGCAGTTTCTTTTTATTAGTTCCTTGAGAATTTCATATAACGACATTGGCCATATTCACCTCTCCCGAAATTTCTCCCAGCTCCACCACCACCACCCCTGCTTCTCTGCCCACTAACTTTGTGTCCTTCAAGTTCAAGTTGTGGGGCTCACGAAGTCTTGGGAATGAGGCCTTCCAATTGGAGTATGGTCACCCTGGGAGCGGCAACACTGTTTTTAAAAAGCCTGATTCTGCAGCATGAGCAAACCTCGTGTGGAACCATAGAGAGTGAGGCAACATTCACAGGGTCTGCATGTGTCCTCTGCGATATTTAGTTTTATGGGATTCCTGAGCATGCAAATGAGTGGGCCTCTTGATTCTCGGGCCTTCTCCTGGGTTCTTTTCCTTTCAGTTTTTTGTTGGTTTGCTTGTTCTTGTTGTTGCTGTTTTTGTTTTTGTTGGGTCCAATTCCTATGCATTAGTTTTTGTTTTATCTTACTTGACTATTACTCCTTAGAAGCCAGCTCGTTTCCTAATGAGAGGCAGAAAGGGCATGGCTATGGATGAGAGAGGGAGGGGAGGAAGAACTCAGAGGAGTAGAGGGAGGGGAGACGTAATCAGGAAATAGTATGTGAGAGAAAAAAATCTATTTTCAATGAAAGGGGGAAAAAGAAAAAGAAAACCCTGGTTCTCCTCCCAGCAGCTAGCCATTGCCAGTAGCTCCTAGGAGGGGCGAGACTCCGTGTCCACCTCCCCTTCTCCACATGGGATTCAGTCTGGTTTGTCCCTTCAGGTGAAATGGAGCTATTTCAAGAAAAGGGCGGCTCCCAATAACTTGGCTCAGTCTGCTTGTGCAGCTGTAACAGAAAGCCTCCAGTTTGGGGGAGATTTCTGAATAAAAAGCAGAAATTGACTTTTACAGTTCTGAAGGATGGGGGGCCCAAGACCATTGGACCACATCTGATGAAGGGGCTTCTCCCAGTGTCATAACATGGTGAAGCCTGTCACTTGGTGACAGGGTTCTCTAGAGAGAGTGAAAAGGGACCACACCTCCTTGTTTAATAACTCACTCACTCCAGGGAAAACAAGGGCATCAACCCAGTGAAGGAAGCAGAGATCTCATGGCCAGGGGATGTCAGGCAAGAACAAAGAGCATAACGAGGCCTCCTGCAGCCATCCACCTCCCAGCCATCACTCCAGATGTGTAAATAAGGATGTCACCTTCCTCTCAGGCTGAAAGCACGGCTGACAGTCAGTGAACCTGTTACAGATGGTTTGGTCTATGGCTCTGATGTAGACAGTAGGAGGTTCCCTTGCCTGGGAAGGCATGAGACAGTGACGAGGAGAAAACACTGTTTTACAAACTAAAGAACATCCTGTAGCCATGGGTAGAAGTGCAGTACACACCTGGAGACAGGGTAAGACAGTAGGCAGAGATGCGGAAGTTGCTCAGCTGGGAATCTGCTTGCCCAGATGCACAAAGTCCTGGGTTTGAGCTCCGAAATTGCACAAACCAGGAATGTTGGCCCATGTCTGTGATACCAGCACTTGAGAGGCGAAGACAGGAGCACCAGGAGTTCAAAGTCATCTTTGCCTACGTAGTGAGTTCAAGGCCAATCGGGGACTCATGAAATTTCATTTGTGTCTCAAAAGAGAAAGCACACAACAGAATTTAGAAAGTGGAGGGAACAAGTGCCTCACTAATAAGACACCCCAAAAATGTGCAGCCCCCATCCAAAGCCCCCTGTTAACACATTTGCCCAAACTCACTCCTGAACCTGCCCACCTGCCTTCAGAATTCTGAAATCAATTTTCTCTGTCCCTTCTTCGGTCCCCTCCTCCTGGCATCTGCTGACATCCCCAGCATATGGATCTTGTTGTTCTTCTCTAAAATGTCAATAAATGTTGTCTTGAGCCCCCTCTCACCCCACTTTTAGATTCTTTTATCCCTGAAACCAAAAGCCTACAAAAAAGAGCTTGTGTCCTCCTGGTGATGTCATGATGTAAATCATTTCTCAGGGTCCCAGCTGGTCCCTGTTACGATGGGGTTGAGGTTCCACTGTATGCTTTGGTCAGAGGACATAAACGAGGCAAAGCTTAGTGGGAGAGGGAGAGTGACAGCTTCTGACTAAGTGTAGACTGCAGCATACAGGGAGACAACAGCTTTCTGACTGAGCATAGACTACAGCATACAGGGAAACAATGGCTTCTGACTGAGCATAGACTACAGCATACAGGGAGACAACGGCTTTCTGACTGAGCGTAGACTACAGCATACAGGGAGACAACGGCTTTCTGACTAGACTACAGCATACAGGGAGACAACGGCTTTCTGACTGAGTAGACTACAGCATACAGGGAGACAACGGCTTTCTGACTGAGCATAGACTACAGCATACAGGGAGACAGAAAGGAGGAGAATCTGGGAGAAAAGTTCTGCCCTCCCACCAACTGCATGATTTTCGGGAGTTAGGGAAGTCTCCACACTTGGGAAACATGAACAACAGTGTTCCCTGAGGCTGGTCGATGGTGACGAGGACCTAAACCAGCTGATGCAGAAACCCGGAACTCAGTTATTTATTTTTCTCTTTTCTTATATTCTAGAAACTTCACAAACCAAAATGTTGGAAAGCAAAGCAAGGCTTTGTAGAAAGAACTACACGAGATGGTAATC
Organism: Cricetulus griseus; assembly: GCF_003668045.3. Taxonomy (NCBI): domain Eukaryota; kingdom Metazoa; phylum Chordata; class Mammalia; order Rodentia; family Cricetidae; genus Cricetulus; species Cricetulus griseus. The sequence goes on along the minus strand of NW_023276807.1, from coordinate 271,390,654 downwards.
TATAGAGCTTAAACATAGGATTTGCATATACCGTGTGATAAATATGAATTATCATCAACACTGGGGGTAAGTTTGACTGAGATCTATATTTGGAAGCAAAATCTGTCAAAAAAAAGTTGTGATTTAAGTTCATTCTGTTAGGTTTAAAAAGAGTCGATTAACGTCCATATGGAATGCCCAGTTATCTTCACACACTTTTTAATTTTTATCTTATCATATGTGTGTAGGTGTTTTGCTTGCATTTGCACTGTGCACCATGTGCGTGCCTGGTGTCAGGGGAGTCCAGAAGAGGGCTTCAGATGCCCTAGAACTGGAGTTCATTGTGAGCCAACACATGTACGCTGGGAATTGAACCCGGGGCCTCTGGAAGAGCAGCCAGTGCTCTTCCAGCCCCAGATTTGATTCTAGTAAACAGGGCACCACAGTTGGTACAATGCAAGGGTAGAACTGAGTCATCTAAGAACTATTTTTATGTTCCCGGGTTTCATTTTTTTAATATTCTGAGGACTTGTGGGGGGTCATGTCTAATAGACTAAGACGTACACTGTCCTCTGCCATATCTGGTTCCAGAGTCTCCTTGAGGGAGCATGGGCTTAGCTGCTGGTCCTCCATCTTCTGTTTTCCAGTAACTCATTGACTGGAGACGTAGCTCAGTGGTAAGCACTTGCCTATTGTGTGTGAGAGAGAGACAGCCAGGCTTTATCTTGTGCAACAGCACCCCCCACCACCATGTGTTTTTCTCAGACCAAATTATTTCCCTTTCCTTTTTGGCTGTGGAACTCACTTTTGCTGCTTATTCCAAAAGTCCCTTAGCCACCACCCCCCCAGCTGAAGTCCCCTGGCAAGCAGCCTTAGAGGAGAGAAGCAGAGACTATACAGAGGTAGAGAGTGTCTGAAGACAGAGATGGGGGCTTGTGTGTGGCCTCAGCAGGGACCACAGGAGCCATCAGAGTCTGGGAGAGTGAAGGGAGGATTGTCCCTAAAGCCTTCAGAGGAAGCACAGTGCCCTGCTCCAGTTAGCACTTCTGCCTCCAGAGCCAGGGGAGTGTATTTCAAGTTGCTGGGCTTTCTAATCTGTTAGAGAAGCCCATGCTGAGACCTGGAGAGGGTGAGGGCAGAGAGCGAGATGAAGAGAGGCCACACAGTGTGACTGACTCTCCAAGTCGGTGTAGAAGACATTGAAGTGTTATGATAAATCTTTCCGCCAAAAGCCGCACGAACCCTACTGCCACGTGGGCGGTCTCTGCCAGCTGCCCGAGTTCTTCCGCCACATGGATGGACAAAATAATACAGAGACATATTAGGTACAAAGCTGCTTGGCCAATGACTAGGATTCTCATCTGTTAGCTCAGTCTTAATTGTCATAAATCTATATATTTTATAAGACTTATCTTATAGAGGACGCCTTCCGCTGGTGCCCTCTCTTGCCGTTGGATCACATTGCGCTGCTGGAGGAAGAGCCAAGGGGAAAGGGGACACTTCCTGTTTCTCCTTGCTTAAATGAGTCTCCTTGCTATGTCACTTCCTGCCTGGTTCACCACTTCTCTACTACATTTCCCAAAATCCTCTTTGACTCCTAGTCCTGTCTAACTTGCTGTCTCATTAGCCAAACAGTATTTTATTTATCATCCAGTAAGACAAACACATACACAGAAACACTTCCCCCATCATAGATGCTCCCAGATCTGCTGCCCTCACCACACACCAAGGAGCCGTCCAGCCTCTGGGAAACAGAATGCAAGCTTTTTGGACAAAGAACTGTGTTGTTTCACAGTTTGTCTGATGCCAGGCACTAGCCCTTGAATGTGGAGGTGATAAATGACTAATGCTTGAACGAAGGGTTAAATAAGCAGAGTAGAGACAGCACGGGCCTCCTTAGTGTCAAATCACCAGCTACTGTCCAGGAACCCATAGTTTCTGACTCGGAGGATGCCGGAGATGCTGCTGCTGCTGCTGCTGCTGCTGCTGTGCTGAACCTGCACAGCACTGAAACCCTGCTCAGAAGCAGGGGTGCTTCCACGGAGGCCCACGATGTCAAAGCTTATGGACTCGACAACACGAAGTTCACCCTGCAGAGGAGGCCAACCAAAGGAGGAGCCAGCACCTTCACCTCTCTGTCCCTGTGGCGAGGCGCCTGACAGCAGGTGTCTGCCTGCCTTCCCATTGGCCAACACAGCCATTTGTGGTCCTTCCTCCTGCAGCTGCAGCCTTTCAGCAATATCAGCTGTTAGTCGGTGAGTATCAACCACTCAGGGTGGAAGAAGTTTCTGCCTCCCGTGCCCGCTGAAGGAGGGGGAAAGACAGGTGGAACTGCCTTTGAGCGAGGGTTTCCTCTGCTTCGCCCACACACCACCACCTCCCCGCAGGTGGCTGCGAGTTCCTAAGGGCAGACATGAGGATAGGTGATAGGATAACAGTAGGATAGGTGATAGGATAAAGCGAGACATAACAGTACAACAGAAGACTCATTGCCCTTAAAGAAAGCGAGTTCTGACCCGCGCCAGAATACAGCTGAGCCTTGAGAACGCTTTGCCAAGTGAAAGAAGCCAGCCACTGCACAGGACAGTCCACTTGCACAGGACACCTGGAGGGGTCTAACTCACAGAAGGAAAGTACTGACTTCGGGGGCCTGGGGAGCAAATGCAGAGTTGTTTAATGGGCTAGAGCTTCAGCTTGGAAGATCAAGTTCTGTAGACTGACATACTCTTAACGCCTAAGATGATCATGCTACATTATGTTAGGACAACCGTGTGCTGTGAGCGGGGTAACTCTCACCTGTAACCTCAGCACTGGGGGGCGGGGTTCGAAGCAGGGAAATGAAGATATAGATGAGCTGGGGCTAGGTGTGGAGTCTCTCCTCGATAAATGAATAAATAATCAACAAATAATTGAAAATCACTTTCATTTTCATCTTAATGCTTCCAAAGCCTCAGCCTCCTGAAGGTTGACCACAAAGCAAAAAGATGGCAAGGCCAAGTGTTCCACTCTTAAAATCCCAGAGCTGGGGAGGAGGTGTGGGAGGGCGGCGGGAGATGGGGGTGGGGGCATTCCAGCCCTCTTTCGCGGCAGAGCAAGTTTGAGGACACAGACACACACAAACTCTTCCAGTCAGTTTTGCTTTCCCACACAAAGGCAGAGCGTTGTTTGCAAAGTGGGGTCCCAGGACCAGCACAAGCACTTTACACTGTCAAACGCCCCGGTGCAGTCTCTGCCCTAATTTTGGCTACCTTGACTCAGCAAATCTCAGGTGGTGCCTGGCCACACACATTTTAACAAACCACTCACAAAAGGAGTCCTTGGCTGCAGATCTCTCCAGCTGCGCCTGTCACTTACACCTGTCCCGCCCTGTGCACAGGGTCCGGGAGCAGCTCCAGGGACAGGTATCCAGCATCTGGGGTTGAAGCGATGTTAGCCTCGTTCTTCCAAGGGTGGAGTCCTGGTCGGCCCCGCCTCGCACTCCTACAGTCCCACAGGTAGCCAGCTGGGCAGGGCCTGGAAACAAAGTCAGGGAGGCTGAACTCCTGCTCGCCAGTCGCCAGCCAGGAGCCTTGGAGCCGCCACCATGGGTACGTGTGCATGGGCTGCTGGGGCGGGGTCTCCGGGAGCGGGCACACTTCTGTCGCGGGGCGCCAGGGCGAGATTAAGGAGCAGGAGCCACCGGGCGGGATATGACTCCGCACTAGAGGCAGGGAGCTCACTGGCTGGAGGCTGGAAACCTAGGCGTAAAGTTTGAAATTCCCTCCTAGGTGGTCAGACGCCAAGGAATAAACGCAATACCCACCACCGGCCTGGTCTTAGAGACTCCGGTTTTCATTCTCCCGGTGCCAAGTGGCTGTGGCCTTGGGGTTGGGCTGAGTTCTGCCGGTGATGGCAGGAAGGGGCGGTGCTGGGGGGGCCTCGTGGGGGCTTTTGCTCTGCGGTTGCCTCTAGCTGAGAGGGTGACCCTGGAATTCTCAAGGAAATCCCTGGCCCCAGGGTAAGTCAAGCCGCCTCTCTGTGCCTTCTTCAGGTTCTTTCACAGTCCTCAGGTTTAAAAGACTCACAAACCAGTAGCCCATTCTTGAGCAGTCTGGGGGAGTAGGCCTGCCCTGCTTCAAAGTAAGCCGGCTGTGGAAGTGACTAGAACCTCAGACAGGCCCTGAGGCCACCTGTGCCCTTAAAGCTGGCATAATGAGCTGACTCCTCCAAAACCCTGCTCTGATCCGTCAGCCGCTGCTTTTCAGGCTGCAAGGCACAGGCAGCTGAGAACCAGCGTGACCTGCTCACATTGTGTTCATTTTACCTCGCTACCCTTGTCCTGCCTCACTTCCTACCGGACCAAACCAGGAGTGTTAGAAATAGTAGCAAGGGAGTGGGTCATACATTGAACGCCAGCTGCAGCAAAGTTCTGTTCCGGAAAGATTTTTCGTGTCATCTAGATGGAGAGCATCAGACTATGTACGGTACCCAGCTTCTAAGAGGAGCTCCGGACCCCAGTCCTCTTGTAACATTGCTGAGAACTGCCTTGAGCTGCTTATGTTGGACTCTGATGTCGGGTGCCTGGGTTATCACAGGATTCGCGTTGTGTGAGATGTGTTTCGGCCTCCTAACAGATAGCTCCGGTGAGGACAGTTCTCAAAAACCTGGGAGAAAAGAATTTAGAATTGGCTTTAGAAGCATAGTGCTCCAAAGCAATGGGCATTTCCTAGTTTATAAGCTTCCTCAACTGGAGTTTTGCAGCAGGGGTTGGCATAGCATGAGACTAATAACCAGTGATTTATATTCAAACCAGGGTTTGACTTGTAGACATCTCAACTTTTCCATATCAAGAACAAGGAGATGGAAGAGATAGTTATAAAAAGAAAGTGTTGCCCTCTTGAAAATAATTGTTGGCAGTTAGATTGTGTCAAACTATTTCAGGTGCTGTGTGATGGGCCATGACACTAGGAACACTTGGTGAGCGAAATCAAAGAGCAGAGAGTGGTTCTTAGAGAAAAAAGCTGCTCTGAGCCACTGGCTTCTTCCCTGTGTGGTTCAAAGCAGGGTTCACACCAGGGACCCTCCCTCCCCCTGGGAATCCAGGGGTAGCAGTAATGAATGACCAAGAAGGAGGGACGTGTAAATCTGTAACCTCAGACTTGTTTTTAAGCAGAGATCCACAGTCTTTCCTAAGCAGGACCATGGTAGTGACACCTGGGCTCTGTCCTTGGGGTGTAGAAACAGCCGCAGACACTCTGTAAACACGTGGGTGGAGCTGTCCCAATAAAACCAGTTATAAGCACAGACAGTCTAGTTTTGTATGGTTCTCTTTTCCCTTTCAGTTGTCCTTTTTTTTTTAATGTTCCTTTTCAGTTTTCACAGAGTTTTATTTGTTTCTCGTGTATGTGTGTGTGCACACATCTCGTCCACCCTTGTGTGTTTTTGAGATGGAGTCTCCTTCTGTAGCTCACACTGCCCTGGACCTTAGCACTGCAACCAGCAGGGTTAAGCAGCACACTCCTGCTTAAACTCCCAGGTGCTGGGATCACAAGTGTGAGCCAACACACCTTGCCTTTATATAATTTTCTACATACTCACAAAATAGCCTTCAATTTTTTTTTTTTGAATCAGTTAAAAATAATACATCAGGCTTAGCTGGATGCAGCCCTGAGCCCGTGTTTGCTGACGGTTGGCTTAAGGTATACATACTGGAAGAGAGACTGTTTCCATGCTGGCCTCTTCGGGCTGTCTTATGGAGAGAGGTCTCTGGACAACAGAAACTCACACACACACACACACACACACACACACACGGGAGACGCCTCAGGAGATAGCAGCCATATCACCTTTGGGAGGCCGAGGAGACGAGAGACTCGTTCTCTTTCCTGTCGTCACTCTTATGTAAAACTTTGCAGAAGCCTATGCTGGAGCTGATGAGGCTATAAAATGCATTTCACACTTCAGTTCACTCATAAACTGGACTCTGACAATTAGGTACAAGAGTCAAGCTCTAAGAAGGAAGCTCCGGCTACTTGAGAAGTCTGCTTCCTTAGTGAAGCGTGCTCTACCACACGCCTTCCTCAGATCTCAGCCTTGTTTGAGTGGGTGTCTTAGGAGCTTTTCCAAGTCAGCCTCTTGCTTGGGTGTGAAGGGATGAGCCAGCCTTGCCCTCCCTCCCACCTGAGCATTTGAAAGTCCTTCCTCGTTCTGTCCAGCATGAAGGGCCAAAGTGCTGGGGAAGCTGGCATTCTGCTCCAAGCTAGGAGTGAGCCCCTGGCAGCTGAGGTTTCTACTCGTGGATAGCAATCTCTGGCTAGCAGTAAGAAATGAGAGGTGTCAAGCTGGGCTGGTGTATTTCTAATTTTATTCTTACCTTTTTTTTTGAGTGGGGGTCTCGGTTCAAATGCTTTGTACCTGAAAATGGCCTTGAACTTCTAATCCGCCTGCCTCCACTTCCCAAGTGTTGGGACTACAGGTGTGCACCGCCAATTTTATGTGGTGTGCAAGATCAAATCAAAGACTTTGTTCATGATAGGCAGGCAGTCTACCTACTGTGCTCTGTCCCTAGGTGGCTTCCTAGCTTTAGTACATGTGAACTCACCTGCATGGGCACCAATCCTAGGTCCCTGGGTCCGTGGAACTGGGATGGGAGCCAAGGATGGCCTTGTGCACAAGTTCTCGGGATGCCCCTACAGCTGGTCCCAGGACCATACTCTGAGAATGTTGATTTGCAATGACTCTAAGTGATCAGAACTGACCGTGCCCTCTCTTCTCCTTGATTCTTACCCATGTTTAAATGCTGCTATTGTGTCCTAGAAATTAGATTGTGGTAATAATTAGTCTGGCCTGCCCCCTGGGTACGTGTGAGTACATGTCCGATGTGATGGGCAGATTTGTGGCAGTTTGGAAAATGACTGTGGAGGCAGGGAGCAGCAATGTGAGTTGATGGTTCACCAGGGCAGGCAGAGTGGGCCTAAGGTACCTGACTTATACAGATGTTTACTTTCCATGGAAAGCCATAGAACATTCCCTCCTGAAAGTGAATCATATCCGCGGGGCAGGAACCAAAATTCCTAGAAGCCTTTCCGACCTCTGGATTGCTGCTGAGACATTAGAGCAGAGGAAGCTGCAGTGAGGATGGAGTTTATAGAAGACGAAGGCATTGCCATCTTCCTGCTAATCCTTGGCTTTGCTGCCCACACTTCCACAGAGCCTCCTGAGTGGGGAAATCACCCTTCTCATTTTCTCAGGCTTTCTGATTTTTTTCACTTTCCTTTGGCCCTTGAAATTCCTGAGGCATCTGTCGAGGTTCACAGAGATGACTCTGCTTCATCTTGGCTTCAAGTCAGAGAGTTCAAAACTATCCTTACTCTTCCAAGGTTGAAGTCATAAGACCTAAAGGTCTAAGGCATGGCTACTATAGGATGTTTGGTCGTAGCTGTATCTAAATAACAAGAGACTTGCTCTGATCTCTTCCTTGGTGTCTTTACCTGTTGTTTCTCAATCCACACTCCCCCTCTCACGAGTTAATACAGACCTGTCCCACAAAGTGAGGCTGCCAGAGATGGGCTACCACAGATGGCTGCAACAGGCGTCCTGTGAAGAGCAGAGAGCAGATTTAGGTCTTTTGACTGGTCCAGCTTCCAGGGAACTTCCCAGAGAAGAGAATGCTGGCATTCTGTTCTCAAGGGACAGCCACTTGGGACAGAATGACCACATAGCTTGGAATCATGCTTAGAGGCAGGGACTTCTTAGCCCTGCTGTGTTCCCACTCTGGGGCCAGAGCTCCATAGCACAGTGACAAGTGGATTCTATCCCTGGCAAGAGGGAAAGTGGGTAGGTTTCTCAGGTGAGCTGATAAAGACATAAAAACAAGGGTGAGTCCTGAGGGCCATCTGCACATTCCTCCCCGATGAGAGAGACAAGGAAGGAGCAATATTATCAGGAGCCAGTGACAATGATTGACTCAGAAAGCCAATCACTGTAATGCTGAGGTTGCAACACGGAAGCAGAGAATCTCTGTTTTGTAACTGTGCCCCTTTTTTACAAGCACAGCTGCTATAGAGGTGAAGCCCATCTCAGAACTTGGAAAATGCTGTTGCTGGGACTGGGAAGATGGCTCGGCAGTGATGAGCACCTTCTGCTTTTCCAGAGGACCCCAGTTTGGTTCCCAGCATCCACATTAAACACCACCTGTAATTCCAGCTCCAGGGGACTCTACCGCTATCTGTTGGAGTCTGTGGGCACCTGCACTCACATGACATTCATATATTCTCTCTCTCTCTCTCTCTCTCTCTCTCTCTCTCTCTCTCTCTCTCTCTCTCTCTCTCTCTCTCTCTCTCTCTCTCTCACACACACACACACACACACACTTTTGTAAAAACAGAAGAAAATACACTGTTGTCGGGGCTCCAGAGGCGGAAGGTACAGAGGCCTGCAGTTCCTGTACAGTTTACCGGGTTCTCACCGCTGGGAAGGTTTCCATCCACTGAAGAGAGTGTGGGTGGAGCCTATAATGAGTGTGCCCCTTACCTGGCTAGGAGGTTTTGGTTCAAGAATCAGAGTCAGGACCAGAAAGGATACAAAGTATTGTTAGGTAGGAAGATGCAGCCCACTTTAAGGAATCAGAGTCAGGATTAGAAAGGATACAGAGTATTCTTAGGAAGACACAGCCCGCATTCTCAAACCAAACCGTTTAAAATGCCTGCAGTCTGCCCACAGTGACAAACCTCTGTAACAAGCTCTGTTGGAATCCAACAGAGGCTCGTTTGTAAATTTGAGACATTCTTGAGGAAAAGAATCCTCTCTGTTGAACCCAAACCTATGAACTCACGTGGTATGCTCCTTTCCCAGGGCTCCCATAACTGAAGTGTTCTAAAACAACATGAGTGTGTTTCCTCACAGATACGGGAGCTGAGAGTTCAAAGTCAAGGTGTTAGGAGGCAGTGCTCGTCTGAATGCTCTGGGAGTGTCGGGGGAGGGGGCTTTTCTCTTGACTTCTGGTGACACTGAAGCCATTGGCTCAGAGACATTGCTTCAGTATCTAGCTATGGTCACATGGCCATCTTCCTCCTGTCACTCACGTTGGATTAACACTCCACCCTTCTCCCACTGGACCTCACCTAGGTGAATTATCCTGTAGCAAGCCTATTCGCAAAAGGCCATATATTGTGAGATTATGGAAAGCACTGTACACATACAAATTAAGCTGTAATGTGTTAGATTGCAAGCATACGGAATTAAGTTGTAATAGGTATAGCATATAAAGATGTCTGTATTGGGCTCAAAAGCAGCATCCCAGGTGCCATCTTGGATGGCCAGTGATATAGACTTTTGTGTCACAGTCCCAATTAATCCTAAGCAACCCACATAGTAATGAAAAGGTATGGGAAAAATCACCCCATGATATAGGTGACATCATATGACATCAGTGTGGGGTGTCGTGGTGCATACCTTTAATCCCAATACTCAGGAAGTAAAGGTGCACAGATCTCTGTGAGTTCGAGACCAGCCTAATCTACATAGTAAGTTCCAGGACAGCCAGGGCTACAGAGTGAGAGCCTGTCTCAACTCTAGCAGAAATGCATCAGGTAGAAGCAGGAATCACTTAAAGTGATGAGGTAAATGCAGGCAACTTATCTCTTTATACTAAAGCTCAGAGCCTTACTCTATTGACACTGTGTTAGGGGTAGGCTGGCAGGGGTAAAGTCCCCAGGCGTCTATGCATAATGCTCTGTCATTTTTACACTTTTTATCTTCAAAGTAGCCATTTCTTCCACAATTGTTCATCCCCAGATTATAAAACTGGGAACAAAAATTACTTAACACTTACATGGAGCATTACTAGGCAATATGTAACAAGATTTCAAAAGCACACATTTTACCAACATTTACTTCTAGAACATTCTTATCTTTTCATATTAGCAATGAGGCATGTGCAATCTCAATGTCAGTAAGGAAAGCATTTTTATTCTGTCTCGAGCCTTTTGGATTAATTTTGCAGTAGTAAAGTAGATTTTTGTTTTCTAGTCCTGACTTCTCATCTTAAGAAAAGAAAACATTGTGTGTGAAAGTTGTAGTCTCAGTTGTCTTCAAAACAAACTACCCAAAACACCAAAGCTAATTCCTTTTAATTTAGCAATATATAGATGGTGTGGGTCTTGTTCTCCCCTGTGAGAATACACAAGATCACATGTGGATCCAAAAAGTATCCCCACACACATCCTTGCTGTTAGCAGGCAAGTTTCTGTCCCCTGTTGGGAATCTCCCAACTTGAGCTGGACAGGATGTGTTGCCTAGGAGGCTGGCAGCCACCTCTCATGCTTCCCTCCATCTCCCTCCAAAGGTCTCTTCTAAGAAGGGTGTCTTAATCAAGGAATACAGACGTCTCTTCTGTGTCAGCCTCAAGCATTTAAAATAAGCCTTGGGCTAAGTCCTGACCCAAGAGTGTTCTGCAGTAAAATATCCAAGTGGAGATAAAGAAACCAGCTTGGAGATCAAGGATTATGTCAGTTACTTTCTATTGCTGTGACCTAGCACCAATACCAAGGCAACTTATGAAAAACAGCATTTAAGCTGGGTGTTGGTGGTGCTCGCCTTTAGTCTCAGCACTTGGGAGGCAGAGGCAAGTGGATCTCAGTGAGTTGGAGGCCAGCCTGGTCTACAGAACAGGCTCCAAAGCTACAGAGAGAAACCCTGTCTCAAACAAATAAACAACAAACAAACAAACAAACAAACAAACAAAAAACAACATTTATCTGGGATCCACAGTTCCAGAGGGTTAGAGAGGGGAGATTGGTGGTAGGCAGGTAGGTATGGGTCTGAAGTGGTAGGTGAGAGTTTACATCTCCATCCACAGGAGTGAAAAATGGGGGAAGGGATGAAGGGGGAAGGAAAGGAGGGAAAGAGAGAGAGAGAGAAACTAACTGGGATGGTTTGGGCTTTTAAAACCTCAAAGCCCACCCCTAGTGACACCCCTCCTCCTCCAAGGCCACACCTCCTAATCCTTCCCAAACAGTTCCACCAACAGGGTACCAAGCATTCAAATATATGAGCCTGTAGGGGCCACTCTCATTCAGACCATCATAGTTTACCATTGTGGTGCTTAGGGAAACCTGCTTAGCTGAGCACATGGTCCCTGTCTATATCTGGGCAGAATTTAGGACTACTTCCCCGGTTTTGTTTTGTTACATACTAACTCTGACCTGCTGATCTTTCTCTGCAATTTGGGATTGAATGGTCTCTGATCTTGCCCAAAGACAGCTGGATCCTGTGGCCCACCAAGACCCTGGGTGCAGAATCATAACAGAAGGTGTGTTCAGAGAGTCATGCCTGGTTATAAAACAAGACTGTGCATGCAGGCACACAACATGTGTTGATGTCAAGTACCTTTTGTGCTTGTAGTTTTCAGGTTTGTTTATGTGAGACAAGGTATTACTATGTAGCTTTGGAGCCTATTCTGGCACTCACTCTAGAGACCAGGCTGGCCTCAAACTCACAGAGACCCACCTTCCCCTGCCTCTCAAGTGTTGGGATTAAAGGGGTGTACCACAAAGCCTAACAATGTCAAGTGTCTTCACTAATCTCTCTCCACCTTATTGTTTGAAACAGTCTCTCTGTCTCACCAGTTTATCAGACGGCTGGCCAGTGAGCTTCAGAGGTCCCCCGTCTCTGCCTCCTCAGTACCAAGATTTAAGCGCTGTTTGTCATGCCTGGCTTTTCCTTCAAATACTGAACTCAGGTCCTTTAGAAACCATTTTAAAGGGTAGGTGAATGTTGCAACATAAAGTAACAAGTAGTACATAGTAAAGAGCCTGTGGCCCTTATGGACTGGAATGTGTATCCCCAAAGTTCACACACAGAGAAGTCCAGGCCCCCAGTAACCAGAATGTGATGCCTCTAAAGACCAAGGCAGTTGCAAATGTGACTAATTAAGATGAAACCTTTGTGAGAGGGGCAAATGTGGGCATAGATACACACATGAGAAGGACTCTGTGTGGGCACGGAGGTAATAGAAGGCAATGCTTCTATATACTGAGGAACATCGGTTTCTATATACTGAGAAACCCCCAGACAGGCCCAGAACATTCTCCCTCTCAGGCACAGAACACAAAATCTCTGACAACACTTTGATCTGAGACCTCTAGCTTCCAGGACTGTGAAGCAATGGACCTAGGCTGTTTTTGAGCCACCAGCATCATTCAGTACTTTGGATTATAACTCTACGAAATGCATATGCTGTCCAGGAGCTGAGCCCCAAGCCTAAGCTGTGGATGCCAAGTTAAGAAGGCAAAGACCCAGCTATGGAGCATACATGAGACCAAACTTGGCCTGACTGACAGATGAGAATGATGCAAGACCACATTATCACTTAAGCAGGTCACAGGAAGAGTGTCCTGGCATCTGGCCTGCAACACAGATATGTCAGGGGCTGCTGATGGTGTCATGGGAAGTGTGGTAGGCAGCAGCTAAGTGGGTTTATACTCCATGTCTGTCTCCTGAGGACCTGTATGGATACCCATCACACTGTTGAGACGCAGGAGGTGCATGGGGTACGGACTCATCACAGGCCTCTTCTCCTGTGTCCCAAGAGGACCACAGACTCTGCCAGGACTCGGATCAAGTCTTTGGTAAGGTCCCTAGCACTGGGCCAATCCTTTTAGTATTTAGGTTGCTTTCTTTAATCTTGGGGTGTTTGTTTTTGTTTAAGACAAGGTCTCCCTGTATAATACTGGCTGTCCTAGAACTCACTATGGAGACCAGGTTGGCCTTGAACTCACAGAGATCTGCCTGCCCAGTGCTGGGACCACAGTGGCTGACTTCACTTGCTTTGACAGTCAGTGGTACAGAAGGGACGATCCCTGATCCGTCATCATGCCATCTCTTCTTTGTATGGTATATTCGCCCACTGAGTAACTCAAGATACAAGTCCATATTCAAGATATGAAATGATACCAGCAAAGCCCCCTTCTCCATGGACAGAAAGATGCCCAGAGGGTAGGATTCAGGTGTTTTTAGAAGTGGTAGGAAATAGTTCTTTCTCCATCTGAAAGTAGAGGTTCCTTTCTCAGACCTCAGCAAATGCTTTGATCTTCTAAGATCCCAAATCCAACTTCTGGAAGTTCACTGCATGGCCCGAGTGTTTTGAGGCATCTCAGCTAAGGGCCGTATGATTTTCTGACTGTGGATGGAGCCATGCCCACAAGATTGCACTATACTGCAGGCCTGTGATAGGCTGTACCTTCCAGGTTTGTGTAAATACACTCTGTGATGTTTGAACAAGGATGAAAATGTCATCGTGATCCTTGCCATCAATGACAAAATGCATTTCTCAGAACATTTCCCATTGGGCATCCCTCACTGTATTGACTGTTAGGTAACAAAACATCACTTAAGAGATTCTAACCCTTCGTGGTTTAAAATACACTCTGCATAAACCACATGAAATGACCTTGCTGACGACGAAATGCTTCTAAGTGATGGGTCTCACCAGAGCCTCACTCTCCCCCCCCCACCTTCTCTGTCCCTCTACAGCGTCCCAAAGTTAGTAATGACAGAAATGCAGAATAAATACTGACTGTTATTAAATTCTGTCTAAAATTTTTTTAGACAGCAGAAAGTCAAAATCTATTAGACATAATAATAGCCAGTGATTAGACACACTGGCACCACTGAGATTTCTAGATAAGGGAGTCTGGAGTCTAGATGTGGCTGTGATCATGCTTGCATCTCCACGAGCTGTGCCTGAAACATGGAGCACTCCAGCATGCTGACCAAGTATAATAACCAGGACTAAAGTACCACACCATGGACTAAAGTAAACAAGCCTCGCTGAAGCTGAAATCTGAGTTCACATCAAATCAGAACTTGGAGCCCCTGGTTCTGAACTTGGCCTTTCTATTATAGCAGCCCTGTTGACACAGGTACATCCAGATAAGAAACGCTGACTTTGGTGTACGGCCAGCAGATAGCTCTGGATTCTATAAAAAGAGCTGAGTGACCTCTGCCCCGGAATACTGAAGGCAGTTCTTGGGAATGCACACCTTTCAAAACACAAAATGCTTCCCGTAGAATGGCTGGGTCCCACATCTCAGGCTTATGCTTCAGGGAGATTGGACTCTTTCTTTTCCATGATGAAATTCTGGTCAACTAAGGCCTCAGCCAGCTACACATTTCCCTTAACCATATATACATTTTATGAAAATCAGTGCTGTAATAAAACTCACCCTGGCTCTGTGGAGTCTGAGCTGCAGCCCTCCCTTGTCAGAACATCCTGGGCCTCTGTGTCAGTCTCTCTCATCACTCCATGGGGAGGTTTAAGTAGATAGAGCATCAGGGGGCACTGCTATTTCTTCAAGAACACAAGCCGCCCTGCAATAAATCATGGCTGAAGAACTCCCACAGCCTGGTTTGCCTCCTCTGTCCTTGTCCCGGGTCATTAAGACTCATCCTTGTGTAGGGCTGGACAATGACAGTAGAGAGTGTCTGTAGCTAATATATTGTATTATTATGGTTCTGTCAAGAATAAAGTGGCATAGGAGGTAATGTACCCCAAAGACCAGGCAAGGGTGGAAGATGAGAAACCACAGAGCAGGTATCCTTGGGAGACCCCTCAAACACCAAATGTGATGGAGAGGAAGACACCAAAACTTGAGTTATGGAGCTGTGCAGAGGACTGACCTCAGAGCACCAATGACTGTCACTGGAGGCTACAGCTAAACTGGAGTGATACCATAGGGATGGCTTTAGGAAAACTTCCCTCCTCCTCATCTACCTCATCCTTATAGGCCGAGCACAGCCGGAGCTGTCAGGTCCTAGGGGAAACAGATGGAGAATGCTCAGCCAGAAAGTGGACAGTCAGTTAGGGGTGGAGGGTGAGGGGGTGGGGATGAGGGGGTAGGGAGGGAGGGGTTGGGGAGGAGAAGGGGAGTGGGGAGTGTCTCACTGCTGTGACAAAGTACATGAAAAAATAAGCTGAAGGCAGGGAGGGTTTATGCAGGCTGTCTGAGTGTATGGTCCATCGCTGCAGGAAAGTCAGGACAGCAAAATCACAGTCACGTGTCTTCCAGGACAGGAAGTAGACAGAGATGACATCTGGTGCTCAGCTCGGCTTCCCCTTGCTCAATCTAGGACCTATCCAGAGGGTGAGGGTGCCATTCATACTCAGGATGTGTCGAACCTCTCTGCAAACACTCTCTTGGCATGCCCAGGGATTTGTCTCCATAGTGACTGTAAATCCAACCAAGACAGAAGTTAAGATCAACCATCTCCTAGATGATCAGGGTCAGGATCTGAACTCTGTACTTGAAGATTGAGACATGGGACTCTTTGGAGACCTACTCGGTGAATGGTTTCAGGACAGTGCCATTCAAGGTTGAAGATTCCAGGATGGTAGCATCTCTGATTTACTAATGCATGAAGCTGGGAAGAGAAACCTTCATGTAAACTCTTTTTTTTTTTTACACTGTGTATGTATGTGTGTGTGTGTTCATGTGCAAGCATGTTTGTATCAGTCAGAAGAAAACTTGCAGAAGTCCATTCTCCTAACAGATTCTGTGAATTGAACCCAAGTCTTCAGCCTCGGCATCAGTGCTGGCACTGTTTATCTTCAATCCATTATCCCGTTCGTTATCCAGGCTTGCCCAGGCCCCCAGATGCCAGCTGGCAGAACGGAGGTTCAACCTCAGGTCTGACCCCTTGGCTCTCGTTTTATTCACGGCACCTTGAAGCGACCTCTTCCATCAAAGAACTCTTAACTGTGGAAAAACCCTGTTTGTCTATGGTGTGGACTCTTTGGCTCTAGCTTCAACAGAAAGAAGAATTGGGAACTGGAGTCCTAGGGGCTCCGGATGGTGCATTTCCTTCCTTGGAGCAAGGACTTAAATAACATCAATCATACTCTGAAGTGGGCAAAAACGCAAGGCCATCCGGTGTGATGCCTGGAGTCACAGCTGAGCTGGGCAAGTGGAAAGGGCCCAGCTCAGATGACAGGAATGGGGAGAGATGTACCTGCCAGGGGTCGGGGGCTGATTTGGGGAGATCCATACGGTCTAGGTAAAAACAAAAAGTTCCTCTTGCAGAACTGGGGTTTTGCTTATTTCAGGACAGATCTGGGAGTTACTCAGACCGACAGTAAACATGGTAATTCTGGGGAAGAGAGCTGTGAACGGGGAACAAGAGACCGAGGCACAGAGCTGGAGCAGATCAGTACCGGCCCAGCTTCTTTCTGCCTTTGCTTCCTGCCCTGGGTAGCTAGCTGGGCTTCCTGGTTCTCAGGACCAGAGAAGTGGCCATCTTCAAGCGCATATGGAGATCTGTCAGGCAGCAAGATACCAACTTATATGTGCTTCTCAGAGTGTGAAGTCCCTGGACCACAGCATCCATGTCACCTTGGAACTTGTTTGATAGGCAGATCTTGCCTAAGTCTTGATACAAGGCACAATGACAAGTGTGGGTTCCAGCAGAGCTGTCTCCAGAGAGTTCACTTTGCTGCAGGGCAGGGCTCAGGGGGCCACAACCGGGGCTTAACGATTACTCAGGATTCTCCAGTGCAGCGGTTTTCAAAGCATGCCACCCTGCGACTGGATAGAAAATGCAGTCATATGTGTCTGCCAGGCCTACAGAGTCAGCAGCTCTGATTCCCCACCCAGCTGTCTGTCCTCACAAGCCCCTGGAGAGTCTCAGGAACAGTCTAGCTTGTAACTATGACTTCTGAGCCATTGGCTCC
Organism: Cricetulus griseus; assembly: GCF_003668045.3. NCBI lineage: Eukaryota > Metazoa > Chordata > Mammalia > Rodentia > Cricetidae > Cricetulus > Cricetulus griseus. Next base: position 271,373,970 of record NW_023276807.1, on the reverse strand, counting down.
TAACAGAGGCAGGGGAGCCTCAGGAGCCCCACAACCAAGAACTCTGAGACCAAGGGGGGCTGGGAAACAGGAAGAAGGTGTGTTCTCTCACCCCTGAAAAGGGACACAGGGGTGACAGGCAGTGATCAGTATGGAGCAATACATAGGTATAGGAAGCAGAAAAGGTCTAGTGAAGACCAGAGACAAAGGTGCAGGATACCCCAAATTCAGAGGTCTCTGTTTCGGAGGCCATGGGACTGAAGGGCACTCCTCAGAATTAGGTGGTAGAAAACTACACTAGGTTTGGATTCTCGTGTTTTGATTTGTACTTGCTGTCTTCTAATTTGTTCTTCTAGCAATAGCTGTGCTCACGGTACCTACTGTACAAGAGACAGGGATGTTAAGATGCGTAGCATGTTTCTTCCATTGAGAGACTCAGTCTAGAGGGGAGGCAGAACATGAGTGACCCATCATCACACCATACTGTGTGAAGGGAATGTCAACACTGATGCTAAAACTTGAGTGGAAAAGGTAGGGCTGCCAGCATCAGGTGGCCATCTCAAGAGAACATACCGTGTATTCAGTGAACAAACAAAACAGTTGGGTATCACGGGGTGGTTGCACGGGGAAGGGCTGGAAGGAAGACACGGTTAGGAACTGGAAAGAGTGGTTGTGTCCTCACCCTGGATTAGGCACCCCAAGGCATGCTACACCTCAATGGTTTGACCCTCACCGGACCCCAGTGAAAAATACACCACAGTGCTTGGGTTTTAGGCAGAGGTAGCCTTTGAAGCATTTGAGGAGGAAATGGTTAGGGCACTGCTTTGTTCTCACCCTGAATGATCACAAGCATTGCCTGAGGACGTTCAGCCCACACTGACCTCCTCAGATGTGAGAGCCCTGGCCTGGGATCCCAGAGGGTGCCAAAGCTAATTGTTAAGGGAAACCAGGGAAGCTGTAACATCCTCCTTCAGAGGAAGACACAACTTTAACATTGGTGTTTTGTTTTTCTTTTAGGGATGTCCAAGTCACGGGTGAGTATCCTTTATCTGTCTCCTGTGCCTTCATCCTGGAAATTATACAATGTTTGGTTACTCAGTGGCCATAAATGCGCTTTATTCTCTTGACACATAATGTGCTTAGGGCATAAGGAATGGTCGGAGGGTCTGTATGAGGTGTCCTTGCCTTAAGAAATGCTGTTTTATTTCCTCTCGTGCTAGTTGATTTATTTCATGGCAGTCTTTATGTAGGAATGACTGACATGGGCTATAAAAACTGCAAAACTCAAGATCCTAGGTCCTAACGGAACTGAGAATTTGTTAAGTGTGTGGGAATCTTTGTCCACTGCTGGTGTGTGGGGTGTGGAGCATGATGAGCGTGTGTGGGGTGTGGACCCACGATGAGCATGTCTGGATATTATTTTCCTTTTCGTCAGAGTTGCTTTGGCTACCCCTTGAGCATCTTCTTTATTGTGGTCAATGAATTCTGTGAGAGATTCTCCTACTATGGGATGCGAGGTAAGTTTCGGGCTCACCCTGCCCTTCTGTGAGAGCGTGTGTTCCCTTAGCCAGCCCTAACTTGGTTCCTCTCTCCTGCCTGCCCCCCCTCGGAAAGCACTCCTGGTCCTGTACTTCAGAAACTTCATTGGCTGGGACGACGATCTGTCCACGGCTATCTATCATACATTCGCTGCCCTGTGCTACCTGACTCCAATTCTCGGAGCCCTGATCGCAGACTCATGGCTGGGGAAGTTCAAGTGAGTGATTGGGACGTGGTCAACCACACGAGCAGAGATGTTCACTGTGAGCTTTGTGGTTTGCAATAATAGACTAGGAGAAGGAAGACTCGAGGAAAAGAAACTTGGACATCCGTGGCCTTGTTTCTGCTTAATATCCTATTCCTAACACTTAGCCCTGTGATTTCAAGAAGGTTCTGGTTTTGTCATGGTTGTTTTGTTTCTTTATGCCTAACCCCAACCAAACTGTATCACTCTGAAATCGTGACAGGGGCATGCTGCCTCTCCCTGGTAAGACTCGGCTTTCAGAGCTGGGAAAACAAAGACTGCCTGTTGCACAAGCCTGGCCGCTGCAGACTCAAGTGGCTTGGTGGATGGGAAGCCACTGTGAGCGTTCACCCAGCCAGGGGACATCTCAAAGTTTCCTGGAACTTTGCAGAGAAGGGGGATGCACAGCACAGGCAAGAGCAAGAGCAGTCATTCCTTTAAAGAAGTTGGTAGAGTTAGTCTCATGTCCACTCCTAGCCAGCCAGTGCTACCGGGCACAAGACTAGAAACTCCCTTTTTTAATTGTTTGAAAATTTCATACATGTATATAACGTGTTTTGATCAAGTTCACCCTGAATTCTCTCCATCTAATTCCTCCCCTACCCCACCATGCATTCTTTCCTGAGGTTGTGTTTGCTTGCTTGCTTGCTTGTTTTAACCCCTGAGTCCACTCAGTGCTGTCAGGATTAGTAAGGCTTATTGTCCAAAGCTATAAATGCTAATTTCTGTGGTAGCAGAGGTGGGGGTGGAGGGAAGGTAGAGGTAGGGCTCCCCCCTTCTATGCTCCTATGCCATCCGTCCTGAGAGTTCATGTTTTGAGAACAGGTGGATGGATCTGTGACTGGACAGTGTGAAGTTTTGCAGGAAGGAAAATGGAAACGGACAACTGTTGGGCAATTAACCAGGTCTCTCTCACCTTTCTGAACACAGGACAATTATTTCATTATCCATCGTCTACACTATCGGACAAGCAGTCATCGCAGTAAGCTCGATTAATGACCTCACAGACCACGACCACAATGGCACTCCTGACAGCCTTCCTGTGCATGTGTGAGTCAATGGCCACTGCTGCCCCGCCCCCTCACCGCTTGCTTACTAGGTGCTCTGATGATTTATCTTGTTCATCGATGTCCCCAAGAGAGAGCCGGGAGGTTTTGCCTCCCTCCTCAGTAACACCGAGAAGGCAGCTCAATGGGCTAAAAGTTGTGTCCTTAGGGTGCTGCCATCCAATTTTAAAAGTCCTGCAGTCCTTAAAAATATAAACTCTTAAAAAAGTTCAGTCTCTATCCAGGTGTGGTGGTGCTCACCTCTAATCTCAGTACTCAGCAGCAGAGGCAGGCAGAGTTCTGCGAGTTCAAAGCCAGCCTGACCTACATAATGAGTTCCAAGACAGCCGGAACTACATAGTGAGATCTTGTCTCAGAAAAGAAAAGAGTTCAAAGCTTCTTTAAAATATCCAAACTTTCTTTCCAAATCCAAAGTCTTTGTAGAACTCCAAAACCTTTTTAAAGGTTTAAAAATTGGTTTTGTGTTCTGTTTGTACTTCAGCTTCTTAATGTGGGAGTAAGCCATCTCGTGGGTTGTAAACACTGACATTTAAGTTAGTAGCTATAATGCCCACGGAAAGTCTCTGACTTTGCGGTTGAACACATTTGTATCCAGAGGACAGTCCTCTGCCTGATGCCCCAAAAGAGCAGTGTTGATGAGGAGACAGTGGGCAGCACAGACTACTAGTCTCAAACAGGCTTCCCCACACAACACCAGGGTCACCTGGGGCGAGCTGTCTTCTCCAAAGCATGGGGGCATCTGGGGCTGGAGAGATGGGTCATAAGATAAAGTACTTGCCATGAAAGCCTGAGAACCTGAGTTCAAATCCCCATAGCCCAAAAGTAGGCATGCAGCATGCATCTGTAACCCCAACCTTGGAGGAGCAGAGACGGACAGACCCTGGGGGCTTACTGGACAGCAGTGTAGCCAACAGGAAGAACCCCAGATTAAAGAGAGACCGTACACATCTCATTTTTAAATGTTTTAAGCAACATTAACAGCCAAGAAGGTAGCTTTTACAAAGCTCCAGATTTATAGTACCTAATTCCTAGCAAAACTCTAAAATCACAAATGCTATGGGTTTTCTCTTTTCCGATAGTTGTTTAGGTCAGCATACAAAGTGATGAGCTCCATGACGGTATCTTCATACAGGTGTCATTATACTTTGTCTTAATTCTCCCTGCTGCCCCATGATTTTTTTTTAATTCAAGAGGTAAAATGCTTGCAGATAACCTGGACAATAGCAAAAATTAAAATAAATAGCCCTTAGTCCCACAACCTAGTCATTATAATATATCATTTGTTTTATTTCTTTCCATCCTTTTCCACATAAGCAGATGGAGATCATAGTTCCTAGCCAGATGTTCTGCTTTGCAATTAAATCATGTTTCCAATGTTGTTAAATGACTATTACAAGTCCATTTCAATTGAGACAAGACTGACGTTTGTTCGACTGGGATGTGTGTGTCTGCGTGTGTGCTGAGAACTAAACTGTGCACACTAAACATTTACTCCACCACTGAGCTATGCCCTGGGCCCCTTAACTAAAATCTCATTCTTTTATTACAAATGATGAGGCTACCCACAATTCCACATGTGAATCTTTGTACAGATTACAGGCTATTTCTAATGTCATGGGTGACAAATGATTAGACGATGATGATGACTGCAGGGCCCATGGTGTTGTTTCCACACAATGCTCAGCCTGTGTTCTTACGTATTAACTTCTCGTTGTAACTGCACCTCTGTGTTGCTGCTGCAGCTCCTCTATGCGACTGCTGCTGCTCCTCTATGTGACTGCTGCAGCTCTCTATGCGACTGCTGCTGCTCCTCTATGCAACTGCTGCAGCTCCTCCATGCGACTGCTGCTGCACCTCTATGCAACTGCTGCAGCTCTCTATGCGACCGCTGCTGCTCCTCTATGCGACTGCTGCTGCTCCTCTATGCGACCGCTGCAGCTCTCTATGCGACCGCTGCAGCTCCTCTATGCGATTGCTGCTGCTCTCTATGCGACTGCTGCTGCTCCTCTATGTGACTGCTGCAGCTCCTCTATGCGACTGCGGCAGCTCCTCTATGCGACCGCTGCAGCTCCTCTATGCGACTGCTGCAGCTCCTCTATGCGACCGCTGCTGCTCTCTACGCGACCGCTGCTGCTCCTCTACGCGACCACTGCAGCTCCTCTATGCGACCGCTGCTGCTCCTCTATGCGACCGCTGCAGCTCCTCTACCCGACCGCTGCTGCTCCTCTACGTGACCGCTGCAGCTCCTCTACGCGACCGCTGCAGCTCCTCTGCTGCAGCTCCTCTATGCGACTGCTGCAGCTCCTCTATGCGACTGCTGCTGCTCCTCGACTGCTGCAGCTCCTCTATGCGACTGCAGCTCCTCTATGCTGCACTGCGCTGCTGCAGCTCCTCTATGCGACTGCGACCGCTGCTGCTCCTCTACGCGACCGCTGCTGCTCCTCTACGCGACCACTGCAGCTCCTCTATGCGACCGCTGCTGCTCCTCTATGCGACCGCTGCAGCTCCTCTGCTGCAGCTCCTCTACGCGACCGCTGCAGCTCCTCTACGCGACCGCTGCAGCTCCTCTATGCGACTGCTGCAGCTCCTCTACGCGACCGCTGCAGCTCCTCTATGAGACCGCTGCAGCTCCTCTACCCGACCGCTGCTGCTCCTCTACGCGACCGCTGCAGCTCCTCTATGCGACCGCTGCAGCTCCTCTACCCGACCGCTGCTGCTCCTCTACGCGACCGCTGCAGCTCCTCTACGCGACCGCTGCAGCTCCTCCGACCGCTGCAGCTCCTCTATGCTGCAGCTCCTCTACGCGACCGCTGCAGCTCCTCGACCGCTGCAGCTCCTCTACCCGACCGCTGCTGCTCCTCTACGCGACCGCTGCAGCTCCTCTATGCGACTGCTGCAGCTCCTCTATGCGACCGCTGCTGCTCCTCTATGCGACCGCTGCAGCTCCTCTATGTGGCGCCGCTGCAGCTCCTCTATGCGACCGCTGCTGCTTCTCTATGCGACTGCTGCAGCTCCTCTATGCGACTGCTGCAGCTCCTCTATGCAACTGCTGCTGCTCCTCTATGCAACTGCTGCTGCTCCTCTATGCGACTGCTGCTTCTCTACGCGACCGCTGCTGCTCCTCTACGCGACCGCTGCTGCTCCTCTATGCGACTGCTGCTGCTCCTCTATGCGACCGCTGCAGCTCCTCTATGTGGCTGCTGCAGCTCCTCTGTGCGATGATTGCTGCTGCACCTCTGTGCGATGATTGCTGCTGCGCCTGGTCCTTGCAGGGAGACTGTGGGGGAGGCTCCTGCCGCTGAGGACCCGCCACCTCCCCTTACACCACTCCTTCCCTCCCGCAGAGCACTGTCCATGATCGGCCTGGTCCTGATAGCCTTTGGAACGGGAGGAATCAAGCCCTGTGTGTCTGCATTTGGTGGTGATCAGTTTGAAGAGGGCCAGGTAAGAACTCCAGCTCTACAGGGGCCCCGTGGTTGACTGACAGCCCTCTAGTGATCAAATCTCGGGAAGGAGTCCCGTCTCTGTCCCATTCTTCTCCAGGATAAAGTAAGATACTAACCAAACTAAGTCAGAAGTGAGTTCAGCTCTGAGCTCCACCATCTCCCAGGGTTCCCAGCCAATTGTCAGACTCTAACTTTGTCCATTCCACGGCAGGAAAAACAGAGAAACCAGTTCTTTTCCATCTTTTACTTGGCCATCAATGCTGGAAGCCTGCTCTCCACGATTATCACTCCCATACTTAGGGGTAAGAACCATCGAGAAGGAACTTGGGTTTCCTCTTTTTAATTATGAGAAAGTCAGGTAAAGAGGCCAAGTCTTCCAGGTGCGGTGGCACACACCTTTAACCACAGCACTGGGGAGGCAGAAGCAGGGGGAGCCCTGTGAGTTGAAGGCTAATCCCGTCTGTACAGAGAGTTCTGGCCCAGCCAGAGCTGCTCAGTAAGACCCTGTCTCAAAACAAAGGCTAAGTCCTTGTCTTGTTGGTTTTGTTTTGTCCCCTTTTCCTCTAATGACCAAGCTGCCACAAGTGTTGGGATATTTGTCAAAATCTAAACTGTGAACTCCCTTGCACATTTTACCTCCCTCCAATCTCTCTTGACTCCCCTATTTATTCTACGACCACTGGAGATGCCAAGTCATCCTTCTCACATGGTGATTCTCTCTCTAACATTTGACGTTTTTCATGGGCAAAGATACCATCCAAAGCTATGTTTGGGAAGACAGATAGGAGGCTATAGTTGACTTTTGGCCCTTTGCTCTTTGTTTCCCTGTGGTGTTTCAGTGAGTTGGGAAGAACTTAGTGGACAAGTTTTGTCCTTTGGTTTCTAAAAGAACTTCCCAGAAGTGTGAGAGGCGTGGCATATGCTTATAATCCAAGCAATTGGAAAGTAGAAGCAGGAGGCTGTGAGTTCAAGGCTAACCTAGGGTGTACAGTGAAACCCTGCCTCACAGAACCAAGGGTGTATAAAAAGAAATACCCCCAAAATACCCAAGAGAAATACCAGAGGCGAATATCAATAGCTCTCTACAATCCACTGAGAGTTGGTGAAGTCTCAAAGCAGAATGGACAAACTAACAAAGCCACAGTGTCTTTGATTGAATTTGATTAAATTGTGAAATTAGGGTCATAGTTTGAAGATGACAGAAAACTAAGCCCCCCCTAATTTGGTTTTTATTCTTTTATTGTGTTTCCTCACCTCGTCTCCCACCTCCAGGTTCTTTGGAAGAATGTGCAATGCATGTTTGAACTATAGACTGTGTCAAGGGAGTGATTTCTTAAAGTAAAATTATGTCTGCACACACATAATAAAGTGAATATGTGAAGGGTTCCTATCACTTCATTAGTGAAGAACTGGGGAGCCACAACCCCTCAAACGAGTATTTGATTGACAGTGCTTGAGGAACAGGGACTTCAGCTTTGTCATGAATGGGAACCACGTGTGCAGTCATGAGCAGGGACATTTAGCCAACCACTAGTTAGCTCTTTTCTCTACGGGATTTATGGGATTCTGAAACCCCTAGTTTAGGGCAAGAGCAAAATTACTGGGAGATCCAGGCCTTCCAGGAGGCACCAACATCTCTCTGAAAGAGATGTGTGGGTCCCCTGTTGCCTTCACAAAGCCTTAATGCTTTTGCTTACCAAACTGAGGATCTCTGATCTCTGCCCTCAGTCAGAGGTGGCAAACTATGGGTCACATCCCGGAACCCGGATATAGCCATCATTTAAATCTGATTGCTTCCCCTATGAAGGCAGAGTTGAGTTATGACCAAAGCCAAATGGACCCTAAAGCCTGAAATAGCTATTGTCTGACCTTTGCCAGCTCACCTGACACATAGCCACCACACTGACAGGACACTTGCAATATCGAATTGGTGGTATTAATTCACTGAGTCCCACATATTCGAGTTAGAGTGTCCAGGTCACAGTTATATCCACTAGTTAGAAAACTCAAGACAAGGGACCAGTGAGGGAGGGAAGCAGGTTAAGGTGCTGACTGTGAGTCCCGGCAACCTGAGTTTGATTCCTAGACCCACATGGTGGAAGGAGAGAATGGAAACCTGCAAGCTGCCCTTTGACCTCTAGATGCACTCCATCTCACACAGAGACAGACAGACAGACAGACAGACAGACAGAATAAATGAATATAAAAATTTGAAAAGAAAACCCACAGAACAAGCTGTGGAGATAGTTGTGGCAATGGCAACATTAAAGCAAACAGCGAAGTCCAGAACATTAAGCAAAAGCAATGTGGTTTAATCAGGGAGGGTTTTTAAGAAATGGGAGCAATATATGCATTAAAAAAACTTGATGCATTTTAATCATTATTTCTCCGCAGTTCAACAATGTGGAATCCACAGTCAGCAAGCTTGTTACCCACTGGCCTTTGGGGTTCCAGCAGCTCTCATGGCTGTCTCCCTAAGTAAGTAGAAGTCTGTTGACCTGACACAAGGCCAGGCCCATGTCAGGCTTCATATTATCATGGCTAAGTTTTTTAAGCCCATGTGCCAAGTTACAAAACAAAAACTATCATGAGGACCTGCATTTAGGAGAAGGAGAAAGTGGGGTGGCTGTATTATATGAGGAAACAGGATCTTAAAGGGTGTGGGAAGAGGGGCCCCCGATGACTTGGACACTAGATTTGGGTCTATGTAAGCATTGGAGCAGAGGTGATGGAGTCAGCTAGCTTAGCCAGCCCAGGATTGAAGGCTTCTACTGTCGCCAATATGTGTCAGCTGCAGCTTGAGTAAAGAAATCTGGTTCACTGGCCACTGAATACTTCTGCTAGGATCTAAGTCCCCATTATTACATCACCCCAAGGGTTTCTACAGGACCCTTTCCTGCTAAAGGATGGTATGTACATAGTGGTTATATTTATTTGCACGTGTGTTTTTATGCCAGCAGCTGTTATTTCTCATTAGATTACTTTTAGCTGGAATGCAGAAGTTTCATTATGACATTCTCATGTATAGTTACCATTGTGTCTTTTTCATGTTCACTTCCTCATTACCTGTCCCAGTCCTTTCTCGTTCTTCTTGCTGCTCCCCTTCCTCCCCAGAAACAGCCCCCTCTGCTTTCAGGAGATGGATGATAGATGAATGGATGGATAGATAGATAGATAGATAGATAGATAGATAGATAGACAGATGATACATGGGTGGATGGACAGATGGATGGATGGATGGATGGATGGATGGATGGACAGAATCTAGATTGCACACATGTGCATTAGTTTTGAGTAGTTCTTTTTTCTTAAGAAATACAAAGCTGGGGTGTTCTGAGTAGAAAGTTGGCATGAGAAAGACCTGGCCAATGGTCTCCTCAAGCCTCCATGGCTTCCTCACTCTTTCTCCGGGGCTTGTCTTCAGGTCTTACCAGTACCAAATAGAACCACTTTTTCACCTCTTTTTCTCATATTGAAACAATTTTGCTTTGTTTTTACCATTACATAAGCGCTGCCCTTGCCCCCTTTTTAACATCTCTTCTCTCCCATAATTCTTCAAAGATGGCCACAGTCTTCTAAAGGGCTAATGTATGCTTTTCCCAATTCTGAATTGAAAAAGGCACTTCAGGTAAAACCTCAATTAATCTGTATAAGTCATTCTTTAAAAGATTCTGTATCTTCCTATGAAGGAATTAAGACCACAGCTTTTCTAGAAATTTCTGTGCTTGAGTTAGGCTTCAGTTTATTAAAAATCAGGTTACAATAGCAGTCAGCAAAGGGAAATGCTGACTCAGCCTGCTGGGACCCTTCACCACCCGTGTTTGTCAGGGCATTGGGCATGAGCATGAGTCAGGGTCGGACAGTTGGCCATGAATGGCATCCATAGAACAGTTACAAACAAGACCCTGAGGGCAAGTAGCTGTCAACACCTGGGGCCTTCACCAGGAGAAGCACGTTGATGCTCTTAAGTTATCCAATAATGCCATGGGGTGATCTGGAAACCTAATGTAGGGTCTCCTGCAGAAGTGCTGTCTTTGAGGGTCATTTTCACAAGATGCCTACTGTTAATAAAATCCACAAAAGAATAATAGCCTCATTGAAAAGGTTCTCTCATGTTTATCAAAGCCACTGCAGAGACAATGAATTTATAGCCGTACTTCTGTACGATAACTGGGGGTGGGGTGGGGATTCCACCATTGATGATTAAGTAAACCTTTCAACAGATTAATCCCTCTCTCCTGAATATTAAGGGCAAGAAGAAAATAAATCTTGCTGTCAAAGCCAAGAATATTAGCACTGTATTTATTGTCTTTGTAAAGTAATGTATTCCTATGGCATGCGAAAGCTCCTGTGCCCTTGATCTCCTTTGGGGGCATTGATAGACGGTGTTAGGATTCGGCGTTCGTGTATTGCAGCATAAGCATCCCGATCCCAGAGGCCCTTGTGGCTTCTAGAATCAGAAGCAGTTCCTCACCTGTGAGGCAGGGAAACAATGCTATACGCAATCCCATACTTCCAGACAAGGGGACGATGCAGGTAGATGAGCACCTTTCAGAGCACAGGGAGCTCTGTCGAACACCGCAGTGACCCCTCCTCTTCTGCCCTGTGCAGTTGTGTTTGTCCTTGGCAGTGGAATGTACAAGAAGTTCCAGCCCCAAGGCAACGTCATGAGCAAAGTGGCCAAGTGCATTGGTGTAAGTGCTCCCTTCCTCCCCTCCTCCCTCTCGTTAAATCCCTCCAGAACTCCCCATCTGCCTTCCTCCTCCTTTAAATCAAAGTTCAATTTTTAAAAAAGGAAGAAAAATTCAACAGAGTTTTGATTTCCCCCCTTTGGGTGATTTTTTGGGGGGTGAGTTTTTTGTTGTTGTTTTCTCTAAACAACCTACCCAAATAGAGGCAGGTGATGGTGGCACGCACCTTTAATCCCAGCAGACATGAAGGATCATGAAGGAGGCAGAGGCAGGCATATGTTTAAATTCAAAGCTAGCCTGATCTACAGAGCGAGTTCCAGGACAGCCAGAACTACAACAGAGAAACCCTGGGGTAGGGGTGGGGGGGCACTTTTACATATTTTGTTTTTACTTGTTAATTGGCTATTGGAAAATTTAAACACAAATGTATTGTTGCATTTCTATTGAACATGCTTTTCTAGACGGGCAAAGGGGTGAAACTCTGACAATGGGACCCCAACACAGGCATCTGGATTAGAAAGGCTGTAGACAAATGGACCCTGTTGTACATTCAGCAAATGGGCCATGCCAGCTAGTATCTGCTAGTTAAAAATGTGTTTTTTTCTCTCTCATGCTTGTCCATTAAAAGGGAATTCATTGAAATGTATTTTTTCTGCTATAGTTGATTCTCTTTTAAAATCTAGTTTTTCTTTCTTCCTTTCAGTTTGCCATCAAAAACAGATTCAGGCATCGAAGTAAGGCATTCCCCAAGAGGGAACACTGGCTGGACTGGGCTAAAGAGAAATACGACGTAAGTCACTGTTCCGGTCACAGTGTCCCTGGCTACTCCAGGAAGCGGGCATGGAAAGAAAGCAGAATGCAGAGTGTTAGCTACATGGACAACACCCTCAGCCGTGTCTGCCTAACACTTAATAGCATGTGGAATACCACTACACACGGCTGCTTTGAAAAGACTTTAAAACAATGGTTATCATTGATCAGGGAGCAGTGTGAGCCTGTCACAGCGGTCCACATGAGTCATCTTCCATTGCTTTCATCAGAGGAGCTGGGGTGGTGGTAACCTTGAGATGGGCATGCAGTAAGCTCTGGCGGCTGTCCTCCTGCCAAACAGCTGCTCTCCTGAGCGTCCTCACTTGCTCAGAACGTCCTGGTTTCCTAAAGACACCTGTGAACATGTTTAGACTGAATAACCCCCACCCCCAGATGCAAATATCCCGACTTTGCGACAGAGCAGCAACTGCTGTTGACTCCAGCCCTGGCTGATTTGTCTTCCCGCAGGAGCGGCTAATCTCACAAATTAAGATGGTCATGAAGGTGATGTTCCTGTACATCCCACTCCCCATGTTCTGGGCCTTGTTTGACCAGCAGGTAACGTCTCTCGTTTCACCAGTAGGTAGTAAGTACTGCTAGTCACCCTGGATGTTCAACTCCTAAAAACATTCCCTTCCAGTTTCTCTTATTATGCTGATTTAATTGTTGCATCATATTGCATTTGTTGGTTAAAACATATCCTAAAAGGTTCCATCCACGTGTCTGTTGTGAATCAATGAAGAAAACGAGGTTCGTTTACACAGAGTAACCCCGGGGAGATTTCCTCAGAGCATCTGGGACCCTTGCCAGTCGGAACTGAGGGCAGTGTTTGTTCTACTGACCCAGTATGGTAGGAAGGTTTGCCTCTGAAGAGATGCGTAGAATGTTGTACATAAAGGGGCTTGTTGCAAATCTCCCACTTAAAAATAGAATAGTGAGCCGTAACAGACTTGTGGCTTTGTTCTTTCTTTTTTAAGAACAGCCGTACACTTACACAGTGTGTTTTGATCATATCCATACACCATTACCTCCTTCCAGCTGCCGCCACCCCAGTCCCTCTCAACTTCATGTCTTCCTCTATTGTTGTGATGATAACCCGGGCCCAGATAACGTTTTCATGTGCACAAGATTGGGTGTGAGGCCATGTGTAGGACGCACACTGGGGACTACACAATCGTGTCAGAAAACCCAGTGCACGGTACTTACTAGTCACACAAGGAGAAGAGACTGAACAGCTATGTGTCACTGTACAGACAGGACTGGTGGAAGGCAGGGTGACCCCTGGAGACCATGTGACCATGACACATCTCGTTGTCCGCAGTGCGAAGTACAGAGCATCCCGGTGGCACAAAGGAACCACTTTGCACAGTGGTGGTGGGAGTCTAACTGGGTTCAGACTTGCGTGAGAAATACAGGCGTCACTGACAGCTGGGTGACTTAGGCTCAGGACTCAGAACTCTTCTGAACACGTTTGTCCTGACCACCCACCTACACTGTGAGGCCCCAACTAGACCTGTATACGAGGTCCTCAGTAACTGGTACATAGTAAGATCTCAAACATGCAAGCTCTGCTGCTTTCCGTGTTGTCTTCACCATGGAGTTGATGGATTCATGTTGATCCATTGAGTTGATCCATTGATGCATTATATTCATCATCACATCCTATAAGAAGCAGATGAACTGCAATTAGGCTGCCCAGATTTTAAGGCCACCGCTGCCTTTGTTGAGAAGCATTTAAACCCCCTCCCTAGCTTGCAAAAGACGGTTCTTTGCAATTGTGATGTTCTAGATATTGACACCAGAATACCTAGAACCCAGTGCCTTGAAGAGCTCACCCTGAGAGGTGGTACCATGTATTCGCACAGCCTTGTGCTTTCGATGATACCCTCTGTCTCAGGTCCTTCATGCAACCCGGGGTGGAGTTAGGGTTGTCGGCATACAACCGGTCTCTGTCTTCATAGTATTGTGACGGAGCTGAGAGGCCAACTGGGTGCTTATGGCAGCCTCAAATCCCATTAGCATTTCGCTCCTGCTTTAGAGGGTTCAGTGGGGAGTCATCACATTCTAAAAAGCCACAGGCCCCCATGACACACGCAATCAATGTGCTCATTTCTCAGGGCTCCAGATGGACACTGCAAGCAACAACCATGAGTGGGAAGATTGTAAGTTTGCCTTTCCTGCTGGTTCTTCTGCTCTGGCCACCACTTCTTCGCTTAGTCCCTTAGCGCCCTTTCTCCTTTCCTTTCGTGGCATTTTTTTTCCAGTAATTTTTGCCTCCTCTTTTTTAGGGAGCTATTGAAATTCAGCCAGACCAGATGCAGGTAGGAGAAAACACCAGGGTCATTTCCCAAGGCCCAAGTGCTTCACTGCAACAGCACTGACAGCCCTCTCCACTTCCTCTGCAGACCGTGAATGCCATCTTGATCGTCATCATGGTCCCCATTATGGATGCTGTGGTGTACCCTCTCATTGCAAAATGCGGCCTCAATTTCACGTAGGTAGCTGCTTGATTTGGATCAGGGTTCCCCAAATGTTGTGCTTCCAGAAGCATCCACCTAGGCCAGCATTTTTCAACCTGTGGGCCGTGACCTCTTTGGGGTGGGAGCCAAACAACCCTCTCACAGGGGTCACCTGAGGCCATCAAAAAACACAGCAATTCTTAGTATGATCCATAACAGTGGCAATATTACAGTTACGAGGTAGCAAGGAAAATAATTTTCTGGTTGGGGGTTACCACCATATGAGGATTGGTATTAAAGGGTGGCGGTGTTAGAAGGTTGAGAACCACTGACCGAGAGGGTGGACGTTTATTTATTTTATGTTTGCAGTACTGGGGATTGAATGGAGGGAATTTCACACATGCTAGACAAATGTTCTTAAACTGATGTAGAACCCCAAGCTTCTCTTTTCCTTTCTATTTTGAGACAAGGCTAGCCTGAAACTCACTCTGCAGCCCGTGTAGGCTCTGAACCTGCAAGCCACCCAAGGGAGTGAGATTATAGGCTGTGCTACAAGGTCTGGCTCGTGGTGAAGGCTTTAAAGAAATCAAGTTAAGCGATTTTGGGGGCCATGGGGGATATCTCACTGGGTAACAGCGCTTGCTGTGCAAGCCTGGAGATCTTGGTTCGGACCCCTAGGACCTGTGTAAAAAGCCAGGCATGGCCATGTGCACCCATAACTTAGGCTGAGACAGGCAGATCCCTGGCGCTCATAGGGTAGCCAGCTTAGCCAAACATGATGAGCTACTGATCTCACCGAGATGTCCTGCCTCATTGAAATAAGATGGGCAGGGTTAGGAGATACCTGACATCCTATGGCTGCCTCGTGTGCACACATGGGCTTGTACATACCCATACTCATTTGCATACGACACACACACATTCGTACACAGCTTTAAAGGAGATGTTCCTATGCAGTGTTTTTGAAAAATCCTCTTAACTATGAATAAAAATGCTCTTAATGAAAGCCTGAAGAAAGCTGGCAGTCAAGGCTCTCATGCGTATATACCTGACAGAAATATCAACTGTGGCCATAGGATTTCTAGAAATTAAATTCGATAACACAAATAAGGGTTGTACTTGCCCTTGATAGTTCCAGCCATGAATAACAGCAGAAAGGGACTCGGAGATGGCTCAGCAGCTAAGAAGCTTGCTTCTCAAGCACACACACTAGAGTACCCACATGAAGCAGCTCACAAATCCCTGTGGCTGCTGCTCCAGGGGATCTGACATCATCTTCTGGCCCTCACGCCCATACTACATACACTCACATACACGTATGCACGCGTGTAAATAAAATTAAAGCCCTAAAACAGTGACAGCCCCAGAAGTGGCCTCCAGGACAGCTGTCTCTGCAGGGAAGCAGCTGGGATGGGAGATGCTGAGGGTTTCCTTTGGGGCTCTCTCTTGGTGAGACAGGCTGATATTTGCTTTCCTCCTGTCCCTGTCAGGTCCCTAAAGAAGATGACCGTTGGGATGTTCCTGGCTTCCATGGCCTTCGTGGCAGCTGCCATTGTGCAGGTGGAAATTGATGTGAGTTTGCTTTCTCTGGGGCTGGGAGGGTTAGAGGAGACCAGGGGGCTCTCCACACACACAGTTGGAATCCCTGCAGTGAAGGGCAGTGGGAAGCTGGGGTGGCACACCGGGTTCCGTCATGGCAGGACACAGGAGGTCTTGGAGCTGAGGGGCAGGTTTCATTAGTTGGAAAGATGGCATGAGCAGCTTCTGCCTATGATACAGTTTCCGTAATAGGGGATGAGTTCATGAATTGTTTTGAACTCTTTGGTGAGAAGAGGCTTACCATTCACAGACAGGCACGTCAGAAATATGTACACTGTCCTCTTCATGGAAAAGCACATTTTGGGTTTTAATATATCTACTAAGGGCTAACCCCTAAACAGATCTAATATCTGCTGGGTGCACTTTTTCTAACCCAGCCCAATGCTCCCTAGTGGAGATAAGACTTTAGTTCTAGAGGCAAGGACTACATGATCCATAAAACTAGAAGAGGAGACTCTGTCTGTCTGTCTGTCTGTCACACACACACACACACACACACACACACACACACACACAAAATTCATGGCAGTGAACATACACAAATACATTTTCCTTTTTTTTTTTTTTTTGAGACAGGGTTTCTCTGTGTAGCTTTGGAGCCTATCCTGGCACTCGCTCTGGAGACCAGGCTGGCCTCGAACTCACAGAGATCTGCCTGCTTCTGCCTCCCAAGTGCTGGGATTAAAGGTGTGCACCACCAACGCCCAGCACATTTTCCCATCTTAACCATTTCTGAGCATGCAGCTCAGCACAGTTCCATTTACTGTGGAGCCCACACCACACATACTTCCAGAAATCATCCACCTTCCCAAATGAAACCTCTGTGACATTCAGAGCTAACTTCCTTATTTGTCTCTCCAAGGCAGGCGCTGTTCTAAAATCTGTCTCTTGATTCTGTGCCAAGCATCACATGATCATAACCATGGAGCATTTTTCCTTTTGTGGTTGGCTTCTTGTATAATGCCCTCAAGGTTCACCCTTTTCAGAGGATATGAAAAGATCACCTTTGGCCGGGCATTGGTGGCACATGCCTTTAATCCCAGCACTCGAGAGGCAGAGGCAGGGGGATCTCTGTGAGTTCGAGGCCAGCCTGGTCTCCAGAGCGAGTGCCAGGATAGGCTCCAAAGCTACACAGAGAAACCCTGTCTCGAAAAATCAAAGAAAGAAAGAAAGAAAGAAAGAAAGAAAGAAAGAAAGGAAGGAAGAAGGAAAGAAAGAAAGGAAGAAAAGATCACCTTTGTTTTGAAGGCTAAATCATGTTTCGTTGCCATGCCGAACGTAACCGGTAGACCAGTAGGCTTATCCAGGTGTTTGTCATGTCTCCCTGGAGGAAGCTATAGACTGTAGAGGGAAGTGTCTCCAGAGCCAGGGTGACCGTGACCACACGTAGAAGTCCTCACTGTTGATTTCCTTTTCTTTTTCCAGAAAACCCTTCCAGTCTTCCCTGGAGGAAATGAAGTTCAAATTAAGGCCTTGAATATAGGGGACAATAATATGACTGTGTATTTTCCTGGATCAAGTGTGACACTTGATCAAATGTCTCAGGTAAGCGAGAGGGAGCACCGCCTCCTGTCTCAGTGACTTACACCACAACTAACACGGCCTCCCGTCTCACCTTCTCACCTGACTTTCACCACAACTAACACGGCCTCCTGTCTCACCTTCTCACCTGACTTTCACCACAACTAACACGGCCTCCTGTCTCATCTTCTCACCTGACTTACACCACAACTAACACGGCCTCCTGTCTCAGTGACTTACACCACAACTAACACGGCCTCCTGTCTCACCTTCTCACCTGACTTTTACACCACAACTAACACGGCCTCCTGTCTCACCTTCTCACCTGACTTACACCACAACTAACACGGCCTCCTGTCTCACCTTCTCACCTGACTTTTACACCACAACTAACACGGCCTCCTGTCTCACCTTCTCACCTGACTTTCACCACAACTAACACGGCCTCCTGTCTCAGCTTCTCACCTGACTTTTACACCACAACTAACACGGCCTCCTGTCTCATCTTCTCACCTGACTTACACCACAACCAACACGGCCTCCTGTCTCAGCTTCTCACCTGACTTACACCACAACTAACACGGCCTCCTGTCTCACCTTCTCACCTGACTTACACCACAACCAACACGGCCTCCTGTCTCACCTTCTCACCTGACTTTTACACCACAACTAACACGGCCTCCTGTCTCATCTTCTCACCTGACTTACACCACAACTCACAGGAGCCATTCTTATGGGTCCTTGTATGAATCCCAAAGCCAGGCTAAGACTGACAGGTGGTGACTCTCTGGACCAGTGGGCCTCTGACTTGAATGTGGGTTACTCATCGCTCTAGTGCCCTGGAGAGTGCAGACTGGATCTGTAGAGCAGAAATACTGCGTCTCTATAGGTCCATGTGCTGCTGCCAAAGGAAACTGCACTTCCAACAGCAGGGAAGGTCCCATGGTGTCCCTGGAGATGTTGAACAGTCTCTACAGATGATTCTCGGTTGTTAGAAACTAAGAGTGTGCCACTGGCATTTCATCAATGGAAGCCAGAGGTGAGGGCACTCAGCCTCCACAGGGAAGTATTATCGGCCCTGGTAAATGCAGTGCTGATGTCAGAAACCCTACTCTGGAGATCACTGTCCCTGAATGCTGGTTCCCAGCCTTGAGTCTGGTCACTTGGAGAACCTTGAGGTCCGGACCCCACTGTGGTGGGTTCATCTATTCTCATTCCTGGTTCACCACCGGCAGAGCAGTGAACTTAGGCCTTGAAGAAGGTGTCAGGAGTTTGGCTCCTGGTTGCCAGGGTGCCCCATATTGATTTTCACCAGAACGGTTGCTTTCCCTCTGGAGGTTTTTTTTGGGGGGGGGTTGTTTTTTTAATGTGTATAGGTGTCTTGCCTACATTATGTGCCTGTTTTCCATGTGTGTGCCTGGTGCCCTCACAGGCCAGAAGAGGGTGTCAAATTCCTTGGAAATGGAATTATAGGTGGTTGCAATCCACCGTATGAACGCTGGGAATCAAACCTAGATCCTCTGGAAGAGCAGCCACTTATCTGTTAAGCCATCTCTCCAGCTCCAGTCCCTGTACTGCTCTTTACAAAGTACTATAGCTGATTTTACAGAATGTGTTTCCCTAGACAAAAAAAAATTAAAGTGTTTGGTGAACAATATGATCCCTGTGGCAATACAGAAAGAACCGTAGGGAAGTGTCCATGGGCATGGGAGGCCAAGGGTTAAATCGCTACAAAGTATTTTGGATGTATGTGAACATGGGATACCATGTATCGTGGCATTACAGTGTTCAAATGCACAGCACTGACTCTGCCTCCCCTCCCCCATCCAGACAAACAATTTCATGACTTTTGATGCAGACAAGCTGACAAGCATAAACATATCTTCTCCTGGGTCTCCTTCGGTCACTACAGTAGTTTACAACTTTGAGACAGGCCATCGCTACACCCTTCTAGTATGGGGCCCCAGTAATTTCTTTGTGGTAAGTAGTTGATACTTACAGCTTTCTATAAGCTGAATGCAATATTAGAGATATGGCTTTTAAAATGTTTAGATTTTATTTTGTGTTTGAGTGTTTTACCCATGTGCACCCCATGGGTACCCAGTGTCTGAGGAGGTCAGAGAAGGCATCAGATCCCCTGTAACTGGAGTTATGGATAATTATAAACCACCATGTAGGTGCTGGGAACAAAACTCAGGTCTCTGCAAGAGCAGCAGAGTCACCTCTCCAGCCTCAGGGCACAGCTGTTTCTTGGTGTGACATTTCTTTATCTATATAGAGTACTATGCTAGGCAATCTTCAGATTCTTCTTTCTTGAGGAACACAGGTTATTTGACCTCCAGTGAAGGTTTGTCTGGTGGATAAGGACGATTGCTATTAATTAAAACTTTTAAAAGAAAACTAGGAGCCAGGTGTGGTGGCCCACACCTATTTCTCCAGCTCTCGGGAGGCAGATGCTAGCCTGGACTGTTAGCAAGGCCCTTCTTAGCTAGGCATAGCATTGCACACCTCTAATCCCAGCAGTCAGGAAGCAGACACAGGAGGCTCTCTTTGAGTTCCAGGCCAGCCAGAAAGACAGAGCAGGACCCTGACTCAAAAAAGCAAAAATAATAAAAATGTAAAGGTAAATAACTAAAAATAAAACTGTTTGTGTTGTGGTGAGTGTGTGCCCATGTGCTCTTTAATGGATGTGTGTGAATCACATGGATACATGGCATACTTCGCAGAGGCCTTTTGAGGTAAATTGCTTAACATAACTTTATTTGTATTAATCTTTTAATATGTAGTTAATTAGAGCAGTCTAACAAAAATATGTCACCTGTATCAAACACAAGGCATACAATGCATATGAAATACTGTTGACAAAATGCAGACGTGTCATTTGGCACACAAAGAGGGAAGGTGTAGGTGAACTGAATGAAGTCAGTCAGTCGGGGGAATCTGAGTAAGAACATATGAAAAAAATCAAAGTCCAATTAATTGGTCATTTGCTTAATTGGGAAGCTGTTGAGTGACTTGTTTTTTCAGGTGTGTCCAGCCTGTGGCAGGAAGGATACACCCCAGAGTAGCTCTGAGCGTGACCCAGCACAAATGTACTTCCTTGAAGCCTTAAAGCGTTATGAGCTCTTATTTTGCAATAATTTTCCCAACTCGTCTGCACGGTCCTCACACATGAACTTTGTGTTGGCACCTCGGTGTTGCAATGTACGAAGGTCGGACGATCTGAATTGTTGGAGAGTCATACTCTTTGGAATCACTGACAATCAGGGATCAATAACAGCAATAACGTGTGTTAGCCTGGAGGGAGAGCAGGGATGAAGAAATGGAGCACTTATCTCCTAGGACAAGGACCAGTATCGTTCACTCAAAGTCTGAAGTGTTAGTGTGAATTGATCCTAATGAGATAAATGTCAGGAAGTTATTTATTTTATTTTGTTCCGTGTGTGTGTGTGTGTGTGTGTGTGTGTGTGTGTGTGTGTGTGTGTGTGTGTGTGTGAGTCTTCCTCTGTCCCACTAGCCAGCTCCCAAATAATGACATGGAGAGACATATGCTAATTATGAAAGCTCAGCCTCTAGCTTAGGTTTGTTTCAGCTTGCTCTTGTGACTTAGATTTATATTAATCTGTATTCTGCTCCAAGGTGTTACTTCTCTATCATCTTACACCTCCTGCTTGTTCTGCATTTCCTCATGTTCCTGCCTTTCTTCTTCCCAGTATACTCTCTGCCCTGAAAATCTGCCTAGCTATTGGCCATTCAGCTTTTTATTAAACCAGAGAGACACGACTTCCCAGTGTACAAAAAGATTGTTCCACAACATTTTCCAAAACCCTTTTTGTCTAAATAAAAATGAAAGGTTTTAAGTATAACATTGTAAAACTATATACAATAAGAACAATTATCAAGTATTGTCTAAATAGAAAGGAAAGGTATTAACTTTAACAAATGAAGCTATATCCAATAAGAACAATTATCAAGTAAGAACTATATTCACAATGTCCAGTCCATTTGTATTTGGCATATTCAGTGAAAAAAACTCTATTATCTATCTTATCTTGATGAATTTAAAGTTTTATACCTAAAACATTTTATTATAAATTGTATTACCATCTTAAAAGTATCTTTTTAGACCTCAAAATGTTTTTTAGGTAAATAATTTAAGCTTTTATGTCTCTCAAACTTATAAACGTTATATCTCCTATGTAAGTTTATTTTCTGAATTTGGTAACAAGGAAAATTGTAAAACTGTAACTATCTAGCCTTCAGCCTCCATCTGAGACCCAAGAAGCACAAAATATTTCCTGAATAAACAGTAAGTGCAGAGCAAACAACTTCCAAAACTATAGAAATGACAGAAACAGCTGGCTGCCCGGACAGTCACCCAAGGTTCCTCTGTAATGTCAGAGCATCTGTCTTTGGGCTACAGCCTAGAATGTCTAAAAATGTTTTTGTGAAGCGGGAATTTTGAAGGACTGTTCTGCCTTGTCTTGACCAAGTTTGGCAGTTGCCTTCTTTTGTGTCCTGGCTGTTCGGTTTGGACAGCAGCCTGTCAGCAGTCAAGGCAAGGGCAGCTTCTCGACCAAATGTACCTTTGCCACATAGAAAGCAAACTCCTTGTGGAAGTTCTTCATGCCCATCATCCTTTTCTGATTGTGTTTCCATCTCACTGTCATGAAAAGCCTAGTTATTAAAATTTTAATTAAATTGTTTAATTCATGTTCTATAGCTCTTTGAAGTGTTTGAAGACCATTTAATTGAAATATATCTGTTTGACTTAAAAACATACCTAACATGACTATAAGTTTGGTTGTTATAGATGACTAACTGCTAAGCTGTATTTTTTATTATCCTAAATAGCTTTCAAGGACTAGAACTTTGCATTGCATTTTTAAATGAGCTACATGGGTGCAATACCTTTCTACAAAAGTAGAAATATGTACACAGTATAACACAAATAACCTTGAATTTGTATCAATATACAAAAATCAATATCAATGTAAAATATTTGAGATTAGTAGTTGTTCAAAAGTAGACTCCACAATCTATTGTTTTATCCCATCATTTCTGTTATATCTGTCTTATCCCCTTCAGAAAGAGATTGCTGAATCTAGTCTCCTTTGCTTAGCCTTTTTCCTAACCATGGCCAATAGCAACTTGTAGCCACCACCCCAAATGATGACAAACATCCATAAACCACTGTAACCATAACCACGAACCACCAAACCCCATCCTTCCCACTTCTTAGGAATGTGGGCATCATGTTCTCTAGACTGCCTCCTGTTGTCTGGGGGCGCTGGCATCTTTAGGGGACTCTGAGAAAATTGGGATAATGATCAAGTCCCGGAAGAAGTATCTGTATTACCTTTTATTTAGTCTCTGTGTGATGGGGAAGGGTAGAGGTTGTCTGAAGTCTTGGCTGGAGTAGTCTGAGGCTGGACCATCTTACCTGGCCATGTTGAAGTTGCTCTAGATGCAGAATTTTGGGGAAACTGCAACAGAGGCATGACGAGAGGCTGGATCACCTGGGTTACTTGTCTTCATTGGTGTCTGCTCCTTTTATATTTCCAAAAACACACAGACTTTCAAAGGTAGCATGTATATCTGTTTTAACCCAAGTATGGAATGTTCAGTGTACACAAGTCATTTAAAGATGATCTTTTTGTTCTATGTTTGAGCAGGTGAAAGGCACCTGCTAACTTTGTTTCTTTGGACTGTATAATCAAACCTCTACCCATGCCATATGAAAGGGTGGCCAACAAGGCTTATCATGTCTCATCCAGTCTCAGAGCTGTTCCCATAGCAGAGGGGTCAGCATATGCACCACCAGTCCTGTAGTCTTTCTTGGCTTTGTCCATCATGTCTGTAGCCAGGATCCTCAGGAAGTCTCCCCCGATCAAACCTGATCTTCATCAATTTTGGAGAGAACCCTAACTTTTTGTTTCCCATAGAAACAAACGCATAACCTCTCTCCCAATGCAACATATTTTCTGACTTCCATTTTTAAGTTAAGACATTCTTAAAATATATAGGTTGGTTTAATCTAGCAGCAGTTTCTGTAATCCAGTGCCTCTCAAGTAGCTATTGTTTTTTATACACTAGCATTTAAGAAATTCAAAGTCAATGAAGCTTCATACAGATCCAGATACCCTGTGTATTTCCCACCTTTATGTGGCTTATTCTTTTTATATTAACTACTCTCTCTTTCAAGAATTTATAATTTTTAAGCTGTTTTTTCTATGACTATATGCATTTTCTTTTCTTTCTTCAGCATCTAAGCACAGTTTAAAACATACTGTACCTTTTTGGAGGCATTCTATGTCTGGCCCTGGCTTTACTGAGAACCTTCAGCATTCTCTGGCTGTGTGAGACAAATCTTAAACTGCCATGTCACTGCCGCTTGGCTCAGCTTAGTGCATGGCACCAACATATGGATGCAGCCCACAGGCAATGTCTGGGAGCTGCATCTCTGTGTGATACCCCAGCCTACCTGAAAGCCTGCAGGATGAGGAATCCTCATCCGACTCCTTGTCCAGAACTTTTCTTAGCTTCCACGGGCCCTATGTTTGGATATTTGAACCTCTATGTTGGATGCCACATGTACCAAGTCATTCTCTGTGCTGCCAGCCAGTTCCCAAATAATGACACAGACTTATACTAATTATGAAAGCTCTGCCCTTATTTGTTTGTTTATTTGTTTGTTTATTGAGACAAGATTTCTCAGTGTAGCGTTGGCTGTCCTAGAAGTCTGTCTCTGTAGACCAGGCTGACCTCAAACTCACAGAGATCCACCTGCCTCTGCCTCCCAAGTGCTGGGATTAACGGAGCGCGCCACCATCACCTGGCAAAAGCTCAGACTTTAGCTTAAGCTTGTCTCAGCTCGTTCTTATAACTTAAATTAACTCATTTATGTTAAGCTGCATTCTGCCACATGGCAGTACCTCACTTTCATCTTGCACTTCCTGCTTGTCCTGTGTCTCCTCCTGTCCCCACCCTGACTTCTTCCCTTCATCCTCTCTGCTTCAAAAATCTGCTTAGCTATGGGCCATTCAGCCTTTTCTTAAAGTGCTCAGGGTTGTTAAACACATCTTCATAGTAAACAAAAAGGTTATTCCGCAAGAGATATGTTTGTGTGTATATGTGTGTGTATGCATGTGTATGTGTGTTTGTGTATATGTGTGTGCATATATCTGTATGTCTGTGTGTTATGTGTGTGTATATATCTGTATGTCTGTGTGTTATGTGTGTGTATATATCTGTATGTCTGTATGTTATGTGTGTGTATAGTGTGTGTATATATCTGTATGTCTGTGTGTTATGTGTGTGTATATCTGTATGTCTGTGTGTTATGTGTGTGTATATATCTGTATGTCTGTGTGTTATGTGTGTGTATATATCTGTATGTCTGTGTGTTATGTGTGTGTATATATCTGTATGTCTGTGTGTTATGTGTGTGTGTATATCTGTATGTCTGTGGTTATGTGTGTGTGTTATGTGTGTATATATCTGTATGTCTGTGTGTTATGTGTGTGTATATCTATATGTCTGTGTGTTATGTGTATGTATGTTATGTGTGTATATCTCTATGTCTATGTGTTATGTGTGTGTGTATATCTGTATGTCTGTGTGTTATGTGTGTGTACATCTGTATGTCTGTGTGTTATGTGTGTGTACATCTGTATGTCTGTGTGTTATGTGTATGTATGTTATGTGTGTATATCTCTGTCTATGTGTTATATGTGTGTGTATATCTGTATGTCTGTGTGTTATGTGTGTGTACATCCGTATGTCTGTGTGTTATGTGTGTGTGTGTTATGTGTATATATATCTATATGTCTGAGTATTATGTGTGTGTGTATGTGCATGTGTACATGATGGGCAAATAAGAGAGCAGAGCATGCATGCCACAGTGTATGTATAAAGGTGAGAAGACAACTGAGAAGTGAGTTCTCTCCTTCCACCTTTCCATGGGTTCCAGGGATTGCCTCAGAGAGACGGGCTTGCACAGCAAGGCCTTTATACACTGAGCTATCTCACTGGCTCGGGAATATTTTTATATTATCTTTTTCTTTCTCTTAGGTAAAAGATGGGCTTAACCAGAAGCCAGAAAAAGGAGAAAATGGAATCAGGTATGGAGATTTCTTTTGTTTGTTTGTTTGTTTTATTTTTCAAGACAGGGTTTCTCTGTGAAATAGTCCTGACTGTCCAAGAACTCATTCAGTAGACCAGGCTGGTCTTGAACTCACAGAGATCCACTTGCCTCTGCCTCCTGAGTGCTGGGATAAAGGCGTGCACAACCACCACTGCCCTACTTTTTTTTTTTTTTTGAGATTTCTTTTGAAACTGTTCTGTCAGCTTCCAACAGAGCTTGACACATCCCCTTAATCAAGTCTGTCTGTAACAAGGGTATGAAAGTGTCACATTTGCACCAAGAATGGAAGGCTGGTTCAGCCAGCACAATTCACCATCTTAATAAACTAGAGAAGAAAGTCCATTTATCACTGATGTAGAAAATAATCTGATAGAATTCAGGATTCATTCATTCATGACACACACAAAAATGTTAGCCTTTACTGGTCACCAAGTCTCTAGCTCTTAGAGTTACAGGGCTCAGGGTGTCATCCCCCTCTCTGGAGCCAGTTTTCCTCGATGTGCCCTGTGACCTAAGGGAAGGGCGTGCTCTGTCCTCCCCCAGACCCTGTCCTCAGAAGAAACTTCCCCACTGGGCCCAGGTGAAGGCCTTCTTTCCTGGACTCCATGGTATCTTTCTCACTGGCCTTTTGGGTTCTAGTCACTAAACTGGGATCTTCTGAAAGAGTGGTACCTAGTCTTAACTGCCAGAAGCTTGGTGAGAAATTGGTTGTGATAAGTGGATGCCCTTAAGCCAGGACCACCAGGGAAGTCTCCAGAACTCTAGGAATGAACCAAACAAAAGAGGACGTGCTGTGCACTGAATAGCTTCTTTTGCTTAGTAAGGTGTGTGGACAGAGGCTACAGAAAAACAAAAGTCAAGCAATTTACAGCTGCCTACAACTCCAGTTCCAAGTTATCTGATGTCCTTTACTGGCCTCTGAGCGCACCTGCATGCAACACACACACACACACACACACACACACACACACACACACACACACTAAATGTTAATGTGGTATCCTTTAAAAATTACTTGTGGCCAGGCAGTGGTGGCATAGCCTTTAATGCCAGCACTCGGGAGGCAGAGGCAGAGGCAGGCAGATCCCTGTGACTCAAGCCAGCCTGGTCTCCAGAGTGAGTTCCAGGACAGCCAGGGCTACGCAGAGAAACCCTGTCTCAAAATTTAAAAAATAATAATATTTGTGTATATATAGACTATTCTGTCAAATAAATATATTCCATGAAGCTGATGAAAGTGGGCCGTATATTTTAGGGGTACAATGGTTAGGTTGTCCTTTACAGCACTTAGATGTCCATTGTTATTGCCTCCTATTCTGCGTATTGAACAATCCACTGTAACTGTCACCTGTGTGTTTGGTGGACAAAACAAACACCTGATCTCCCTTGGGGACAGCAAGATGCTCTTCCCTAGGACAGTATAAGAACCTCAGGGTCTTCTATAGCATAGAGCCTTCAAAGAAACATCTGTAGCCCAACATTCTGTATGGTCCTAGGAAGACAAGCATCTCACCTGCTTCCTCCTGAGGTTTAAACAAGAGGACTTGTCAAGGCTAGAAGCCTTGGGACTTAGGGCTGAGGCTTTTGGTGTCCACTCGAGAGACACAGAGTCCCCTATCTGAAGGCAGTCACTTAGGAAAGCCTCTTCTTATTGGATTAGCTAACTTTTTCCTCTCCGATCTTGCATCCCACCCCCGCCCCAGGCTCTCAGAAGTAACTGAAATGTCAGGCTCTCCACCTCCAGAGGGAGCCCTGCTTGGGGCTGTCATCCAGCAACGTTTTTATTGTTTTTGGCCCTTCACCTGTTAAACTCTGAAACTCTCCACACAAGCAGCACAAACAAAGCTTAGCTGCCTTCTAAAAAGAAAAGGAGTTGGTCCCTGTTTCCATGCCTCGTTAACTAATGCCCCTCAATGTCAGTAAGCTAAACAGTTCCCGGTGTACACACAGTTAGGTGAATTCTTTTGAGGGTGTTCTCATGAATGGGTGGACAGGAACAACCGTAAGATAGCTAACTGCCTGCCTCTAGACCCCAGGAATTTTCTGTATGCATCTTAAATTCCTTCACAAGGGATATGACCTAACATTGGTGCCCGACCTGTGATGGAGGACACATTATTCCATGGCTTGGTTACAAGACAGACGGTTTTCTTTTCCAGATTTGTCAACACCCTCAATGAGATGCTTAGCATCACGATGAGTGGGAAAGTGTTTGAAAACATCCCCACTAACAATGCCAGCAGTTATCAGTTTTTTCCTTCTGGCGTGTAAGTACCTTTTCTGGGCAACTCACTCCTAAATTCAAGATTGTCTGGTATTTTTATTTAAAAAAAATGGAGATTTTAATACCCAAGAGCTGTAACCACTGTTGTTCTTTCTTTTAATAGAAAGGACTTCACAATAAATGGCACAGAGATCGGGCCAAACTGTCCACGTGACTTTAAATCTTCCAACCTCGACTTTGGCAGTGCGTACACCTACGTGATCAGAAGGATGGTCAGTAGCTCATTCCACCCCAGCAGACAGCCCATTTGACCTCGGCTGGCATGAGTCCTCACAGACACTTAGGATATGCTCATGATTAACTAGAGGGGCTAGGCTTTCCAAATGGGCTTAGAACTAATTCACCTCACCACTAATTCCTTTTTCTTTTTCTTAATTGTGCAAGAGCACATGCACGCACGTGTGTGTGTGTGTGTGTGTGTGTGTGTGTGTGTGTGTGTGTGTGTGTGTAATTAGGTAAAACCTATAGGAGTCCATCCTCTCTTTCCACCGTGTGGGTCACAGAGTTCAAACTCAGGTTGTTAGGGTTGACGGCAAGCCCCTTTCCCCACTGAGCCATCTCACTGGCCCATCACGGATTCATTCTCTCTAACTTATTGTTGACTTATATTGACTGTAGAATAAAACCCAGGAGACTCAGCCACACGCTAGTTAAACATTGCTGTTGAGCAGTGTTTGATGCTTCCTTACAGACTGTTGACGTTAGGATTTAATGTTTAAAGGGTGCAGGGTTTTAACTAACAGGCTTCCAACATTGCACAGCTACATTTAAAATGGGCACTGACTTTGTAAGTTGCCTGATTTAGCCTTAGAACGTCAACTCAGTCTGTCTGTATGAGCAGTTGTTATTCTAAAAGGTATCTCTGCCTCCTTCTCAACCTCCTGCCTGTTGCTTTGATGGTCTAGAGTAATGGCTGCCTGGAAGTGAAGGAATTTGAAGACATCCCACCCAACACGGTGAACATGGCGCTGCAGATTCCACAGTATTTCCTTCTCACCTGTGGCGAAGTGGTCTTCTCTGTCACGGGACTGGAGTTCTCATATTCCCAGGTCTCTTGTTTCTTCCTCCCATCTGCTCCCTGTAGTCCTCAGAAAAGTGCTGAGGGAACTTGGTTTGAATCAGGGATGCCCATACGCTTAGAGTCTCTTCTGTCTTGCTGGTTGTGTTAAGACAGGTCTTAGTATGAAGCCCAGGCTATCCTCCGGCCTCTGGCTTTCAAGCACTGGAGTAGTAGACACACACCACCACTTATGGCTTGTTTATAGCATAATGTATCATTATGGTGCTCTGTCTGTTCTTTCTGTGAAACTGTTGTGTTATGTTAGTGACTCTTTCTTGCTGTGATGAGATACCAGGACTAACAGCAACTTACAGAAAGAAGGGTTTACAGGGCTGTGGTTGTGATCAGTGTAAATCATGGTAGCACTAGGCAGGTGCACAGTAGCCAAGGCAGGAAGCTGAGAGCTCACATCTTGAATTGCAAGCACAAAGCAGTGAGAGAGGTATGAGGTTTTAAACGCTCAAAGCCCACCTCCAGCAAGGCCATACCTCCCCTGAGCAGCCACTCAGGCCACGTATAAATGCCCGATATTACATGGGGTGTTTCTCATTCAGACAACCGCAGGTGTCTGGCACAGAGCAAGGACTATAAGGTCAACAAGATCTTTACTCCGTGGCAATGCTGTCCTGTCAGGTTTTAGGAGCCATATATAATATCCAAAAGGCACAAGCTGTGCACAGAAGTACTTGTCTATAGGTCTGTGTTCTGGTTGCATTCAAGGTCCAGTTGACATCTCTCTGTCATTCCCGGTGATTACACCAAATCAGATCTACTGCTAAGAACAAGTATAACACCTTTACTCTCATTTGATCAGATGCTTGTCTAGCATGCATGCAGCCATGGTTTCAATGTCCAGCACTGTCTGAAAACAGGTGTGGTGGTGCACTCCTCTAGTCCTTCCCTGGGGAAGCACAGGCAAGGAAGGTCAGAAGTTCAAGACAATCCTTGCAACACACTAAGTCTGAGGTCAGCAGTTAGGGTTTCTATTGTTGTAGAGAGACACCATGGCCACGAAGCTCTTATAAAGAAAACATTTAGTTGAGGTGGTGGTTTTCAGTTTCAGAGGTTCAGCCCATTATCATCACAGCAGGGAGCATGCAGCTGGGAGAATGGCAGCTCACAGGCAGACATGGTGCTGGGGAAGGAGCTGAGAGTTCCACATCTTGATCCAAAGGCAACAGGAAGTGAACTGAGTCACATTGAGCATAGCTTGAGCAAAAGAGACCTCAAAGCCTAACCCCACAGTGACACACTTCCTCCAACAAGGCCACACCTCCTAGTAGTGTCACTCCCTATGAGCTTATAGGGGTCAATTTCTTTCAAACCACCACAGCTAATTAGACAAATTTTATTGGGACCCCAATTAGAGCTTGATGTCTAAGCATTTGGCAGAGCCACAGTTAAAGCCAGTGCACCTTGGCATATTTTCCTTCAGTATCTGTGATGGTCAGCATGGGTGGGTCACCGCTGTCTGTGGTGACCACACTGTCTGACAAACACCATGGCTGTGACATAGGTGGTCAGAGCTTGAGGAAGGACATGGCAGGAAAGCTACAGAAGGGTAAGTTTGCAGCCCAGAGCTTTGGGGAGAACATGCCCCAGATGGCTTTGCCTAGAAGCTTGTGAGCAAAGTCCATCTGCCTGTAGATCTGCAACGGTTACTAAGGCAACACTCGTAAGTGTAAGTCTGCATCAGGAGGGTTTGTAGGTCTCCTCACAAAAGTGATGCCCTCCTTATATTGTACATGACCTGACATTTTTGTTTTTTATTTGCCTATGTACTTGTTTATATTTAGAGCAGGGTTGTGTTGCGGCCAAGCGTGTCCTCAAACTTGAGGTCTCTGTGCTCAGCCTCCCAAACGCTGGGATTATAGGTGTAAGATACCACACCTGACTAAACCCGACCTCTGATCTGCACGTCCACGGTGCTTGGTGCATTGAGCGGTGGGTGGTGCTCTCCTGGCTGAAGCGGGAATCTCGTTGTGACCCATTCTGCTTTGCTTCCACAGGCTCCGTCTAACATGAAGTCGGTGCTTCAGGCAGGCTGGCTTTTGACAGTGGCCGTTGGCAACATTATCGTTCTCATTGTGGCAGGGGCGGGCCACTTTGAGAAACAGGTAGGAGGGGAAAGGAGGTCGGATACGCCTATTTTTTTTCCTGTACTTTTTTGAGACAGGGTCTTATGTAGCTTCAACCCTACATTGTAGCTAAGAATGAGTTTGAATGTCTAACCTTCCTGGTTATTAATGGTAATCACCATGACCCTCCCTAGCTACCTATAAGTATGTATCCATTTGAGTCAATGGCTACCCACCAGCTGGAACTGCCACAGTGGTGCAGGGCAGAGTCTCTCCTGGCTCTTATTGCTTGGAAACCAACACCAGACTAACCACACCGAGTTAAAGTTCCTACACCCAATGGGGTCTACTGTCAAAGGAAACATCTGTCATCCATCCATTCTGTGAGTTCAGCTCAAGAGCCCCAAACTAGACATGTGGGCAGGGGTATGGCTCCACAGTAGAGCCCTTGCCATTCATGCACAAGGCTCTGGGTTCTAGTACCAGCATGGGAAGGAGGAAAAAGAAAAGAAAACCAGATTCCTTGTGCAGAAACTTCACAACAGCTTAAAGACATTCTTTAAATGGCTGTAGCTTTCCGT
This sequence comes from Cricetulus griseus, assembly GCF_003668045.3. Classification (NCBI taxonomy): domain Eukaryota; kingdom Metazoa; phylum Chordata; class Mammalia; order Rodentia; family Cricetidae; genus Cricetulus; species Cricetulus griseus. The sequence goes on along the minus strand of NW_023276807.1, from coordinate 271,342,466 downwards.
TTAAAGTAAAACAAAACCCTAGCTTGTCTAATGCTCACAGTTTTTGCTCAGCCTTGTTGCACACAAGGACAACTTGATAGCTTCCTCTCACTACAGCAGTTAGGTTGTTTCCTGTGTCAGGAATGGCCTGAGGGCTTCATGCTCCCAAGCTCAGGTACTGTCAAGAGATATATATGTATGAGTATGTATATGTGTGTATGCATATGTATTATAATTACGTATATGTATATACATATGTGTAACTAAGTATGTGTGTATATACATGTGTGTGCGTATGTGTATATATATGCATATATGTGAGTGTATGTATGTGTACCCTGTACCTGCAGCTGCCCATGGAAGCCAGAAGAGCACTGGGTCCCCTGGGCTGGAGTTTTGGGGTTTGTGGGTGTTCTGAGAACCCAACCAGATGCCTCTGGCAGACGCTCAGAAGCTCGACACCATCTCTCCTGCCCATGTTCAGCACTCTGTCCTGCAAGGTTACTGCTTGGGCTTTGCAGTTTCTCATCCTTCTAGCACCAGCCATAAACCTTAAGAATTTTAGAAATGCACTGGGCGGTGGTGATGCATGCCTTCCAGCACTTGGGAGACAGAGGCAGGCAGATCTCTCTGAGTTTCAGGCCAGCCTGGTCTTCAGAGTGAGAGCCAGGACAGCCAGAACCACACCAAGAAACTCTGCCTAAAAAAAAAAAAAAAAAATCAGAAAATTTCCCTCATTTTCCCAAAAGCCTTGTGTTTCCACACCCCATATTAGTAAGAGAATGTCACCTGTTCCTTGGACGTTTGAGAAGAGCCAGTGTGTGTCTCTATTGGGTGCCCCACATTCCCCACTCCAGAGTGCCGTCTGCCTAGAAGTAGCAAGAAGACATGCGTGCAATATTATGCCAATGTGACCTGTGGTTCTTTTGTTTGTTTTCTTGCTCCAACTCCGACCCTCCCAAGTGGGCTGAGTACATTCTGTTCGCCTCGTTGCTTCTGGTGGTCTGTGTGATATTCGCCATCATGGCTCGATTCTACACCTATGTCAACCCAGCAGAGGTTGAAGCACAGTTTGATGAGGACGAGAAGAAAAAGAACTTAGAAAAGGACAATCCGTATGCCACCTTGGAACCTGTCAAGCAGACAAATATGTGAGGGTCTGGAGGCCAACCTCCACCCCCAGGGCCAGGAGGGTGTACTGCATAGCCTTGATGGAGAAGGCTTCAGCATTGTGAACCAAAACAATAACAAAGCTGTTTTCTATGCTGCCAGCTGTGAATCTGGAACTCTAGTCGGAGCCTTTTAATTTTTTTATGGGGGGGTTGGGTTTCAAGACAGAGTTTCTCTGTGTAGCGATGGCTACACAAACACTCACTCTGTAGTCCAGGCTGGCCTTGAACTCAGAGATCCGCCTGCCTCTGCCTCCCAGGTGAGTGCCAGAATAAAGGTGTGCACCACCACTGCCCGGCTTTGTTCAAAGCCCACATTTTCTTTTTAACACTGGGCCATGTCTTGCATTTCTGCCACAGAAGTGAACTTAGTTCAGACTAACTTAATTTTGAAAAGGTAACTACTGTTTTTTTTTTCTAATGCTTTTATGAAACCAATGTTGAATTTACAGAGGGCTTTTTTAAAAAATGGTATGTAATGAATATCAGCTAGTTTAAGCTGATAACTTTACTTGGGTTGTTTGTTTCTCTGTTTTTTTTTCCCTGCCTTTTTAAATTATGTGTAACTCAAAAGACCATCAAGTGAAAGCCAGTCATGAGCTGCGAAGTGTCACTGCTGTGAAATAAATTCTTGTTCTGAAGAGTGTACTTATGTGTCTTTGGGTAGAGTGAGAAACCTCACTGTGCTATCTGGTTATTAAATACATGCTCATTAAGATGTCTTCAGAAGTTAATAAACACATTAGCAAAACCAATATCCACATAGGGGGAAATCAGGGACATGAAACACCAGCTTATTTCTTCCTAGTCCTTCTCCCCCCCCCCCAGGGAAATAAAAAAAAACTATCTTTTACTACTAACATCTTTCTATGCGCACATATATGTACATCTCATTTTGTTTTTTCTTGACTTGTTGAATATTCTCTACTTGAAATTGAGGTTCCTTCTAAAATATTATAAATACTTATTGCCTAATTCATCCTACAGATATCCTGTGCGGTATTTGTTTTGTTTTGCTTCGTTTCTCGAGACAGGGTTTCTCTGTGTAGCCATGGCTATACTGGAACTCACTTTGTAGTCCAGGAACTCACAGAGGTCTGCCTGCTTCTGCCTCCCAAGTGAGCGCTGAGATTAAAGGTGTGCGCCACCACTGCCCAGCTTGTTTGTTTTAAACTTTCACTCTCTTCTTTATGGGTACCTCTCTTTTATTAGTATGTGTGTTTGTCATCTGTGTGTGTGTGTGTGTGTGTGTCTGCCGTGTGTATCTGTTGTGAGTGGTAATACACACAAATTTACCATTTGTTAGAGCTTGCCTGAGGATTCAGAAAGCAAGGTGTTGGTACACACCTTTAATCCCACCACTTGGGAGGTAGAGGTACACAGATCTCTGTTAGTTCAAGGCCACACTGAGCTACAAGAAATCAAGTCCTAAAGAGAAACAGCTCACACAAAGATGACCTCAGCACCTGGGCTCACACGCCTTTATCCAAGGACTCATGGGAGGTATTTAAGACAGGAACAGGGTCTCAAAGCTGGAGTTTATTCTCCAGGAACACTGAAGAGAGGAAGACATTGAAGTCTCAGGATTCCCGGCTACACTGAGGAGAGGAGAGGCAACAGTCTGAGGTTTGGGAGAGCTAGGATCACCTTTCAGTCTGAGCTGGGGATGAGAGCTAGTGGCCGGCTGCTTTGCTTTTCTGATCTTCAGCTTAAAGCTTGAACCCCAATGTCAGTCTCTGGGTCATTTTTCATGCTACATGTTTCTGTGTCTGCTGTGTGTGTGTCTGTGTCTGTCTGTCTGTCTGTTTGCCTGTCTGTCTTCTGCAGATTCTGTCAGCCTGTACACTGAAGATGAATACCCAACATTGCAGAGGAACTTTGGGCAACTGTCCAGGCAGCCAGATGTCTCTGTTGTTAGATAATGTTACATCCTTCTGGGGTCTTTGATGGAGTTAAAGACTAAATAGAGTTATAATTTTCCTTAATTAGGCATAAAACTTTAGAATCACTAAGATAACAGTACTTTCTCTAAATTTGCTAAATACAGATGGACTGAGTATTGTAAATGTGATTCTTGATATTTGCTTTTGTTGTATATAGTTTCACTATGTTAAAGTTAAAACATCTCCTTTTTATTTATACAAAAAGGAGGAAATGTTGTAGACTCTTAGTTGTAAGATGTGTTATGTTTGTTTACGCTGTGGAACATTTGTTTAATGATGCAAAGATGTGTTACATTCTTCCTTTTTGTTGCATTTGCTTAACTCTGTGAAGCTGTGTTGCTTTGCCTGGTGGTCTAATAAGGAGCTGAGCAGCCAATAGCGAGGCAGGAGAGAGGATAGGCAGGGCTGGCAGACAGAGAGAATAAATAGAAGGAGCAATCTGAGAAGATAGAGAGGAGGACATGAGGACATCAGGGGTCAGCCACCCAGCTACACAGCAAGCCACAGATAAGTAAAGAAAGGTATACAGAATAGAGAAAGATAAAAGCCCAGAGGCAAAGGGTAGATAGAATAATTTAAGGAAAGCTGGCTAGGAATAAGCCAAGCTAAGGCCGGGTATTCATAAGAAAAAATAAGACTGTGTGTTTACTTGGGAGCTGGGTGGCGGGCCCCCCAAAGAGTGAAGAGAAAAAACAACTCCACATTACAGCCCTCTTCCTTCATTTCTCTCCACTCCCTGCAGGAGTTTGGCTGATATCGCTCCCTCACACATCAGGTGCCATTGCCTCTCTGAGTTCCCAAAATGCCAGAGGGTTCCCAGTTGTCTCTCTCAGCTCTGGGAGCATCATCTTGTTCACCATCTCCCCACGTGCTGATCCTCTGCTGAGTAAATGCTTTTGACTTCTCAGGCCTCGTTCTTGCCGCTACTGCCTTGTTCCTTGGACTTAAACTGTGCCTGACGACGACTCTAGTGTAAAAGCCTAGGCCTGAGGGGACGCTAACTCTGCTGCTTTGCCTTCACCTGGCTTTTCCCTCTCCCCACCTGCCTCCTGCCTTTCTCTAAATTCCATGCCTGTATCCCAAACAATGCACTGCCCAACTGTGTAAGTGCTGTTCTACATGGAGAGAGAGACGCTAGAACAAACTTCACACCTTAACCCAAAATCCAGAACACTGTCAGTAGTTTTCACAGCATGGGATGCTATGATGCTTTGGTCTAGTGCTGGCTGCACAAGACCCATGTGTGCTTTTTGTTTGTTTTCATTCTGCAGGTGAAATTTGTGTCTAAGTAAAGTGTTTATCTTTAAGTCAGTTTTAAACTTTAAAAATACTTGAGAAAATTTTCAAGTTTGACTATTGGCTATTTTAACCATTATGGATTCTACAAAAAAAAATTATATTCTCACATTTTGTGATAACCAACTGAACACTGGGAGCATACAGACAGTGGGGCTCAGCAGTCTTCTGAATTACCTACAAGTGTGTGATCCAGCAACCATCCGGTAGTGCGGTTACTATTATTCTGCTCATGGGAGACAAAGGAAAATCGAGTAACCCACTCAAGACCATCCCCACATCTGCCACCTACTGCAAGGAGTGCATCAGCCTTAATCCTATAGCAACAAGAAAGGTTCCATGACCTTCATTTTGGAGACAGGAAACCTGAGGAGAGGCCTGGAAAGAAGCCAGCCACTTAGATCTTTTGCTGCTCTGGCAGAGGACCCAGGTTTGATTCCCAGTAGCTCACAGCATCTGTAACTCCAGTTCCAGGTGATCTGGCGCCCTCTTCTGGCCTCTGTGGGCTGGTCACATATGCACATGCAGGCAAAAAACTCGCACATGTAAAGTAAAATAAATCTAAATCTTAAAGGAAAAATAACAAAACAAAAACATTGTTTTAAACTGAGGAAGAGGAAACTTGAATAACTTGCCTCAGCCACATTCCTGGTGACTGAGCAAGATTTGAACCCAAGTATAACTGAGTCTTTTCCCAGGAGGCTGCAGTACCTGACGCTCACCACAGCCTGCCTGACCTTGAAATTGTAGCAGCTGTCACGTAACACAGTAAAACTGATGGTCAAGGTCATGGGAAGGGAACCAGGGCAAGGCCTGTGGATGATGGAGCCTTAGAGACCAGGGCTCACCAGCACCTGGGACGGACACCCATCTTGGCCTAGATAGGGACCGTGACTAGAAGGACAAACCAAGGAAACAGAACTACCTTTACCATCTCAGAGGGGGCTGGGGCTCTCGCCAGACAGCCCTGCTGACACTTTTACTTCCTCTGGACAAACCTGACTGGAGACATCCCCACTGCCAAGAGAGGTCATGGAGGAAAACTCTGATCTCACCAGGAAGAAGGCAGAGGCAGGGATGTGGGGAGCAGGGACAGAGAGGTGGGACCCTGGACCAGTGAGACCACAGGAGGAGAACAGTCGGTGGCAGTCCTGAAGAACAGTGTGGCCAGATCCCGTGCCCACCAGGATGGACAGCAGGACACTTCATTTATCTAATTGCTAAGTTGTCGTAGAGTAACAGGAAGGGCACAGAACCTTGGCATCAACACTACTGTGCAGCTACCTCTTCTGTGAGTCTTCAAGATACCTGTAAGCCCTGCAGAACTGAAAATCTGCGTCCATTGAACAATAGCCCCCGATTCCCTCTTCCAGGCCACCAGAGCGAAGAAACTCAAAGACCAATCTCCTGTGGCTTCTACTTCCACTCGCCTGCACCCCGTGACACTGACCTTGGGCAGCTTTCTGGAGAGTCCTAGTGTCAGGGCTTCTGTGTCAATCCTAACCAGTGTCCACTGCAAGCAGGGACCATCCTGTGGGGGCTGGCAATTTCAGAGCCACGTGAGTTTTCATTTGATTTAATGCCTGGCTTGTCTAATAAGACTTCTTGGCTCCGCAGTTTAAAGGCTCAAACGGAACAGGAACTGAGTGTGGCAGGCTGCTATTCTGGTGCCTGGAGCAAAGCTCACTTTCTAGGGCTGAGTGTCCTGAGAGAAACAAGGGTACCCTAAAAGCTGTCTGCTTAGTGGGAACCTAAGACAGGCCTGTGTACTGGGGGGGAGGGGGAGGGGTTGACGTTCTAGGCCATCCTTAGCACTGAGCCTAGTGCTTAGGCCCTGGTCTCCATGCTCACAGAAAGGCCAGGCGGCTCAGAACCTGGGCTGACAGACTACACAATGACCAGCAGAGGGAGCCAACAGTCCCACATTGTGCCTGTGAGCAGAAGTAACTTTGTTGTTTTGTTTTACTTTGTTTTGGCTTTTGGTTGTTTTTGTTTGTTTGGTTTGGTTTTTTTTTGTTTTGTTTTGCTATTTTGAGAGGGGGTTTCTCTGTGTATCCCTGGCTGTCCTGGATTGCACTGTAGACCAGGCTGGCATTGAACTCATAAATTCTCCTGCCTTGGTCTCCCAAGTGCTGGGATTAAAGGCGTGCACTTCCACTGCCCAGTTTGGTTTTATTTGTTCAGTTGGTTGATTGGTTTTGTTTTTGGTTTTTGGTTTTTGTTTTTGTGTTTTTGATTCAGGGTCTGGCTATATAGCCTTGGCTGGTCTGGAATTCACTAAATAGACCAACCTCGAACTCACAGAGCTCTTCCTGCCTCTCTGCCACCTGAGATCATAGGTGTGAGGTACCATGCCTGAAGAGAAGTGACTCCCAAATTCAGCAGCCCCTGTCACAGCTGACTATCAGTGGCCCAAACAAACTTCAGTAAGTCATGAAAAGTTTTACCAGGGTTCTTGATACAGTTTATAAACCTAAGCAGAATTCAGGACAGGTCCCAAAACAACAACCCGTGTGTATTCAATAATTAGTTAACTAAGAACCACTCGGGCTCCAGGAGAGAGTGGGGTGAAAGCCAGCTGGATAGTAAACAGTGAGGTGGATGAGGAGAGAGGGAGAGAGAGAGAGAGAGAGAGAGAGAGAGAGAGAGAGAGAGAGAGAGAGAGTCCAATTGTTCAGTGTCCCAAAAGAGCTCATAAGAAAGATGAGATAATGTAAGCAGAAGCTCTAGGTCAGAAAAGGAAAAGGTTGTACAGCAGAGGCCATCCACCCCGGAGCAAAGCGGGGACCATCAGACTCTCGCAGAACATGGAGGAGGCTTCCCCCAAGTGAGTAGAGTATTCTGACCAAAACACAACCAGTCTGAGGATATCTTGTCTATGGGTTTGGATGCTCTGGGGAGGCTGTGGATGTGCTGTAGAATATGGGAAACTCACACACACACACACACACACACACACACACTCACACACACTCACACACACACATACACACACACACACACCACACACACACACACACACATACACACACACACACACACACACACACACATACACACACACACACACACACACACAACACACACACACACACACACACACATACACACACACACACACACACCACACACACACACACACACATACACACACATACCACACACACACACACACACACACACACAGAGACACACACACACGCACACGCACACGCACACGCACACGTGCACAAGCACTCAAGGCTGGGCAGTCGCCCTCCAAGGGATGCATCAGGGAGTAAGAATTGTAAATCTGATCCCTTGTTCGCTCCATGCTCTCGCAGAGACAATGCTATCTCGTGTAAAATAGAGTGATGGTCCCTCCAGGCTGCTGTGAAGAAACCAGTTGAGTTCATTCTTGGTTCTGTTTGTTAAATCGTTGCTTACAGATTACCCACCCCAAACCAACTCGGCCTACACACTCGGGTACATCCAGTGATTAAAAGATCCAAGCCATTGTGGCAGCAATGACAATCTGATCAGCAAGGAACCCGTGGGCAGGGGTATGATCCTGGGGAAGGTGGTGAGGATTTAAAGACTTGCAGCAGCTAGAGATGTAGCTCAGCTGGTAGGGTGTGTGCCTCCCGAGTTTGAAGGCCTAGATTCCGTAAAAATAATAAAGATACCACAGGTGGGTAGAAAGGAGCTGAGATTAATTGCCCTTCGGGGAAGCTTTGTTGGAATAGTTGGAGCCGTCTGACGGGCAGCCTAAAGGGGCACAGCCTGCAGTTCCAAAGGGCAACGGGAATTCTTTGTTTTTGTTTCCAGAAGGGGTGGTGGTGAAAATTCAATACCATGTGGCTTAGCCCATATACCAGGAGTCATCAGGCCCAAAGACACTAAATAAAAGCTTGGGGCTGGGAGAGGCTGGGCTTTCCGCTGTAAGAGGGAGAGAGCACGCAAGGCCACACAGGTGCTCCTCAGTCTTGAGAGCTGGAGGGGTTTGTGAGGGGGAGAGAGCAGGCAGTTGGAGTGAAAGACCCCTGTCCCTTAGCCCTTTCTTTCTCAAGTTTGTCTCCTCTTCCCCCTGTCGGCGGCTTCCCCGATCCCCACCCCCGGCGGCCTTCCCCCGCCACCCGCCGCACGCCCGGCCCGAGAACAAGCACCGGGTGGGCCGGCCCGAGAATGAGCACCAGGTGGGCCAGCCCGAGAACGAGCACCGGGTGGGCCGGCACGAGGGCGAGCACCAGGTGGGTCGGCACGAGAACAAACACCGAGTGAGCCGGCCTGGAGCCCTGCCCCTGAGCCCCCGCCCGAAGAGAAACACTCCGTCCCAAGGTCTCCGCCCCCAAGGTCAGCCATCAGGAAGGGGGGGGGAATTGAGTCTGCTGTACCAGACACCAGACACCAGACCTTGAGAATATGCTGATCTGGAATGGCTCTGTGTCTCATTTGAACCATCCAATAGAAATAATTCTGTATTTCGCCTCATTTGAAAGACTCTATGTTTCACCTCATTTGAATAACTCTGTACTTTGCCTCATTTGAATAACCCTGTATAGCGCCTCATATACATTGACCAATGGGAATAGCTCTGTACAATGCCTCATTAGAATTATCCAATAGAATCCCTGCTCCTAGCTTGCGCCTTTTTCCCTATATAAGGACCCCTTTCCCTTGGCTCGGGGCGCTTAGCCACACAGAAGCTAAGTCGCCCCGGGTACCCGCGTCTCCAACAAAGCCTCTTGTTTTTGCATCCAAGTTCGTGGCCTCGCTGATTCCTGGGTGTGGGTCTCCCTCTACGAAAGTACCTCTTCGGGGGGTCTTTCAGGAGGTTTTGTGATCTAACAGGTTGGATCCCCCTTCACAGTAAAACCATGAATGGTGGCTCATGCCTGTAATCCCAGTGCTTGGAGGTGGAGGCAGGGGGTCAGGAGTTCAAGTTATCTCAGAATATCATCAGCTGCATGGAGAGTTAAGACCAGCCAGGAGACAAGAAAGAATGGCTGGAAAGCATAAACCACCCTGGGGGTGAGGAAGCTGCTGTACAGGACTGTCCTCTGAGCCAAGCCACGGCCATCCTCAGGAGCTCATCCCGGCCTGTCCACAGCAGCTCAGCTTCTGACTGCTAATGGTCCCGTCCAAAGGAGGGCATGGTGAGGATCATGGGCCCTGCACCTGACCACCCAGCTGCTCCTCCATCCAGTTGTGTGCAGTTCTGTCCCTAATTACACATAGCCCCCGGGTCTCTGGGAAAGGCCAGAGGATGTAGGTGGGGAAGGATTAGGGAGAACACCCTACCTACACAGGCACTGGAAAGTCATAAGGCATGCCAGGTGCCAACCTCCTGTGTGTCCTGGCTGTAACCTTGAACCCATTGCTCTGTAAGAGAACCTAATAAACTCTTTGGTTCCTCAAAATGAACCCCAGGGTAATCACTCTTGGTCATCAGTAGGCTGTAGAAGGAGGAGGTGGCGGGGAGGGTGTTTCCTTCTCCCCAAGAGGAGGTATTTTAGCAACAGAAGTCATTGCCATCATAGCTGGGGGCAGAGAGGCAGGACAGAGGGGACAACTGTAGGAATGGGTCTTTGAGAAGTTGCCGGAGGCCGTCACCACACAGGGCTGAGAGCAAGGGAAGTGGTTAAGGGTGGGGACAAAGTGACTGTATGTTCAGTCACAGCTTGATATGACATGGTGAAGACACCAGCTTCTCATAGAAAAGTCCCCTACACTGGCCAGTGCTGAGGTGGGATTCCTCCAGCTGAAGAACCAGCAGACAGACACAAGTCAAGCATCGAATTTCGATCCCTCCAGACAAATGGAAGGGTGATTCAGACCAGAGAGGTGGTGAACAGGGGCTGCTGGGGACACTTAGGAGGTGGATAAGGCCAAAGGATTCTCTGATGGACCGGATACAGGAGACAAGAGAAAGACGTTGGGACTTTCGGAATGGCTCATCCTAATGGCTCTGCGTGTTCCGTCAGCATCCGCCGGCCGCCCCTGAGGAGGCTGAGGCAGCTAAGCAAGGAGTGTGAGGGACCATGTTTGCTCCCACAGAGATGTTCTATCTCCCCTCTTCTGCTCCCCCTCCCCCCTCTTTCTTCTTCTTTCTCCACCATCATTATTCAGTTATTTGCTTAACAAATTTCTTCAGAAAGGACAAGAAGATACTTCCAGTTCCCTTTGCACCTTCACAGTCAAGAGACCAGATAAGAACCTACAAGACCTTTGGCCAGAAGGAGCCATGTCTATGCTCCAGGGACAGTGTAGAGATGTGGCCACAGTTTATACGGCAGGAGTCCACTCAGGTCCATTTGCTTCTTATGAGCTGTGTTCTCTGCCTCACTGGACTGCACACCAGAACTGTGAGCCCTAACCCTCTGAAGTTTGTCTTGTCAGGTCAGAACAACCAGGAAAGTAATTAACACAGGGAGCAAGTGATTGCTGTTCTGAAGCTCAGTTTTCTCATCAGAAATATGGGTTACCCGGTAGTGTTGCCCTCAGAGAGATGCTGCAAAATTTTAAATCACAAGGACCAACCGTCCCCATCTGTCCAGGACTGAGGGGTTCCCTGGACAGGGATGAGATGGTTACTTGAATGAAATGAAACAGGACGTAGAAAGTACATTGTTCTTGCACATAGTAGGTACTCTATACAACAGTGTTGCATTGTTTTGTTTCTTCACCAACAAATGCTTAGCAAGAACCTGCTTTATACTAAATGTGGTTTAGTACAAGGGGGTGAAGAATGGGCGCATCCTTGCCTGCTTTGATAGAGTTGAAGGCATCTGATGAGCCCTCAGACCAACTCCTTGGGATTCGACCATGACTGAGTGAATAGTGGGGACTGTCGGGCTGGGTGCTGGAGAGGTGGCCTTAGGCATTCTTTTTCATCTGTCCCCCTGCAGATGCCACCAAACAAAATAGTCGCTTTGGTGGCTTCCCACCGCTGTATAAAGGGAGTCTAAGAGGCTGAGCAGCCCCAGAGACTGGGCAGTGGCCAGAGCAACCCTAGTTGCCCTTAAGTTTTGCCTGAGGTTACCCTCAAATGTTCATCTGGAGTGTCCCCTCGTGGCCACAAGATGGCGGAAGAGTACACTTGTGGGTAACAGTAACAACATTTTTTTTTGTATTGTCAGACCTATCAGGAATTTTTTGTGTTTACACATCAGAAGGCATTGTTAGACTCTAAGGATTTATATTTCTAGACGTTTGGATCTTAAGAAGTGTACTTAGCTTCTCCAGGGATTCCAGCAAGGGTCGCATTGCTCTTCACAGGACTCCAAGGGACACAGGACAGCCATGGGGTTTGCTGGCTTGGGGGGTACCAAGGAAAAACACTCTCAGTTGTAAAGCGTTTCCCAGGTCAGGTTCTGCATCATTTCATTGGGGTCTCACCCATCCATTCACCACGTATCGCTGTTTTCCGGCATTGATGTAGGCCCGGTGAACTGGCAAATACGGAAACAATGGTTGTTAATAAATGCTAACAAAAGTAAGCCGAGCAAGAGATTAGAGAATATCGAGGAACTGCAATTACATTACTATTATACATTATCTACCAAAAAAATGTTCTGTTGGTTTCAATACATTGAAGTTTTTTCCAGAACCTTCTACAAGATGCCAATCTAGGAACATAATTTCAGAGTCCCAAAGAAACCCTTTAGAAACAATCTTGGTATTTCCTTTGCTTTTCTGGTCTGAATCCTATTTTTGCCTTTTGTCCCCCTTGGGTCTTCCAAGTCTAAAAATAGGTTTAGATTCCTCTTCCATTTGACGATTAGCTGGGTACAGAATTCCAGTTGGAGGTGATTCTCTGCTGGGAATTTTGAGAGCTTCCTTCCTTGTCTTTCAGCTGTCAAAAGCCCATGCCAGCCTCAGCATTCAGTATTTTATATGGTGTGTTAGTTACTCGTTGCTTCAACAAAACACTTGACACAAGGCCACATATATGAAGAAGGGTTCATTTTGGCCCGCAGTTTGAAACAACAGCCCACCGTGACGGGAGAGCACAGCAGCAAGAGTCTCAGGAGGCTGCTCACATTGCAACTACAGTCAGGTTGAAGAGATGAACCCTGATGCTCAGGTAGCTTTTTCCTTTTAATCCCCACACCCCCCCCTTAGTTCAGCATTAGTGCTTCCTGAGGCTCTTAAACTGCATCATGGCCTTCTAGCTCCCCTGTTCCGATTTGCTCTGAGATTACCTCAACTGTGCTTCAGGCTTCCTCATTGATGTTTTTGTTTCTGCCATCATGTCTTTAAAGGGTCTTCTAAATTCTGACCTGAAAGCCAGATGTGGTGTGGCTCACCCATAATGCCAGCCCTTGAAAGGCAGCAGCAAGAGGTTCAGAAACCTGATGCCATATTCATCTATATATCTAGCTTGCGGCTAGCCTGGCCTATAAAACCCCAGATAAATGGATGGGTAGACAGACGATACATAGACAGGCAAGCAGACAGATAAGAAGGGGTAATTTAGGTATTTGGGAGACAGAGGCAAGAAGATCTTCTCAAGTTCAAGGCCAGCCTTGGCTACAAAGTGAGTTCCAGACCAACTCCAGGTGATACATCAGGATCCTGTCTTTAAAAGAAAAAGAAAAACAAACCACACACAATAAATTAATCTGAATTGTTATTTGTTACAACACCCATTGATATTTAATAATTTCAACATCTTATAACATAATATTTTTTTACATCTTTCTTCCTGTATAGGTTGTTTTCTCCAAACTGCTTTTTTTTTTTATATATCTTTTCTGATGTGCTTGTTCCTAGTATATTTTCCAAACAGCATATTTTATCAAATGTCTGAGACTATTGTCTGCCTGCTTGTATTTAGGAGTCAATGCCAAGAGCACTAGGTACCAACTCCTATCTTCATTAGGGGATGTGAAGGGATGAACTCCTTGAAGGGCACTGTTGGCGTTGTGGGAGTCCCTGACCTTAACAAGGCTCACACATGTGGAGTGTACGTACGGTGTGATGGCTGCTCTTGGTTGTAAACTTGATTACACTAAAAATTAACTAAAACCCAAACTGCTGGGTACATCTGTGAGGGATTTATCTTGATTGGAGCATTGGAAGTGGGAAGGTCCACCTTTAATTTGGGTCACACCTTCTGGTGGCAGCCATATAAAGGACATGGAAGACATGTCTCTCTCTCTCTCTCTTTCTCTCTCTTTCTGCCTGCTTGCCCTCTCTGTCCCTGGCAAGTCCATGCCTTCGCTGGCATCACAGTCTACTTCTTTGGGATTCTGGTTTATATTGAAGACCAGCTCAGACATCCAGCCTTATGATCAAGTAGCTATTGGACGCTTGGATTTTCTCTTGGAAGACAAGAAGCTGGACTCGGTGGATCACAGCCTGTAAGCCACCCCAATAAATCCCTGCAATTTTGGTTTCTTTATAGAAGAAGTTCTATCAGTTCTGTTTCTCTACAGAACCCCGATTAATACGTAATGGAGTTAGGTTTATTCACAGATAGAGAGCAGCTGATGCTACAGGTGTTGTCTTTAGTGAAGGCAAATGGCTAACTAGAGGCAACGTGGAAAGGGGAATCCACCGCTGAGGGTCTTCTCCTCCTGTCTCCCATTAGCCGATGTCAGCAGTAAGAGAACAAGGGGCTGCTTGGTCAGTCAGGTAGAGCAGCCTCCTTGTGATGGGAGATGTCCTTCTGTTTATGTTTCTCTTATTGGTTGATGAATAAAACACTGTTTGGCCAACAAGGTAGGAAGATAGGTGAGACTAGGAGATGAGGAGAATTCTGGGAAAGGTAGGCAGGAGCCCACCAGAGACAGACACCATGTAGACCACAAAAGAGTAACAGATCCAAGCATTTTCCAGTAAGCCAAGACCATGTAAAAATACATAGATTAGTAGTTATGGGTTAACAAGAGAGAGCCAGCCAATAAGAAGCCCTAGCCATTGGCCAACAGTTTGATGATATAAGTCTTTGTGCGCTAATTTGTGGCAAAGAAGTTATGGGAACTGGTGGGAAAGAACCGCTGCTATATCCTCAGACAGAAGCCAGCCAGCTGAGACGGGTGGGTGAACCGAGAAAGGCCACGAGAAGTGCAGAGCCAGGCACCAGCAGGGAATGTGGCTTTGCTGCAACAAGCAGGGAGAGCAGGATGGTGCAGGAAGGCAAGGAGCCAACAAGCCAGTCGACGCTGGAGGATGCAGGAGCTAAGTTAGCCACGGAGCCACTTGTCTACTGGAGCAGAGTTCACCTGAGCGTCGTAGTTTCTGACTCTCCAAACAGCCACAAGGGTGTAGAACTAATGACAGCAAAAGTGGTGAGGACAATGCTGAGAAGTGGGGACCATGACATCACCATGGATGCAACCTTGACAGATACGACGGTAGCCCAAGCTTTCTCCCAGGGTCTCAGATCACGCACTGTCCTAGGACCACTTCCCTTTCAGAGAACACTGTTCAGGCTTCTCACCTGCTAAGCGGTTGAAGTTAGAGCTCTTGTTTCCTGGGCTAGAAGTTATCTTTGTTTCCCTTACAATAATCTTTTATTTTAATTAGAATATAATTACATCATTTCTCCCCTTCCCTTTCCTCCCTCCAACCCCTCCCAGGTCCTCTCCCTTTAAACCCCTCCTGTGCCTGTGTCTTAGTCTGGGTTACTTCGCTGTAAAGAGACAGACACTATGACCACAGCAACCCTTATAAAGGGAAGCACTTAACTGGGGCCAGCTTACAGTTCAGAGATTCAATCCATTACCATCATGGCGGGAAGCATGCTTTCACACGGGCAGACACGGTGCTGGAGGGGTAGGGGGGGTTCTACATCGGATGGGCAGGCCGCAGGAAGAGAAAGACACTGGGCCTGGCTTGAGCATTTGAAACAACAAAGCCCACTCCCCCTGCCTCACCCCCTTCCCTGTGACACACTTCCTCCAACAAGGCCACACTTCCTAATCCCTGTCAAGTAGCACCACTCTCTAATGACCAATCATTCAGATTTGTGAGCCTATGGGGGCCTCTCCTATTCAAACCACAGCAGCCCCCTTGACTTACTCAAAAATCCATGACCTCTTTTTCATAGATTATTATTGCATATGCATAAATAAGTAAATACAGCCTGCTGCATCCATTTACTGTTGCTTATACATGGTGATTTCAGGGCAGACCACTTGGTATTGGTTAACCAATTAGGGGGCTCACACTGGTCATTGGCACGCCTTTAATCCCAGAACTTGGGAGGCAGAGGCAGGCAGATCTCTGTGAGTTTGAGGCCAGCCTGATCTACAGAGTGGGTTCCAGGACAGGCTCCAAAGCTACACAGAGAAACCCTGTCTCGAAACAAACAAACAAAAACAAAAACCAATTAGGGGGCTCATCCCTGGTGAAGACGAATCCTTCCTGCCTCTGCAGGATTAGTTGGCTGTGGTTCTTTGTCTAAGTTTGGGGTCCTTTGAGACCACCTAGTCCACATTACCATGCTTACTGGTTGTCCTTGTGTCTGGTTCAGGCAGCCATGTTGTTGACACATCATGAGTGAAGCTTCCCTGTCCTTTCTAGAAGGCACAAGCTCACAGAAGACTCTGGCTCCTAAAGTGTTTCCACCCCAGCACCTCTAAGTTCCCTGAGCCTTAGGTATAGGAGTTGCCCTGTCGATGTATCCATTGGCACTGGATATAGGATCAGTTGTCTTCGATGTGACCAGTTATGGCTTTCTGTAATTGTTTCTGTCTGCTGCAAATAGAGACTTCTTTGATGAAAGGTGAGAGGTGTGAATATGAAATAGAATGCAGTTAGGTGTTACACTGTGCCCTTAGAACAATACTTTTGTTATTGTTTTGAGACAGGGTCTCACTATGTAGCTCTGGCTGTCCTGAAACTCACAGTGTAGAACAACCTTGAGGAGCCACAATAGAAACTGTTTTCTTTGGATGTTCTGACCTGAGAGAGGACGTGGATTTAGATTGGGAGACCATGGCTTCTCTCTGAGGACCAGCCATTGCCTTTGTTCTTGTCTCTGGTTACCCTGCCAAATGGCCTCTTAGCACCAGAGATCTTTCTGTGATCTGGATGTTGGCTTTGAAAACAAACAACCCTGTGGAGGGTGACATACTTCTGCAATCTTAGCATTCCAGAGGCCGAGGTGGGAAGATTGTTGTGATTCCCAGGCTAGCCTGGACTACTACACAGCAAGACCTTGTCCCAGTCAATAGCTAGATGACAGACAGACAGACAGACAGACAGACAAAAGTGGTCCAATGAGATGGCTCAGGGAGTAGAGGTGCTTGTCTTTAAACTTGACAACCTGAACCTGGCCCGCAGAATCCCCACAGTGGAGAGGACTGACTCCCAGAAACCGTCCTCTGACCTCCACATACAACACATACACACATACACACATGCACAAATATGTGGAATATTAAAATGAAGGCTAGCATATTGCCATAACAATCATTTAAACACTTTATTTGTGTGACTAAATCACAAGATGTTTAGTATTAAAATGAGAGAGACTGAGAATTGGAAAAAAAAAACTTACAATAAAACAAATAGCTGATTTCCAGCAACACTGAGGAACTGCAGCAGCCTCCCCAGCTTTAATCTCTGCAGCAAACACTTCAAGGACAGAGGACATGGAATTATCATAATAGTTCTGATCTGACAAAACCATCCATTCTGGTCTCTTTCTGAATAATCGGGGCGGCTTTTGTTCTCATTCTATCATAAAATGATAATGAAAATAATAATAATAATTAGGTAGTGACCTCTGCAAGAAATGTAAAAAGAGTTTTCAATTAAAAGATAAATTTGAGGGCAAGGACTATTTATAGATGATAATAACCACATTAGTCAAATTAATGAACTCACGTTCAGTAGGTGTCTGTGAATTATATCTCTGTAATATAAGAATTGTCTCTGGTTTCCCACAAATTAGGGTGCTTGAAATTTGGGATTTTGAAAACCAGCTGAGGTGAAGGCTTACTATCACACAAAAGAGGATCGTGACGCCAGTGGCTACCAGCATTGAGCACACCTTACAGCCCCACTTGAGTTGGCTGCTACCCGGGTTTACTGATGGAGCTCAGACGTGGCGTTTCCGGCATTTTCTCTACACCCTAAAATCTCAAAGGGTTTTCCTCCACATTTATTTAAAGCAAATCTAAAGTGTGCTTTTAGGAAGGGCTGTAGCTCAAGTGCAACTCAAGAAGGACCTAGATTTTAAAATTAAAGAAAATTTTCACAAGAAAGAAGATGGAGCCTCCCTACATTGGTGCCTAAAGTTAGCACAGGCGGGAAAATGTCTTGCAGGGCTTTCTCGATTTGCTGAAGGACTTTTAGAACAGAGACTTCTAAAACACATAAAATACGAGGAAAGCTCCTAATAAGAAGAGCACCAAGGGCTGGAGAAAGGGTGCAGTGGTTGAGAGCATGCTGTTTTTGCAGAGGACCAGGGTCTGGTCCCTAGACCCCCCACACCCAAGTAGGTGGCTCACAGAGCCTCTCACTCTGCCCCGTGGGGTCTGGCACCCACTTCTGGAATGCATAGGCACTGCACTCACAAAAGGTCTTTCTATATAATCCTAGATATACTGGAGCTCACAGTGTAGACCAGGCTGGCCTAGAACTCATGAGAGATCTACCTGCCTCTGCCACCAGAATTCGGGGACTAAAAGTGTTATCCACCATGCCTGGTTACTACACATTGTTTTAAAATAATAATAAATCGCCGGGCGTTGGTGGCGCACGCCTATAATCCCAGCACTCGGGAGGCAGAGGCAGGCAGATCTCTGTGAGTTCGAGGCCAGCCTGGTCTCCAGAGCGAGTGCCAGGATAGGCTCTAAAGCTATACAGAGAAACCCTGTCTCGAAAAACCAAAAAAAGAAAAAAATAATAATAAATCTTTTTCAGTAAAGAAAAAGAATACTGAGGAAAGAGTATTCTGTAAGGTCAAGGGCCACGAGGAATTGGGGTCTTTATCTTCCTTGAGGGCTAGGTTAGCCAGCCCCGTTTTCACAATGCTGGTGAGATACACTGAAGATGCCAGGGCAGCATTGACAGAGAAGCCTGAGGTCAGGAACCCAGATCTTCCTGAATGAGCATGTGCACTGTGCCAGCTCATTGAAGCAGGGAGGCCACCTCTGTCTTTAAGGCTGTTTGCTGTATCTTCCTTTAAAAAAATAGTCTGGAGCCGGGCGTTGGTGGCGCAGGCCTGTGATCACAGCACTGGGAGGCTGAGGATGTTCAGTTTGAGGCTAGCCTGGGCTACATGTTGAGATCTTCCTGGGAGGGAGATAGGAGAAGGAGGACCTAGTTACACGGGTGTTTAAAGTGTAATAAAGCCACTCTCAAACCAACTGGACAGAACATGGACTGCTAGACTTTTCAAGAAATGGTGATAGGAAAATAGAGCAACTCTGTATAGAAAAATTAAGTTGGATTCAAATGTTACTCAGAATGAGTTCCAAATGAAGCAAAGATTTCAATATTTTGGAAAATAAAGCAATGTGAAATTATACACATCAAAGTAGTAATTATATACCCAGTGCCACTGGGAAACAGTAGGAGGACAGTTTAGCTTGATAAAAGATTTTTACTTTTTCCATTTTTTGATGTGTGTGTGTGTGTGTGTGTGTGTGTGTGTGTGTGTGTGTATGTATTCCACGTTTGTGTGCACCTGTGTGTAAGGCTGAAAGACCCGCTCGAAATGCCCCTGAGCCCCCTGCCCCGAAGCTGCCGGGGCCTCCCAAGCCTTCAACCCGGCAGGGCTCGCGCCCCCGGCCCGCCCCGCCTGGCACCGCGCCTCGGGGCTGGGGCCGAGCAACGAGCACCAGGTGGGCAGGCCCGAGAACGAGAACACCAAGTGAGCCGGCCTGGAGCCCTGCCCCTGAGCCCCGCCCGATGAGAAACACTCCGTCCCAAGGTCTCCGCCCCCAAGGTCAGCCATCTGGACGCGGAGGGGGGGGGAATTGAGTCTGTTGTACCAGACACCAGACCTTGAGAATATGCTGATCTGGAATGGCTCTGTGTCTCATTTGAACCATCCAATGGAAATGATTCTGTATTTCGCCTCATTTGAAAGACTCTATGTTTCACCTCATTTGAATAACTCTGTACTTTGCCTCATTTGAATAACCCTGTATAGCGCCTCATATACATTGACCAATGGGAATAGCTCTGTACAATGCCTCATTAGAATTATCCAATAGAATCCCTGCTCCTAGCTTGCGCCTTTTTCCCTATATAAGGACCCCTTTCCCTTGGCTCGGGGCGCTTAGCCACACAGAAGCTAAGTCGCCCCGGGTACCCGCGTCTCCAATAAAGCCTCTTGTTTTTGCATCCAGTTCGTGGCCTCGCTGATTCCTGGGTGTGGGTCTCCCTCTACGAAAGTACCTCTTCGGGGGGGTCTTTCAAGGCCTACTGCACATGTCAGGAATCTTCCTCAATCATCAATCTACTTTATTCACAGAGGCAGGGTCTCGCAATCAAACCCAGAGCTCACTGATAGGGCCAGTCTTGATAGCCAGCTTGGTCTGAAATCCCCTGTGTATTAGTTACTTTTCTGCTGCTGTGATAACACACAGTGACCATAAACAACTTACAGGAGGAAAAGTTTATTTGGGTTTGTGGTTCAGGAAGGATAAGAGCCCATCATGGCAGAGGTGAATGGCAGCAAGTCCCAGGTCTGGCGGGAGCAGCAAGAGAGCCTACATCTTCAGATGCAGGCATAATGAAGAAAGCAAACGGGAAGTGGTGCCAGCCTTTAAACTCTCAAATACAGCCCCAGCAGGGCTGCACCTCCCTGACAAGTCCCCAAACAGCACCACCAACCGGGGACCAAGTGTTAAATGCCTGAGCCTGTGGAGGATATTTTTCATGCAAACAAAAACCCCTGTTTCAGCCTTCCACTCAGCTTTTCCATGGGTTCTGGGGATTTGAACTCTGGCTCTCATGGTGTATGGCAAGCACTCTAACCACCAACCCATCTTCCCAGCCCTGAAATGCCCCTGAGAGCTAACAGAGCTATGAATAACAGAACCAGAATCCTTCCCATTCTGAGCCATCAGGACACAGATTGAAAAGGGCTAAAAGGATGGGCAGATGCTGAGACCACTGGTGGCAGCTTTGCAGATGTGATGGTTAACCTTTAAACTGGTGTGGTTTAAATCATATCTGCCTTCAGGGGATTGGAGGGAGGAGATGGGGGGAGGGGCTCATCCAGAGAGCTGGATGCCTTAAAGACAGGAATCTCCCAAGGAAAAGAACTCTACCCCTAGTAGACTAATTCACTTTTTGTTTGTTTGAGACTGGCCCAGGCTGGCCTCAGACTTGTGGCGATTCTCCTGCCACAAGCAACCACACTGTGGTGGTTTGAATGAGAATGGACCCCATAGGCTCATAGATTTGAATGCTTGGTCACCAGGTGTGTCACTAGGGGTGGGCTTTGAGGCTACAAAAGCCCATCCCAGGTCCAGTGTCTCTCTTTCTCTACCTATGATCAGGATGTAGCTCTCAAGTTACTTCTGCAGGAACTGCCGGCATGCCACCAAGCTTTCCACTGTGATGATAATGGACTAAACCTCTGACACTGTAAACAAATTCCCAATTACATGCTTTCTTTTATTATGAGTTGTCATGGTCATGGTGTCTGTCTTAGTTAAGGTATCTATTGTTATTGAGAGACACCATGACCATGACAACTCTGTCTGCCTGTCTGCCTGTCTGCCTGTCTGTCTGTCTGTCTGTCTGTCTGTCTGGTTTATTGAGACAGGGTTACTCTGTATTGTTTTGGAGCCTGTCCTGGCTCTCACTGTGTAGACCAGGCTGGCCTCGAACTCACAGCGATCTGCCTGCCTCTGCTTCCCAAGTGCTGGGATTAAAGGCATGCGCCACCATACCCGACCACAGTAATTCTTATAAAGGAAAACACTTCATTGGAGCTGGTTTACAGTTCAGAGGTTTAGTCCATTATCATCATAGCAGGAAGTATGGAGGCACTGTGCAGGCAGACACGGTGCTGGAGAGGCAGCTGAGAGTTCATCTGGACCCACAAGCAGCAGGAAGAGACTGCCTCACTGGGCCTGGTTTGACCTCAAAGCCCAATGAAGGGACCAGCTTCCCTTTTTGCAGCCATAACGGCCAAAAACGTGCTTCTATGACCTTGTCCTAGACACTAGAAAGTCAGATGCCTGTCTCATTGACAAGGAACCAATCAGAAGTTAGCTGGTGGTGCTATGCTTTACGACCCTGGGTGTGCTTTACGGACAAGCGCACAGCAATGACGCACAAAGTATAGCAACCACCCTGGGAGGGCCTATGGGCCATAACAACCAGTTGACCAATCAACACAGGGCAAGCCCTCCAAGCCTGGAGGCACACCAATCCTGAGCCTGTGCGTACCCCTAGCCACTCCCCTTACGCTGTCCTATAAGATCTCTTGGGAGGCCCTAGGAGCCGTCTTTGGTAGCCATCCACCATGGTGGGTGGGTGAAAGACCCAAGCTAACATGGGGTTAGCTCGTTAAACTACAATAAAGCCTCATGCAATTTGCATCAAGCTTTCGCCTCCATTCTGTGATTGGGGTGGCCGAGGTCCTGGGCTAAGATTCTGGAAGCCTCAGCTTTTCGAGGGTCTAAGACCAACAAGGCCACACCTCCTAATAGTATTTGGCCTGGGGGGTTGCATTTTTATTCAAACCACAATACTGTCTCTTCATAGCAATAGAGCATTCACTAAGACACATACCCAGCCTTTTTTTTTTTTTTTAAGACTTTTTTATGGTCTTACTATAAAGCCTGTCTCTATCTCATGGCAATCCTCCTATCTCAACCTCCTGAGATTACAGAAATACATCAACACATTAGCTTCAAAATTGCTGGTGCCAGGTGGTGGTAGCTCATGTGTCTAATCCCAGCACTTGAGAGGCAGAGGCAGGTGGATCACTGTGAGTTCAAGACTAACCTGGTCTACAGAGCTAGTTCTAGGACAGCCAGAGCCTTTACACAGAGAATCCTGGTTTGAAAAACAAAACAAAACAAAACAAAACAAAAGCACAAGGATCACTGACTGTGTTCTTTTTATTACTTACCACCTCTTTTGTGATGGTGGAACTTGAACCCAGGGCCCTTGGCCTGCTAACACTCTAACACTGAGCTACATCCCAGTGTGGATTAACTTCAGACTCAGCCCCACCCCTCACTCTTGTTCTTTCCTCTCTTGCTCTCTCATTCCCCTGATGAATTCTTAAAGTTGTCCTGGCAACACATTAATTGAATAGAGAGAAAAGGGAACTCTATAGAGGGGAGACCCTGGGGGCACCCGATTAACAGAGCAGCAGCCATGGGACAGGCCTATTGCCTCCTGGTGGCAGGCCCTGCTAAGGCAGTGGTGTCATGTGGGCAGAAATCATGCCACATGTGAGCAACCCAGTTCCAGTCGACGGATTGCCATCATGAGAGACAGAGCCAAGTCTCCCCGAGACACTTTGAAAGCTACGGCCTATATTCCCTGAAAATACCAGTGGCATTAAAGGAAAAAGAAAAGTCAGGCTGACAAACTGGTCCTAATGAAGGGAAAATAAAGGGACATTGTCAACTAAATGCAAGACCAGATTCTGAATCAAGGGAAGATAATTATAAATAACATCAATGGAAAATTAGTTAGGGACCAACATACCATCGTTATCATAAAATCCTCTAACTTCTGCTATAGTTAAGAAAATGTCCTTGTTCAGGGAGGGGGGCAGATTCTCTTCTAGTGACAAATGACAAAAATACAGATGTGTTCAAATGTAGAGCACGTCTGTAACCTTGACACTCAAAAAGAAGGGTTATGAGGTAAAGGCCAGCCTGGGCCACTTAGTAAGTTCAAGGCCAACCCAAGGCTATAAACTAGGCTGGAGGACAGCCTGATTACCTAGCAAGACCATGACACACACACACACTCACACTCACACACACAAGCACACGTACACACACACACACACACACTCTTTACCTCCTGAACTGAAAGATAAGATAGCCAGTGAGGATGTCAGGTCATTAACAAAACTCAAGAAGCAAGACCACGTTGTGTGGTTACAGAACACATTCTGAAGAGTTTTCATTACATTCATCCCTTGATCTGGAATATCTATTCTTGTCTTGAACTTCGGCTAGACACAGTAAGTCTGCGCAGTACACTCGCAGTTCACGGAGACATATGTGCATGAAGTCCACAGGGATAATGCAGTCGACTGTTTGAGTGTCCAAAGGAAGCCTGACTTCGAAGCTGACTCACAGACACTGGCCAGTCTCCAAGGTCTCCCGGGACTGCCCTGTGGTTTATCTGTTACTGGCTGTTTGCAGGAAGACAGGGAGTAGCAGGAGTCAGACCTCCTCCAGGTGACATCTGAGTCCTTTGGATTCCTAGATTCACACCTGACACTCAGTCCCCACGGCAAGGTCACAGAGGAACAGTCTGTCCTATGCCAGCCCCATAGACATCTGGCCCCTAGTAAAAAATCTCATGTCTGAATGAACTTCAGTAGATTGGGGTCCCGTTGATGTTTGGTCATGGGCAGTCATAAAGACATCTGCAGTGCCATCTCTCTCCCTCTCTCTCTCTCTCTCTCTCTCTCTCTCTCTCTCTCTCTCTCTCTCTCTCTCCCCTCTGTGTGCGTATGTACACTTGTGTGCTCCACATACAGGTAGAGACTGGAACAACCTCAAGTGTAGCTTGTTTTCAGACACAGACCTTTCACTGGGACATGGAACTCACTGATCAGGCTGCGCTGGCTGGCCAGGAAATCCCTGGGATCGGCCTGTGTCTGTCTTCCTGACCCTGGGATTACAAGTACATGCTGCCATGCTCAGGATTTTATGTAGGTGCTGGGATCAAACCCAAGTTCTCATGTAGAGATATCTTCCCCAGAGTATACTTCCTTTATGAGGCAGGAACTCATGTAACCCAGGTTAGCCTCAGTATTCCCACCTCCACCTCCCAAATGCCGAGATTACAACCGTGAGCTGCCATGCTCCACACCCAGAGAGAGAGGGGCATAATCTGCAATCAGTTGATCTAAGAGCCTCCCTCCCTCCCTCCCCCTCCCTCCTTCCTGTCTTTTATTCTGAGACAGTCTCACTATACAACCCTGACTGCCCTAAAACTTGCTATGTGGACCAGGATGGCTTCAAACTCAGAGACCCACCTGCCTCCGCCAGCGGAGTTCTGGGATTAAAGGTGTGAGCCAACAAGCCGAAGCTTAAGAACCTTTTAAAGGGTTTTGGGATGGCACAGGCTTCCAGGAATACCTTAGCAGAGGGCTGGACTGGATTCCCAGGAGAGGACATCTGCCTGTGACCCTCCGCCCCTCCTGCAGTGGCTCCCTGTCCTCTGTTGAATGTCACCCTGGAGAGCAGCTGCTACCAGACCGCCCAGCACTCTGTTCTGAGTCACCCTCTGACGTATGGCTTTGCTCTTGTTTTCCGTTAGAGCAACTATCTGGTGAGTCAGGACAGCGTGGAGGGGCTGCACGGCAGCTCTGAGGGAAGAGGCAAAGGCAGACAAAGGCCTTCAGACCTTCCCTGTCTCCACCTAGTAGGCGACTCCGGCAAGGAGCCATCCTGAGAACCCTGGGCTATAGAGGGATGAAGCAAGGTCATTTGAAGGGGAAGCTGGCTCACTCTCCTTCCCCAGGAGCATCCGCACCCGGCTTGCCACTCTGACAGATTTCCAACTGAGCATCTGAGTCCTCCTGAGGCTCCAGTCAGGTCAAATGAAGGGACGCAGCAACAAGAAGAGGCCAAGGAGGTGACAAGATGGCTCAGTAGGTGAAGGGACCTGCCACCAATCCCAATCCCCAGGACTACATGGGGGAAGGGGGAACTAACTCCTGACTGAGTGACACACACACACTCACTCGTGCTAAACAATAAAGTAACAACAACAACAACAACAACAAAGACGTGTGATTCCTTTGATTGAAAGGAGGGGAAGATTCCTAGACTCAGGGGTCGGAGATGAGAGATGGGCGAGAGAAAGAGCGGTTTTCTCCACTCTTCCCAAACACACAGGCATCCTTCTGGTGATTAAATAAGACACTGTCAGGAGCCACCTCTTTACAGTAGGATCATCCAGAAGCCCTGTCGATCTGTCCACAGTTTCCTGGGAAGAGAAGGGCCTGGCTCCACACAGGGAAGCCCTCCTGGTGTGATGGCTCCTCCTCTGGCAGGCTGCCCTGTGCTCAGCACATTCCAGATTAGGAGAAGCCTATCCGCTCACTGATCACATCTTTCTCTCTATCCTGAGAGTGGAAAGGTTTTCCTGTCTTGGGAGTAGAGTCTCTCATCTCTGTCTCTCGCTCTCTCCCTCCCTCCCTCCCTCCTTCCCTCCCTCTCTCTGTCTGTGTGTGTATGTGTGTGTGTGTGTGTGTGTGTGTGTGTGTGTGTGTGTGTGTGTATGTATGTGTGTGTGTATGTATGTGTGCACACATTAGGGTCATCTGAGAGGAAGGAGGGAACCTCAATTGAGAAATTGCCTCCCTAAGATCAGGCTGAAGGCGAGCCTGTAGGACATTTTCTTAGCAATTGATGAGGGAAGAGCCCCGGACACTGTGGGCTGTGCTACCCCTGGGCTGGTGTCCTGGGTGCTATAAGGAAGCAGGCTGAGCAAGCCATGGTCAGCAAGCAGCACCCCTCATGGCCTCTGCATCAGTTCCTGCTCCCAGTTCCTGCCCTTTTGAGTTCCTGTGCTGACTTCCTTCAGTGATGAACAGTGACATGGAGCCTTTTCCTCCCCATATAGCTTTCAGACACAGTGCTTCATCACAGCCTGGGTTACCCTAAAACAAGCTTGCTCGTGTAAGCACAAGTGTGTGTGTGTGTGTGTGTGTGTGTGTGTGTGTGTGTGTGTGTACAACACTGGGTACTGTTCCTCAGACACTACCCTTTTAGGCAGCATCTCCGGCTGGCCTGGAACTGATCAGATTAGGCAGCCTGACCAGCGAGCCCCAGGGATCCACCAGACTCTGCCTCCCCGTCTTTAATCTTACTTCCCACGATGCTTTATAGGCAGCATTGCATGGACTCATGTCAAGGCTGAGAGGAAGATGCTGAGCAGATAGATCCACCACCCTGTAACTTCCAGGTCCCCAGTCACAGAAATTTCACTAGGGACTTTCTACTGAGGAAGAACATGGCCTATGAGCTTGAAAACACACAAAAACGCAGAGCTTCCTAAATCACCAAGGACAGCTGTTGCTAGCCCACACGCTTGCTTTTGTCTCCAACCCGTAAAGCCAAGTAGATGGAAAAATTCCTGACAACTGTGCCACTCTGGGTGGCATTATACCCATGAGGTTTTTGTCCTGTCACGCGGAAAGCCTTGAGACTCCGCCATCACTCTCCACAGAACACCAGAAATCTTTCCTTCCACCCTGCCCAGGACATTCCCTGAGCCAAAACTCTGCTGAGTGAAAACTCTCTCACCTTCTGCAGGCTCCAGTGGCAGGGAAGGTGCCGCAAGCTCACTCCAACCTCCACTGTTTGCTCTGCACAGCCCTCACCACGACTTCCTGTCTGAGCTCAGGCCTCTGGAAAGAGAAGCTGATAGCTGAAGAATGGTGAAGGAAGAAGTCACCCTGAGGAAGAACAGTCAGCGGTACAGACCCTGGAGGGAGGTGCATTCTGCGGCAAGGTCACCAGCATGCAGGGACACAGCCCACCCAGTGCAGAACCAGGCCAGACTCTGCCTGTCTGCCTTTGCTCCCTCATAATTTGCTAATGAGACAAGAAGCCTCTTTCACACTTGTTCTTCACCTGGCTGTCGGTAGTCCCCAGGCTCTGGTCCTTTCTTAAAGACACCTGAAGTGATGAGATAGAAGCCAAGAGGCTGAAAACTATCAGGGGCACCTATGGGAACAGAGCTCCAGCCCAGAAAGCTGAGCGATTCCCACTAACGCCAGGACTAGATGGTTAACCAACAACTCCTCGGTTTCTTTTCCCTCCCAACACTGAACCAACCAGAGAAATCTGCCAACAGTGGATGCGAAGCTGTCTGGTTGGCTAGTGAAGCCACTCCCGTGGGCTTTTTACCCAAATGACATCCAACCCCAGCAACTGGGTTTCATTTTAGGACCTTTTTTGAGCCAGCAAGAATGCTTTCAGGAAGCCTAAAACGAGGTTTGCTGTGAATTATCAAAATCCCTTATCGTTTCCGTGATCACCCAGCCCCTCTTCGTTGAATTATAACGATGAAGTCCATTATCAGCCCCCGGGGGGGGGGAGGGGGGAGCTTTCCCGGCCTTACTCATCTTCAACTGTCGGCTATCACAGCCAAGATTTTTCTCTTCCTGTTCTACTTTGTGCTTGCTCATTGCGCTGCTTCCCACCTCCTAACCCTGAACCTTAGCCAAGCATATACAAGCTTTGGTGCAATTAAAACTGCATCAGGGAGAAAAACTTACGATGCAAGACAGAGCTGCGGCGTGCTTGCTAATGGAGGTTTCAAGGCATGTAGAGCGCAGTGTTCTTTTCATTAGAGGCTCTGAGAGAGGAAAAATAGCCCCCTTTGACCTGCGTGCCAGGAAATTTCTCAGCACACTCAGTGGCCTAATGAAATGAAGCTGCTCCAGGAAGGACTATTTACCAGCTGAAGAGCAGCTCATTGGAATGATCTTTTATTAAGAGGAGACAGGGTAGTTTATTTATATGTATATATAAAGTAAGGCTTCCCAGGCTAGGTCATAGTCCCTTCTTATTTAAAGCTGTGTGTCCTCCTTGACTCAGAACCGGTCCAGGGAATCTGGATGATTGATGAGAAAGTATGGGGAGGCTGGGAGCTGGGCCGGGCTGTCACTGTGTCCTGCAGGGAAAATGGCTAACTGGGCCTGACCTCAACTCTGTCTTCCTGATTGCTCTTCTGCCTGGTGCAGAAGAATAACCTGCAATTTCCAATTGGCTCACACCCCTAATCCCAGAACTCGGGGTGTGGGGTGGGGTGGGTGCTGAGGCAGGAAGCTTGAGGCCAGCCTGAGCCACATTGTGAGATTCTTTCAAAAAACAAAACAAAAACAAAAACCAAACCACAAATCTGTGCTGGGAAGATAGCTGGGTTGGTGAAGTGCACAATGGCATGTGTTAAATGCCCAGAACTATTTTTTCTTTAAAGTCATCAATGGTAGCCTGTTTGTAATCAACACAACTGAGGAGACAGGTAATCCCTGGTGCTCTCTGACGGCCAGCAGAACCTGATCTGTGAGCCCCAGGCCAGTGAGACACCTAGAAAAAAAAAGAAAAAAAGTAGAAACCACCTGAGAAAATGATACCTGCCTGTGCAAGCGTGTGCGCTGTGCAGACACGCACACACACACACACACACACATGCATACACTCAAGAGCGTGGGGGCCTCCTCTCCCACATCCAGGGTAGGAATAGAACCAACAGATACAGTGCAATAGCTGCCTGTCACACCAGCCAGAAACTTGGGTGCTGTCCACAGCGCAAGCAAGCTTGGGCAGGGGTGTTTCCCACCCCCACCATTTCTCAAGAACAACCTCATACACCAGGCAGCGTCATGTAAGCTTAGTTTTAGTTTTTCACGGCACACCAAGACCTTCACAGGACATCCCAGGACTCGGGGCCCCTCCATTTGGCTTTAGTGACTCTCCTCAAGCTCAGGGTGTGAATTGGAGAACCTCGGTATGTCAAGTTCTGCCTGAAGGAGCACTCTGGTGCTGGCTTCCCTTCTCATAAGCATTGCTCTATAAGACACGCTGTCTGTGCATCTTTCTTTTAGTGGGGGTTGGACACAGAGCCCCATGCATGGGCAGCAGGCTCCCTAACCCTGAGCTGTATCCCCAGCCCTCTGACCCTCATCACTGGAGCCTTGTCTTTCTCCCCGGACCTTGATTCACTGCTAGACTGACATTGCTAGGTCAGCCATGTCCAGCCTGGGGTACTACCTGGCCGCACTGGTTGGAAACCCCAAATCCCTAGCCCTATCTACTGAAATGTACTTCTTCCTACCATTCATTCTCCATGGGCCTCCGTCCCTCAAGGTGACAAAAGCAGTGGCGTTCCCATGCCAATCCACACATGAAGTAGCCTCACAGGAAACCCGAAAGTCAGTTTCGCCAAAACTCAGGGGACAATGGCATTTGCTTGTGTAGTCCAGTGCTTAGAAAGTATGGTCCCTGAGCTACAGACTCTGAGGGACCCACCTGTAAGACCATCCCAATAGCACCTCAACAAGTCCCCAGGTGATTTCAGTACTGATTAGGGAAGAGGTCAGGACTTCATGGGGGCTTTCCTGGCATATGCTGTACTTTACACACACCTTCCTGTGATTCAGACTAACTACCTAAGAAGACAGAGGCTATCAGACTCAAACTCCAGAGTATCCTGCCTTATCCGAGCCCCTAACCCCAACAGGAAAGCCACAGACCTCATGGCTGGGAGCCCTGTGCAAAATTGATCCAGGGAATCCAGAGCTGGAGGTAAGGCTTTGGTTTTTGAATTTCCTGTAGTATGTATGTACGTGTGTGTGTGTGTGTGTGTGTGTGTGTGTGTGTGTGTGTGTGTGTACAGAACTTCAGATTACCTGGGAAGTTGTCAGAATACATTTTTCTCTGGTTGTTTTATATCTATTGGCTTGTGTGCAGGGCACTGCCTGGTTGAGCCTCAGAAACTCCCCTGAGTCTGAAGTATCTGTTGATAGAGCCAGCTGAGGCTGGCAGGAGGCTCTGCATCTCAGTTCTTCCACTGACCCTAGGGTTCGAGTGGTGCTGATTCATGGGCTTTTTCTGATAGAGGAATGAGGAAAAGGCCAAGTAGGTACCCGGAAAATAAATTTTAATTAAGAATAATCAACCCGTTTTACGGGCTCAGATCAAAAAGCATGGAGAAACCCACCCACAGAAATTACTCCACACCGACTGCACATCAGAACCACCCAGAAGGCTTTAAAAAGACCCAGGGTTCCTTCATACCAGCTGAGACCCAGTAGTTCAATGAGTTGCAAGCGTCCTTCAGCCAGCATGTAGCAGAGATGGGATGGGAACCAGATTCCTTGCTAGCAAAACCCTAGTTCTGGTTCATGAAGCTAGCACGTGGAGGTCAAAGGTGAAAGGACACCTGAGTCACATGGTAGACATATCAGGAGAGCATGCTGGTCCCTACTGGCTTCCTTCCCTGTGAAAATACTTGTCTCAGTAAGAACAGTGTTCTCTCAATCTTCAGAATTTCAGAGTCCACCTCACTGATGTGCTGATCTCAGAGAGGAACCCTTTGGGATCCTTCTTACCAAAGAGATTATGTGACATTTTAAAAAAGAAGAAGTCAAGCCTGGGGGTGTAGCTTAGTTGGTAGAATGTTGCTTGCCTCACTTGAGCAAGGCCCAGGGTTCAGTCTCCAGCACACAGTGGAGCGCACCCGTCGTCCCAGCACTCAGAAGGTGGAAACAGAAGAATTGGAAGTTCCAGGTCATCCTTAGATACATAGGTTGAGGTCAGCCTAGGCTATATGAAACTCTGTCCCAAAAACAAAGAGAGAGCAGGCGTTGGTGGTGCACGCCTTTAGCCCCAGCACTCGGGAGGCAGAGGCAGGAGTATCTCTGTAAGTTGGAAGCCAGCCTGGTCTACAAAGTGAGTTCCAGGCCAGCCTCCAAAGCCACAGAGAAACCCTGTATCAACCCCCCCCCACTCTCCCCAAAACCCAAAAAAACAAAGAGAGTGAGCTCAACACATGACAGCCAATTGCTTGTAGATCTTTACTGCTAAGCTGGCCCACTTTTTCTAAGTTCTGACTCAAAAAAAAAAAAACCACCATAACTTTTCTTTTTAATGATTTTGCATTTATTTATTGACTTATCTTGTGTACATGTATGTGGGTGTACCCATGCCACCTTGCACATGTGGAGATCAGAGGACAACTAGTAGGATTCAGTTCTCTCCTCCTACCAAGCAGGGTTCTAGGGATCAAACTCAGGTTATCAGGCATCTTAGTTACTGTGATAAAACATCATGGCCAAGGCAATTTATAGAAGAACGTTCTCCAGCACAAACAAACCAGCTCTAGCTTTTCCTCTGGCTGTGTTGACCTCAGACAAAGGAGACAGGATCTGATTGATGAACATTCATGAAAGGGGTGCCAGACGCTTCCACTGGTGGAGACTTTAAATCCATGTAAGCTGTGTGATCCAGGAAAGTCTGGATGTGGTTAAACCAAGGCAAGGATCCAGAGTGAAGCATTAGACCAAGATCTCAGCAGCCACTATGCACCCAGCAAGAGCAAACTCTGCTGCCGTAGGCAGAGTAAATCTGCAGCGGTTCCAGAGGCTGGTGTGTCAAGCATTTGAAAGAGGGTTCAAACCACTGCAGGGATGAAAGACTCTGCTCTGGGGGACCCTGAGAGAGCAAGCACACCTCCTACACCCTGGGCCAGGGCACAGTGAGCAACATCAACCTTGACTTTGCTCAAGACAGTCTGTTCTTGAGGCTTCTCCTTCAATCTTTCTTTTCAAAGACAGGGTGAAGACTGGTGTTGAATACAGAGATCCTGGCAGGTGCTGGGATTAAAGGTGTGTAACACCACACCTGGCAGGAAAACAGCCTTATGTTTATTGATTTGCTCAAACTCCTGTGTCCTGGCCCACTTCCATGGTTCAAAAGGTCCTCCCAGCCTGGCAAGGTGACTCGGCAGGTTACAGTGCTTCTTTCTGTGTGAGCCTGATGCCAGGCCCATGTAAAGATGGAGGAGACAACAAGCCCACAAAGTAATCCCCTGACCCCCCCCATTCACATGCACACAGCTGCCATGCACCCTACACACATCCACATACAATAATAATAATCGTTTTTTTCAGGCCCTCTCTTGTCTCTTACAAGGTTCCTTAATTAACAGTCAGAAGTCCTCAGCTGACAAAAATCCTTCCACTGAGGAGAGAGAAAGGATGGGTAGGCTGCCAGAAGACCTTCTGTTGTCTTTGCATCACTGCCACCACCGGCAGGGGATTGGACAAAGCTTTGTAGAGCTCAACTGCTGTGCGCATTTGGGTCCACACACACTTCACACTGAAAACCTGGGTAAGGGCTTGCTTCCGCCGGGCAGTGGTGGCGCACGTCTTTAATCCCAGCACTCGGGAGGCAGAGGCAGGCG